>NW_016690258.1:2734547-2886077 GCF_001604755.1 Lepidothrix coronata
GGAGCAGATCACTCCCTTGCTGTGCCAATTAGTCTCTCCCAAATGACACTCCCTCTTATTAATTCCAGGTACTTCTCAGTGTAGGAGAGGTTCCAGACAGGACTGATGCTTGGACAGCTGGGACTCGTCCCTGCAGCCCAAAGCCAGGACAAAGCCAGTCCTCCAGGTAGACTGTGCGTCACAGCCTAGAAAAATTCCTGCTTTCTCTTGTGCCTGAGGCATGTGCACACACACACGTCCCAGATCCAGCTGCAAAGCAAACCTGCTCTAGTTTGGGTTTGGAATTAGCAGGCACAGGAAAAAGGCTGAAATCTGCCTCCAAACCTCCATTATTGATTTGGCCCAAGTCTTCCCCTTTCCATGCCTTGAAACCTTTTCTTCCCCCTTACCCACATGCAGCCCCCTCAGCCACGGGATCACCAAGCAGTATTCACCAACTAATCTAAATAAGCACCCTGTGTTTCCCAGCCTACCAGGATGGAAAACCTGTCTGACAGCCCAAGTTCCTGCAGGAAGCATGATGAGGTGCTAAGAAAATAATTGTGCTTACATATTCTTTGGGCTGAAACAGCTGCTTTTGTAGCTGGATGGGTTTTTGGCTGGCAGTCTGCTCTCCCTACAAGTTGTCTCTACAAGACACTCCATTTACTTCCTGTTCCCTAGCAAGTCCCTGCAGGAGAGCAAAGAAACCGGGATTACACATATACAACAGAGCCCAGCCAAGACACACAATCCGAATTCCCAGACAAAGTACAAGACAAATACAAGCATCACAGAGGAACAAACATAATATGGGCTTAAGTCTTGCATGAGCCATCTGTAAATGTGATCTAACAGCAAGGCTGCATCTTCCAGCCTAGCAAATTCCATAAATGCAAGGTCTGCAACACATCAGATCTCAGGGAGAGAGACAGGAGGCATCAGGGATTTAGGAAGAGGCTTTAGAGTTTCAACATCACCTTGAATGACGCAGAACCACTCACTCGAATGGTGGCTGGTGCACGGATGTAAAATGAATGGGTTCTCTGAGTCCCAACCCAGTTCTGCACAACTGGAGCTACAGGGCTCCAGGTTTTTTGTTGGGAAGGGAGGAAATTAAAAGGAGACTGTCTGAGCTGTCCTCTTGCTGTATGTCTGAGACAGGTACGCAGTGCCCCTAACACCATCAGAGCACCTGATGTCTGAGTGATGCTATCAGGGTATCTCCAGCTGTACTACCTGCCACAAGTGAGCCAATAGCAGGTTAAAGAAGGAATAAAGGAATGAAGCAACACTGCCCAGCCATGGCCAGATGGCCGATCTTCCATTCTTAGTTTTCCCAAAATATTTCTCTGGGCTCCCAACACAATACTCCAAACAATAAATTTCCTTCATAAGATTAACAAATCTAAAGGCTGACTTCCACCCATGCAGGATTTAACATAATACTTACTAGTAAAACACCCAGAGTGAAAACCTTGAGTATTTAAGTAGAACCTGGTCTTCACAGTTTCCTCCTCTGCTCAGAAGGAGCCTGAGACCTCAGTTACCAAGCAGACACAGCATGTCCCACTCACCAGAGGGGAAATCCCGCCGAATCTGACCACATTGTCAGCCCAGCAGGAAGCATAAATCTCACAGGAAAGGCTATTCTAGTGATGTTTCCAGGACAGTTTTGCAGATCAGAGACACTTTGGATCAAAGCCAAGGCAGAGCTGGCCAGCACCTCCAAGGTGGTGGCTAAGTGGAAAATCTCCACAGGAGTAGAAAAAATAGAGGTAGGCACTTTTTCTGAAGTTCCAAGTAATCATGAAAGCAATGAGAAGTTTTTCTCTCTCCCTAAAATGTTGCATTTCTTTTGGCAGCAGGGAAAAAGAACTCTCTCCCCATCACACAGGCATATTTCCCTACTAATGAAGTGAAAGAGTTTACAAAAACTGAAAAGGAAAAAAATATTCTGCCACAACAGTCATAATTTATAACAAGTATTTTTAGTATTTGCCATGAATAGGGAATATCCAACCAACTCCACTTCACACAGTTGACACTTCTTCAGGAAACAACTGTCAGTGCCACAAGGACATTTTCTGTCCTGTTGGCAGGGGGGCAGTGAGCTGCAGACAGCAGCTCAACCAACTGTATTCAAGTCCTTTGCTGAGCTGGTCTCTAAGCGAGGAAATGCTAAGGGAAGCCTGGAGCCAGAGCATTTCCCATGAGACAGTGAATCAAGACCTTCCTCCCTCCTGTGAGTCAGTGTCACAGGAGGCAAACTGCAGACGACTTGTGGCTGGCTGAAGCTGCAGCTATGGCACTGTGAGCCTGGCTCCTCCGGATGCCTGCACGGAGACGGAAGGGAAGCAGGACAGGAGACCTGCTGGGGAGGCCCCATGTTGCAGCTGCTTCTGTTTCAAAGCCTGGCCGGCATCAGCTGTGCTGAGGAGATATCAGAGGGGTAGCAGGCACCTCTGGCCTGTGCTTCATGCACAAAAGCAGAAGAGAACAAGAAAGAACAAATCAAAAGACTCAGAGCAAAGAGCGAGCTAAGGGCTGGGAAGAGAAACACGTTCTGGGTCACAAAGAACGAGGAAAGCACACAAAAACTATCCAATTACCCGCTGCAGAGAAGATGGCAGGATCACCTCATTTCTTACAATGCACAGATCCCTTGAGAAAATGCAGCTTTGCTGCCACTCCATCCTGCTTCAGAGGCTTTCTTTTATGCCCATGGCTCTCCTTAGCCTCCTGACTCTGATTCTCTCCACCTGGGTCCCTGCTGTCCACGAGCAAAGGAGGGACACTACTGAAGAGCGAAACAGCTTGTGTGCTTCTGAGAAGCCTACATTCCTCTCTAGTCACTAAAACACCACAAACCAACAAGAAATGGTGATTTCATGAGAGAAAACAAGAGCAGGGAAAAAGGAAGATGATTTATAAAACCAGCCAAGTATTAGAAAGTAAAGTTGTTGCATTCACATATAACACAAAGCCTCTGGTTCTGCGTGACCACATCAGAGCCTGCAAGGATTACTAACAGCCTCTGCATGGGTTTTCTGCCCACACCCCTTCACCAAAGGGTACCCACAGCTAAGAGAACACGTGTCTCCCTCTTGCTTACTTATTTGGAGCTCCTGTTTGGAAATTCAAACTCAGAATACTGAGAGAGGCTATTTCCAAATACTTCTTAGGTGGTTATTCACACACCTGCAATATTCCGTAAGCATTTGTCATTGCTGGTTATCTTAGCAAGCACTGTTTGCAAAGCAGAGGTGAAGGAATGGTGCAAGGACAAGCTGTTCACATCCTACCTTAAAACAGGCCCCACTGTCATGTAGCATGGCTGAAGCACATAGACAACCTCTTCCTAAAGGGTTCCAGGGACAGATACTACAAGCCCCCCAAGCAATCTACCTATCCCTTCCTAATCCTCAACTACCTAAGAAAGCCTTCCCCTTCCAAAGTTTCATGCTGTATCAGCCATAACAGCCTGCCTAAAAGCAGGGAAATGTGATGAAACATCAGAAAGAAACAAATGTGTGCAAGGAAACCCTGCAATTTCAATCCATCTCACACAGTCAGACAGAAGAATAGGAGGTGAAACCCCAGCTCTGGTGAGAACTGCAGGAGTCTGGCAAACTATTCAAGAGCTGCTTCAGGTACTGTGCTGAGGAGGTGCTGCAATCTCCACCCCAGGATGGAGAGAGCACAAACTGAATCTAAAAAACCCATGGAAAATAAAACCATGAAGGACTGTAAGTTAAGTCTTCATCAGTTCCCACTGCAGGGCCAACTTCTGTGAATAGCCCTCATAAACACCCTCGAGACACTCCTTGTTTTCCTCTTTCCCTTCAGGAGTTCCCCTCCACCTGTGAGCTACCCACTTGCTTGTGTGCTTTCACATAGATAGTTTCATCAGTGGCAAACAGCAGTGCATGGATTGCACTCAAAAGCGTGGTCTCTACTTCTTCAGTCCCCAGGGAGACTCCTGTAAATTGGACCCACCAGTGAAGGGAAGAAAAGGCACCAGGATTGAGTAAACCGGAGTGGCTTAATCTAACAGCTGTTGGAAGGGCCAGTCTGGATTGCACTGTGACTCTGTAGGCTCATGTCTCCAGCACTGGAGGTGCCTCCATGAGCCAATTCAATTCACTGAACTGACAGAAAACTAACAGTACAGAAAACCACTGCAGCAGTCATGGGCTCAGCCATCTTCCCTGGCTGCATCCACCTGCTCCACGTGAAACTATAGCAATGATGTGTCCAAACCAGGGATTTTGAGCTGAAGGAGCAAGTTTTGTGCACACTTAACTGACTTTGCTGGGCCTATGAGCCACTTTTCCCAACTTTCCCCTTATCCATCCTAATATCTTTTGTGATTTAGAACAATCTCTCTCTCTGTGCATGCATAGTACAAGAGGCTCCCATCTCTGATGGGAGGGCTCCACACATCACAACAAATATCAGCAGCAAAGCCCCATCTCTTTGTAAGAGTGGTCACTCCTACCTCACTGCTGGATGGGGACATTTTCTTCCTCACACAGGAGATAAGCAACAGGATCTGTGCAAGTCACGTTCCCTGCAAGGCAAAGCAGCAGCAGGTAAGGCCAGTGGACACTCCTTACAAGGAAGTGTAACATTCCCTCGCTCACACACCGGGAACAACCGTAGCCACCCTAAAGGGTGGGGGAGAGATAGTGCTGTGAGGCAGCACAAGGAGGTAACGGAGAAAACCAAGAAATACGTGGATTCATTCACAAACCAGACTCAAAAGGACAGAGGGTAGGTGTTTCTACTGACATACCTGCAAAGACAACTGAAAGAAGTGACAGAAAGCTACAGCAGACATCAATCCCTGCTCCCACCAAGTCCTCCCAAAAACTTGCACTGAGAGATAGAAGTCACACCTCTTGGGTCCCAAAGCAGTATTGATCCATTAGGCTCTACTGTCTCTGGCCTGTGGATGAAAAGCATTTCTGGGTAAAAACAAGGACACTGCTAAGTCTTCCTTACAGTTTCAAGTTAAAATGAGGAAGGCAGCCCAAGGTCCTTGTCACAGCTGCCAGTCACTACAGTATTACATCAGCCACAATGCTATAATTCCAAAGACAGGCTATCATGAAAGTTAAATAAGGAGGCTGAATCAAACCTGTGATACTCCCAAAAGATAACCTGAAGTTTAATTAAAAAAAAAAAAGGAAAAACAAACAAAAAACCCCAAATAAGTGCTCTACTCCTTTCTGTAGTTATTTTTAATCTAGGGTGGACTATGTCGTCCTGGAACTGAGTCAAATGAAAAGGAGACATTCAAAGCACTTTACTCTCCCTCTGCTGCCCCTCTGCTCTGTGTCAGTCATCACTTCAGGGTTTGTAAATGCTTAGTGGGATTTGCACAGGGCCAGGCAAGTCAGGCTCCTCCATTTACTGCCATACAACAAATATATTCCGGTAAATGGCTGTTCTCCTGCCAATGCCTTCTGTTTTCCAACTCATTACATTTTCTTTAGAGACTTTCTTTCAGACAAGTGGATAACCAGAGCCTTGGGTTGACTCCATATGTGGATCCTGCCTCTCAGCAGTGCCAGTTAATTCTTTGCAGAACTCCTGCTCACGTAGGAAGCAGGTACAAAATCTCTCCCCCCCCCCTGCTGGACCCAGTTTATTTGCTCCTGTTTCCGCTCCCTCTTCACCGTCAGTCAGCCCACAAAGCACCGACTGCTTCTCTGCCCGAGGCTCTCCCCAGCTGCCTCCCTGCCTTTCCTGCCGGGCTTTCCCAAGCCAATAGCCAAGGAAACCTGTCCACACCTAGGCAGGCTGGGGCTGTGCCGTTGTTTTGGGCAGTGACGTGTGCTCGGGGTGGAGGTCACCATTGTTTCAGCTCCCTGATTCCACAAAGGAGTGTGAATAATTTCTTACAGCTGCAGTAAATGAAGAGTGGCAGCTACACCCAACCCACAACATTATACACCATTGGTTTTCCTCTTACCTGCCAAAAAGAGCGTTT
The DNA here is from genome assembly GCF_001604755.1 of Lepidothrix coronata. NCBI lineage: Eukaryota > Metazoa > Chordata > Aves > Passeriformes > Pipridae > Lepidothrix > Lepidothrix coronata. Next base: position 2,740,525 of record NW_016690258.1, read on the forward strand.
CTTCCTTTTACCATGGGAAGGTGCCTGGGTTGCAGTGTCACCTAGGCATAAGCCACTACCTTCAGTGGGATTGCTCTCAAACATGTGGACTATACTGTTGCACAGACAGGGTCACCTTGCCCTGAGCCTAAGAACTCCTGGGGCTGTTTGGATCAGAAATCAGAGCCGGACTCCCTCTCTCACACATCATCACGTCTCCCTTCATAAGGAAGGGATACAGTGGATAATGCAGCTGCCATCTGTGGTGCTCAAACAAAGCAGTTTGACAGCACTAACAGAAAAATACAACTGTGCTGTGGAAAGCAGATGCATTTTCACAGATATGAAGTACCTCTCATTGAGCCCATGAAAAGTATTTCTTGCAGAGAAGTTGCACAAGAGTCAGTCTGAAATTCTCTAATTTGTCTCAAGAGGTATCCAGCTCTTAAGGTGCTCTCTGAGTTGAGGAGTGCAATCACACGCCAACCTTTGGCTTCTTTGAGCACCACGTAAAGAAGAAAAAACAGTAGGAAACATCCCCCATTCCCCCTCCCCCCTCCCTCCCTCCCTCGTGTAGCATGAAGGTTATGTACAAGAACTAAAACATTACAGCCAGAAGCCTTATTTTGCAGAAGATAATCTCATTTTTCATATTCAGTGCAACATTAAACCCATCCTCCCAAAACTGAGCTGTGCCAAGGCTTGTAAGCTTAGAGTGAAATTATCACCAACAGAAAAGTTTCACTGCCCCAGCAAAAAACGAGGAGCAGTGGAAAACACAAACAAAATGACACAAGTGGTGAAAAGTAAAAGGAGGTGGTTTAGACACATCCCATCTTGATATGCAATGTTTCAGCAACCAGGGTGAGGAAATGGGTTTTCCTTTTAAGCAAGGGTGGGCCAGATCCTTGGCTAGAATAAATTTGGTGCTGCCCTGCTGAAATCAGTGGATTGTTGCTCATTCACAGCAGCTCAGGGTCTGGGACGTGGTTTTATCCTGACAGTATCACAGTAATGTAATTCTAAATTAAAATCATGTGGAGATGCTGTTTTGATACAATATTGTTAAATACTAAATATACCAACTGAACTAAACTAAAATGAACTTAAAATGGGAGAGAGTAAAAGGAACGCCTCTCTATTGCAATGTGGATTCAGAGGCTAGAAAGAATTGCAGAACAATTTGATGAAATCCCTTGAAGCATTCTCTCTGACTGGTTAGTCTCTTCATTCTGGAAGGTTTCAGGATTTAACACATTTCCTCATGCTCACTAAGAGCTCACTGTAACTCCTGCAGCCAAAAGCACCAAGGATGCCAAGCACAGCTACACGAACTGGCAGAGAAGTGACTGTAATGGTAATCCTCTCACTAGCCCCCAATGGCACAGGTGGCCAAGAGGGGCCTGCCAGGCTTGAAGCTGGTGAGTCCTGCACAGCATCCCACTGCCAACTCAACTGCTGCAACCAGCTGAGAGAAACTAAAGGATATTCTTCAGCTGCAGAGACAGAAACAGCACCCTGGGAACCCCTTGAGCATCACAGCAACCAGGCAGGGGAGACATTGCAACCACTTGTGCAACTCTGTCTTACTTAGTCACACTTAGGTGGATCTGAGCAGGATTACTGCAGCCATGCTCCAAGTAGGGAGTGATAGATTTCTCACAGAGCTCCCCCAGGCACCCTCCTCCCAGTTGCTGCTCTCCCTCCTAGGTCTCTCCTCCCCACCACGGCAGTGACCTTCCGATCCGCCTTGCCTTGTCTGGCCAAACCCAAATTCCCCCTGGTCCCAAGCAGCCAGGCCTCTCATCCTCTTTTGGGATCAGCCAGGACGATACTAATTCCCTGCTGAAGTGGGTGGCAGTCTTTATTATGTTTCAGGCCTGAGAAATCTCACCAGTGCACCAAGAACCACAGGGCTCCTTCCTAATTACACAGCAGAGCACTGCATGATTCATGTCAGCAGCTCCCCGGCCCCCTCACCTCCGTCCTTGCCGTGTGTGACACAACAAATCCGAGTGGAAGTGATTAGCAGGTTGCAACCACAGCCTCCTGCTCCCCAGCACCATTAACAAACCGGGCGCCAGGAGCGCGCCGGCGGCCGCAGCCGGAGCCTGTTGGATCACGCTGCTCCTCAGCATTGCAACATCGGAAGTTGCACTTTAAAACCCATCGCCTGGGTTGCTCTCGGATTTCCCAATGAAGGCTGGAGGAGGAGGATGGAGAACCCAGGCTGAGAACATTAATATATGCATTTTTAAATTCCCAGGGGAGGTTCGAAAATTAGAACTTGCTCTGGGGCCCCTTCTGTTTTTGTTTTTCCCTTCCCTCCTCTCTTTCCTTTTGGTCTGATTAACTTTGGTGACTGGCTTGCACAATTTTATCAGGTTGGGCCTGATGAATCATTCATCTCCAGCAAGCAACAGTGAGAGATTGCAGGCCAGGCAGGATCTGTGTTGCAGTAACCAAAAACAGCAAAAAAACCACTCCCACCAAGAGAGGGAATGGGGACAGGGAAAAAAAGAGACAGTGGGCCAAGAGCACTCATGGACAGCTTTCCGATGTCTGGTCTCAGACAACTAGCAGCACATTCATTTGTAAGGCTGCCAGACCTCCTAGGAAACTAAAAGGCTGCTGTTATTTATAAAGCTAGATGTAGCTGTTCTGCCTGTGTGCAAGACTGGCTCATTATATTTATAGGTACCTGTCCCATTCACCTACTTCTGGGCCCTCGTTCCCATAAATCTATGAGGCTGGCAAGGATCTGCCTTCAAACACTGAGATACCTCTCCTTTCTGAGCAGGGCCATTTGGAAGTGTCTGTCACCACTGCAGGGCTCAGCAGCATGTACACATAAATATGTACCTGAAAGCCCCACATTTCTGTCAGTGTACAGAAAGACAGATTCAAGGATTTGTCTTCCACCTGGAGAGCACCAGATTTTGCATTTCATTTGTAAAAAGCTCCCAGTAAATCTTAACCACAGAAGTTTGATTTAACGATGGTTTAAAACTGTCAGCTGGCTTCAGTAGAGAAGATATACAAGTCAGTGCCATCAATTCTGGCAGCCTGGAATCCAAGCCCCCCTCAACAAAAATAAAATCAGCCCTCCTAGATTTTATGCCTGAACCTCAAACAGTCTGTGCATAAATCAAACTCAGAGTTTGCCTGATCAGGCATGGAGAGTTTTGCAAACACAGCCCTTTAGTGAAGCTGGGGATGTGGGCAAGCAAAGGCAGCTCCCTACAAATTGCACTGGGGACAGGAAAAGCAAGAGATTTGGCCTTTCCAGTTTGTGGGTATTCACACACAAACACAAGAGAACTTTCCTGTTTTGAAGGTGAAATACTTACTTCTCAAAAACAACAAAGAGAAAAAAAGTGTGTTACATCTCACTGTTTGAGATCAGCCGGGCTCACTCCTGCCAACCAGAAGCCTTGCCTGAATGTAGATACAGATACTGAGGCAAACTGCTACTTCCAGTTGCCTATATGTTCACAAACTTTCAAGCAGGACCAGTCCCAGATTTCTTAGGTGCTTCAATTTGTGCCATCATTTTGGGCTAGAAATGACTAAATCAGATCTAAAACCTCATGTAGTTGCCCAGGCCTGGCTCCCTCAAGCAGCCGCTCTACCATGGCAAGAAGCAGTTTGGTTCCCTGCAAGTTGCAACAGTGGGCAGGTGTTGAGAGGAGTCTCAAAGAGCCCCCTCAGAGGTAGAAACTTTCACAATCCAAGAGCAGATACCACTTTCCCTGCTTAATCTCTTGGAAGTCATCTCTCTCTCAGTCATGAATTAAAAGTCATCCAGAGAAAAATATTTGCCTTTGTGCAATGTGTTTCAAGGACTGATTATTTAACATTTGATGTGGCATAAATTTGAACCCTTAAAAAAAAACAAAACAAAACAAAACCACCAAAAATCCAAGAAAAAAGGACAAAGAAAGGTGCTCCCATAGCTGAGAGCATACCCAACCCCACATGTTTATCCAAGAAAAGCCAACAGTTGAAAGCTGACAGGGAAAGAGGCTGAGATCTGTGAGGCTGGGTCTGGAGTTGGAATTTTTACAGCTTAGTTTGAGTGTGTGATCCAAGGCTGTACTGGAGTGAGCAGGTGTCTCTCCCTGTAGAAGAGGTAGCCACAAAAATTGTAACCAAAATTTACATTTCTCTATTAAAAGTCACCATATACATAATTTACTAATAATCATCTCAAAAGACTCCCAACCAGTTCTACTAGGAACCCAAACAATACAGCTTTGGGTTAAGGGTGTGAGAGAGATGAAGCAAAGCTGACTCAAGCAAAGGTGATTGAAATACAATAAATACAGAGCAGACCTGATTTTTCCCTTGGTGCTGCACACAATATTTGCAGGCAATTACACTGGCTGCAGCAGTTTAACACGCAGGAGAATATCGAGATCCTTTGTGCATTATTTACACATCTAGTTATGAAAGTTCAGGCCATAAACTGAAAAAGAAACTGGATTTTTAAAATAAATTTGTGCCTTAAGATACCCATTTCAGGAGCAAATGGAAATGAATAAATATATCAAGGCTCTTTTCTCTATGGACTTCCATCTCAGATGGTCATTTGCATCTCTGCTAAGATTAACAGCAGCTCACAGTTTCCTCCTGTATGATCATCATAGATTTTACTTAATCACTTCTACCTTTTAATCCATAACCATGCATGATTTATGGCATGTTCTTTAAAAACCTTGCAGTCTCACTGTAAGGCAGTGAGGAATCCATGTTCTCTGGTAGGGTAAGGCAACAAATAGATGACCTCAGAGGAATGAAATGCCACCATGTGTCCTAGGAAAATGGGAAGACAACAGCCCCTCTAGGAAAGGATGAAGAAAATAACCCATGCAAAGGTTTTGTTAACCAAACCTGACCATCTCTCAGGTGCCTTAGAAGATACCTGGGGACTTCTCTGGCAACAGACATGTAGGGCTCAGCTGACTGATAACAAGATGGGTACTGTGCACTTACAGCCCAGAGCTCAGATTGCAGTGAGGTAAATTAAACAGTGACCTACAGCCACCATTACCCAAAAGCTGATCAGTAACTAGGGTCAGTTCCAAGACAGCCTCATCACTCACTGTCTCCAAAGCAAGCACAGACTTCAGGAGAATCCTCTTTCAAGGGGAAATCACCTTTTCTCCCCACTACCCCCATCCTGGAAGGAACACTAAACAGCCTCTGGAGTCTGCTAATGTTGATGTATGAGGGATGGCTTTGCAGGAGGACTACTTTTACGATCACCAGGACACCTTATTTTTCAGTTCTGATGTGCCACAAGAAGAGAAATCTCAAAAAGAAAGAAAGAAAGAACAAGAAAGAAAAAAGGAAAAGGAAGGGCTGGAAAGAAGTCTACTCCCAAAGTTCTGACCAACACTGAGAGCTGATAAAGGTAAATCTAAAACACCACAAACCCTTCCATTTTTAGAGTCTGGGGAAGAGACAAAAGAATTTCTCTGTCAGGGTCTCAGCAACAGAGCTGAGCAATGGATGACAGAGAGCAGCTCTCCAAGCCATTTGGGGAACATCCCACAGAGTCTGAAAGCAGCATTTACAATGCTGTTTTGCAACTGGGAGAAGAATCACAGTATGATCCAGCAAGCAAGGAAAGCAGTCAGATTCATGCAATATTTTTTAACCCATAATAAATTATAGTTTCCTAAACTTCATTGCGGTCACAGAGTCAGAAGAAAAATTGATAAAAAATACAGTTATTGTGCTCAGAAAATTTTGAAAAATGTCACTAAATACTCAGGGGGAAAACAGTGAGTGCCATTTTAATGAAAACCAAGCTTACGGATTGCTGGTTTCTGAAAGCAGTCTGGTAAATGGTTTTGTTTTCCAATAAGCAAAACAAATACTGGAACAGACCCATAGTCCTTTCTCTTCTCTTGCTCCAAACCTCCCCATTTTTCAAAGCAGAATAAAGAATGACTCTCCTCCAATTTTAAAACCAGTAAATGGTTCCCAAATGTACTGGGAGCCAGAAGGGAGTCAGGGCAGCAGAGAAAGGTCAGGAGACCCTGATGTACACTGGAGACTGCAATGAATGGACAACAAAAAGCAAAACCTGCTCCCAACAAACTAGATTGAGAAAGTGCCTGAAGATGGGGCTTATCATGCCACAACTTGAAACTCCCCAAGCAACGCACACACCCATGTCTCTAATGAAAGCAATGAGACGGGAAGGAAGCACAGCTGGGGTTTGGCGCTGCTCAAGCCCCATGCAATTACAGGCAAGAGTAAACATCTTATTCAAGGATGAGCAATCGTCCCTCAAGGGAAAACCCTGGGGCTTCCAGCCCTCCCAGGAAGGTCACAAATGGGTACAGGAAACAAGCGGAGACTTGCACAAAGGGAATGAGCTAAACCTCACTGCCCATGAGTAAGGAACTGAACAGACAGGTCCATGTGCTCCAGCACTGGGCACGGATTTCAGAACAAACTCATGGGAAGCTGTGGCGTCACTGAACCCTTTATTTCTGAAGCTCCATAGGTTTTATTTAATCTTCCTTCACAATACAGCAATTGCTATAAAATCTCCAGTTTGGCAAGAGTACCTAATTTAGTGCTTCTGACAGAAGTCTTTCCTCCGTGGCAGGAAGAGGGGCTATTTGTGAAGTTGGTAGCAGATCTTTTCCTTATGGAGGCAGGGGATCCTCAAATTGTACCTAACTCTGGTCAACCCTCCCTTAAAACATATACATGCCCATTACACAAACTTCATCATCTCCCAAACAAGTCATGGCTTGAAAGGATAGTCTTTAAATCCATTTTTTACCTTCGGTGCCATCTACTCAGTGCAGCCAAGTTTACAGCCTTGCAAATGCCATTTCCCATTCATTAAGGCCCAACCAGGCATGAGCTGTACAGCATCTGATCCAAGAAATTCATACTCTGAAGACTTACTCACTGGTAGCTATTGAGAGCACTTCTGCAGGGCTGTGGGGGCTCCCAGGAGACAAGCATATGCATTCCTCTGTAGTCACATCCCTGCCACCATCCCACACGACCAGGCAGCTCTCAGCAGGCCCAGAAGTCTTTCCACTATGGAGGAAGAGGTGGTATCGTGAAGTTGGCAGCAGAACTTCTCCTCACAGATGCAGGGGATCCTGAAAATACACCCAAACTCTGGTCAATCCTCCCTTAACACATCTACATATCCTTACACAAGCTTCAACAGACACGTCAAGAACCGGGACAGGTAACATACGTGAGCACACAGCATCTAAGTACCAAAGGCCTAGGGAAAAGTCTATTGAACTCCTTCAGGAGGCTCAGGAGGGGACAACTGACAGCTCATTTGTTGCCATAAGTACTTGTTCCTCAGATGCCAGGGCCAGTTGATGCCAGCTAATTAATCTCCCGGAAAAAAAGTGAAACCATCTGGCTGCACAGCAACTGCTCTTCCTGCCTGGGCTCAGAAGCCCACATGGCAGATCGTGGAGAGGCCATATCAAACAAGCAAGTATGGCAAGGACATACTCTTTGCTACTGTCATACAGCCCAAGTAACTGCCTGGGAAGCCCAGGCAGCCACACAGCCTGCAGACATTTCCCTGCTTTGCCCAATGTCCTGCTGCATAGGAAGATCCTCCCTCGCTCAGATATGGCAGCAAGGGGCCTCATGCCGTGGTGGCCTGAGCCAGGAGGTCAGAGTAGGCCCTTTCCAGCACAGCAAGAGCAGGGCTGACAGCACTGAGGTGAACAGGGGCAGCCCAGGTGCCTCCAGCCCACCTACTCATACTGATCCTCATGTGTGAACTCTGACTTCTCTTCCTCTGCTGATTTCCTGGCATCTTGGGCAGGAGGAAGAGGGAGTTTCCTGCCCTGCAGAGCCACAGTTTGACAGAAGCATCTGCAGCTTTCACAGCCCTGGGATGGCCCTCACAAGTCCTTGGCTTTGCCCCTGTGTGGCCAAAGTCACATTCCCAAGTCAAGGTGCAGCCCTAGGATTGGGCTCACAAGGATGACAGATAATTACCAGTAATCTGTCCTACTGTGAGCAGGAAAACCAGCAGAGGAAACAAGCCTTTCCCAGCAATGCCCCATCTAAATTGAATCAGCAATAAGTTTTGAGGGATGTTCAGACTGGTGGCCACCAAGGGACCTTCAGAAATGCTACTGCTTCCCTTACATTGCTACATATATCCACTATACAAAGGATTCACATATTGGTCATATAAACAACAGTGAGGGCAGCAGTGAGGCAATCAAACCAATAGTTCACTTCTAACATGGCATTTGGTAAAGGCTTTTCCCTTGCTAACCAAAGCACAGCCTATTACCAAAGTAGGCTTAGTTATTCTTTATAGACTTTTTTCATTACTAATGATGACCAAAGCAAAGTGAGGATACTAAGAAGTCAACACATAAAAACTACAAGAATTCCCTGAAGGAACCACAAATCATATTCCATGAAAATCTGGTAGGATAAACAGATCTGCTGCACCACACGGGCAGTCTATGCCAATTGCCTGGACAACTTCATCTGGTATGGTTTGCAAAAGTCTTCCCCCAAAACAGGTCTTTGTACATGGCTCGTGTCACAGTCTGACCGGGAAAGGAGAGGTGAAGAGCCTGCCACCTGCTCCCTCTCATGCCTCCTCCTGTCTGGGGGAGCTGGATTTCCCTTTGGTTTTCACCAAAGGGTAGAGTTAAACTCAGCTCAAGGTAGGTAGAAACAGGCAGAGCTTTATTTCAAGCATGTCTCAGTTGTTCAGTGAGCACTACTTGGCCATTCCTCAGGATCTCTAACCTGTGCAACTGCCCCAGGTTTCCACAGATATCACAGATGTGTCCTGCTTGGCAGGGCCCTGGGCTCAGGAAGTGATGCAGAAGGGACAAGTTCACTCTACTGCACTTCTTGAAGCCTGGGCAGGCAGAAATGAGCTACTGGGGCTGGGAAACCCCAGGAGACTCCAGGGAAATGCACAGAATTGCACAAAGCTGTTAGAAAAGAGCCACAGCTCAGCAACCTGCAGCCAGGCACAGATTATCCTAAATCCCTTGCCTTCAGTGAGCCAGGGACCTCTCCATACCCGTCACCTCCAAGGGAGGGCTCATTTTCAGTACTCAAGCCCCCAGGTGCACTTCCAAGTGCTGCAGCCTTGCAAGGCCTCCAAAGTATTCAGCTGCCTAGGGAAAAGGCTCAATGTGAGAACGTTAAAATAAACCCCCAAAACTACGAGAGCAAAATCATCATCAGGTACCCAACAGTGAGGACGGAGAAGCCTCCTGTTGCTCACAGATACAGACAGAGAGCGTTGCCTGTGTGTTGCCTCACAGGCCTGAGTTAGTTCTGGAGCTGACAGGGCAGCAGGGTGGAATTTCCTCTTGTTTATTTACATTCTTGAGTCCATTTTGGTACCTCTTCCCCAAGAGCTCCTTTGCTGATCAAGTAAAGTTTCAGTTAATGAGACTATTTTTAGCACCCACTGCTGGGAGAAGCTGAACCGTTTAACAAAGCCTCCTCACCACTGTAACGAGCACATTATTGCTGAGGGGGAGGAAAGAAGAAAGCTGAGGGTGGGCCTGTATCTAGGTCAGCGTCAATCTCTCTTTATCACCTATAGCCTTGTTTTATGGGAAGCATGTGGATAATAAATGGTGATTACGGAAAGTGGAGGGGAAGAGGCAATCCTGAGAAATTTATAGAAAGGAGAGAATTCACACTAATAGGAGATAATGCGGAACCGCAAAACTGTTATAAAAAAAGGCATTAGAAAAGCTCTGTAATTGGGGTTATTAAACACAACTACACCAGGTTTTTTTTTCCTTTCTGGGTGCATGTCACTGTGATGGATGTCACTTTCGATAGTGATAATAACAGTAAAATATCCGTGTTAAAGCCAAGTACATTAACTTCTATATTGGTGTAATTTACTGCTTTATGAGTTCCCATCCTTCAGGAGCCAGACAAAATGCTCTTCCTTACGATGTCGATAACCATGCACACATTTTGCAGGAAGAAGTGTTTCTTTAAGTATCTATCATATGTTAAAGAATTCTTTTAACTTTCCATTACTCTTGTCAGGAAAGACAGGGAGCAGGAGGAAGGGGTAAGCTATTCATATTGGTAACATACATCATGAGCTGGATCTGCCATTGCTCTGTCTCATGTGTCTGTCTCATTCACAGCTGCTTTTCTGGCCAAACATATAAAATATTAGTTTGCTACATGAGAAGGGGCAGAATGGACTGGACAGTAGCTACTGATTTTAAAAACTACACATGCATCAATATGATATTGAAGTTAACAGTAAGTGTCATTCACTTGCCAACAAAAACAATAAAAACAAAGGATTCTCCTGACTTAAAGTGTGGTTCAATAACAGGAAAGTGGAGGCCCTATCTCCCAAAGTTAAAGCACCTAAGCAGGAACAGCACTGCTTTGAGTTATAAATAGAACAAGCCAAACCTCAATTTTTTCTGTCTGTTCCTCATTGTAGAAGATGAACGACTGCTAAAGGAACAACAAACGTGGTTATTCACAGGCCGTAAGTAGAAATCTCAGTGGCATCAACAACACAAGTGCTAGGTCAGGCTTAGGCTCCACAAGGAAGCGGGGAGGAGACTGGCTGATGGCTGAGCCTTTGGCTCCAGCAACAGGAGAGCTACAGTCTGCTCTCACCATGCAGCTCCATGTCCTGGGGCAAGTCGCTCCTTTCAGTACTCCTTCCAAAAACTGAACGCCTCTAGCTAAGGACTGTGATTGAGCAGAGACAAGCACAATGAGGCCTTGAGGGACTGCATCAAGAATCCTTCCTGCTTCAAGACAAACTAGTTCTGAGATGGTGTGGAGCTCTAAAGCAAACCAAACTACCCATATCAAGGGTAAAAACACTCTTAGAGAATCTACTTCAAAACCACACAGAAGAGGGTTTAATACCACTGTGATTTCAAAAATGGAGTGGGCATTTGGGGGCTGAGCTATAGCAAGTTCTAATGCTATTAAAAAAAAATTCACGAAAGTAAATTTTCCTTCTCCCTGCAGTACAGACCATATGTGCAACAATGCAATCACCCACAGGACCTCTTAGCCAAGAGCCCCTGTCTGTAAAAGCAATGAGACCTCACAGCTCCTTCCAGCTACGATATTCCTGAGGCCCGAAGGGTTTGCTGGGCTCTGAATGTGAAGATAGTGCTGCTCACACTCAGTTTGGCTCCCAAAATCAATAAGTTCACTTTCAGGATCAGGGACTGAGAAACGCAATCAGCTCCCCCAAGCTGCACTTTCAAATTGCAAATTACAGAATGGCTTCAATGCTAAGAAGGAATTAGATTGCTCCGGTTTGTTTCCAAAACAAAACTCTGCAGTGTGGCATTACCGATCATCATCCCACCCAAATGGAATTCAATACTTCATTCAAGTCCAAACATTTTTTTTCTTCCACATGTGCAGATGATTAATTGAGGATTCAAACATTTATGCCCTACTATGTGCTGGTGTGGGGTTTTTATCTCTTCACAGTAACCGTATTTGACCGGAGTGACTCTTACCTACACACACACAAAAAGCTTTAGCTGGTACCTCAGAAGTGAGACAAGGCAAACAGGAGAATTCTCTCCTTACTTCAACTTGGAGCTAGATGAGCTCACACCTACTGAAGACCCTGCCTTGTCTTTCCTTGTTCCTCACTGTGTGAGCCAGATTCTGCTCTTCCCACCTCTGTGCAGTGGGACAGAGCACATTATTGCAGAGGGGGAGGAAAGACTGGACAGTTCCCTCTCTAAAAGCTAGAGAGGTCTCTTTGTATTGGCTTCACTGGTGTTATCCACCCCAGGACCTAACCTGGCAGGTACCAGATACCTGCCACCTCCCTGCCTTCTATTGTTGCTTCCACAATGGTTTGTCTGCTGAGAAAATATTTACTTTGCATTTGAGAAAAGGTCATTGACTGGTGGTGTAAACCACTCTCCCCTGAAACAACAGGAATGGGAGTCAGATTGTGACACAGAAAATCAGCCTGGATTCTTTTTCCTCCTCCCCTGTTCCCTCCCATATCCCATTCAGAGGGCATGAAAAGGCTCTCAGTGGCTCCAAGTCCAAAGAAAGGAGGACTTATTTCATGTCCCTCATGAAATCTACCTCCATTGATCCCTTGTTCAGCAGGAAGCAGGGCTTGCCCTAGTTAGAGCCAAGGTGGGTAACAAAAGAGAAAGATTCATTTCCTGTGGCACCACAGGGCTGGCAGGAGCAATTCCCTATCCCAGCATTCCTTCTGAGGACAGTCCTCCAAGGGGGCACAAATAAACACATGAACAGGAGCAGGGGCCAGTTGCACTTGACTCTCCTTGCCTTTGAAACACACTTTGTTGGGTGTGCTCCTCACCCCCAGCTGCAGAAGGAGAGACACAAGAGCACATCAGCTGCATCCCAGCGCTGCAGCACAGCAGGGGTTGCAGGACATGAATGACTCTGGCAGCATAACAGTGGGTCAGAGGAAGTAGTGCACTTTCCTGTGCACAACACAGTGGTTTGTGTCGATTTCAAGATCACTTTTTACCAGCAACTTGGAGGTTCCTGTGTGGTTTATGTACACAAAGAACAGAAGGGCATAAACACTCTGTAATTTCAATGAAAAAAAAAAAATCCCCACTCAGATGAAAGGAACAATAAAGTTAATGAATTATGCAATTACAATCCCGGAGCACACATCTGTCTGTACAAAATACCCCCCAGTATAGCAACGAGAAAACCTGTGTCCTGCAAGTGAAACTGCCTGAGTAACACGAGGCCTAATTTAAAGGCTAATAACAGAAGGTGAGCCTGGCTGTTGTTTTCAGTAGCCTCTTCAGCACATGAAAATTTTCACCATTCCTTTTCCTTGCATCTCTCCATTCACAGCAGCAACAGCTGTTTAACATGGACCAGTGGTTGGAAAGAGCAAACATATCAGGGAGGAGGGTGACTGAAAGAATATATGCTTGGGGAAAGGATTAGGGAGAGAAAAGGGGAATTTTAACAAGGATGAAGATTGCTGGTATATAGATTCCTATCTGGCTTTGAAAAATTTAGCTCCCATGCTGTAACAGCAGGACTTCAGTGTGTGCAGTTCTTCCTGCCTCAGATCCTAAAGATAAGCTTTCACAAGATGGTTGGTTCAGACCAAGACCTCATTTCGCTTCACTCAGGATCCTGTCCCCTGCTTCTCACAGCACAGCCTCAGTCTCTCCCTGGGCCAGCTGCAACATTGATCTAATCCCCTGGGGAACTGCTTCATCTCAAAAGGACTGCAGCAAAGAGGCTGTCAGGGAAAGAAGTAGCTGTAGTTTTTGGAAGAGCTTGAGCAAAGCCAATTCACAGACAGGTAGGTGAGTAAACAAGTTGTTTGCTTTCTGAAAGGTAAAGCAGAGTTCTGCAGAAAGCACTAAACTTCTTTCATGCACCTCTGGAATCATCTATCTTCCCTGCTGCTCACCCAGGGTTTTGCACACACACACTTAAGGAAGGGATACATAGATACCACCAATATGCAGAGGAAAACATCGTGCACTTACTTCAAACAAAAACAAAAAGAAATTGTGGCTGGGCCGGGATTTCCAATCGCTTTGAAACCTTCATGATCACCAGACATGACATTTCAGGCAGGTCATGTTCCCTCTCAGTGCTCATCAATCCCTCTCTCCTTCCAAGAGGTTCCCAGTCATTCCTTTCTATAAGGCACTTCCCAGCACATTGGAGGGACTACATCACTGCCTTGCAAGGCCCCTTGTTTTGTTTGCAGCCAGTCCAGTGGTGCAGGAGAAGGATGAAGAGGTGGGCTCGCTGCTTGTGCAGTGAGTTTTTCCCTGGGCCTGCAAGACAAAAAGAGAGTACAGAGAAAGGACAGACAGGGAAGTTGTCAGAATTAAAATATGAAGGATAAAGAGGTGCCATTACAACAATTTGTTGCAAGGTAGAGCCCCCTTGGAGTTGTCTCTGGGCAATAAGAGCACGTGGGATACAGGAAGGGAAGTACTTGGCCCTTGCTTTGCTTCAGTTCCCTAATCCAGCAGAAATGCATTTGGGGATTTATGGGTTTTGGAAGCTTCCAGCAAAGCTCAGGGCCCGTTCCTTGGGTTATTGTTTTCCCATCTGTTTCTCTTCATTTTATTCCATCACAGAGGCCCCATCGTGGGACACAGGAATGTGACCGGAACAATAGGCAGAACTTGCTGCCTCCAGGACTGCAGTGAGGGCAGAGCCACCATCACAGAATGGGAGCCAGGGGCTTCTATATTTAGCCCTTTCTTGCTTATTCCAGATCAAATTCTCACCACCGACTCAAGAAGTCAGGAGGCTTTTACCAGACCACTGTCCCTGAGCACTGCACATCCAGCAGGGCCCCTGAACATAAAACATTCATTTCCCTTCTAATAAATGCCAACAGGAAGACTTCCTGCTCCCCCCTTCCCTTTCCAAATCCCTATTTTGACAGACTTTTTTTCTTCATATAAGCAAACTAAATAAAACCATCTTCTCCTCTGCAAGGTTGGCGGCCTTGGAGCAGCCCCAGGACTCTGGAGCTTGCACAGCACAGCAGTGCCTGTTGGAGCAGGGCCCTGAGAAGAGGCAGAAATGGGTGATCTCATTTCCCTCGTGTTTGAGCCTGAGCTAAACTCACCAATCCACAGAGACTGGTCCAAGCCCACACCTCAACACCTGATGGCAGGACAAGCGAGGGAGAACCAGGTCTGAGCATCCATCTGGCCTTGATCACTACCACAGCCCCTGCATAAACCTCTCAAACTCAGCAGGTAGAGGACTGCTGAGCAAAAGCTCAGGTCTTATTGCAAAGCCACTCCATGTCCCGAGGTGCCTCTCTGTCACTTTGAAGGCCCTGCAGGAAGCCAAGCTGACTGTGATGCCATTTAGCACTTACCTCATTTGCATCATCCAAGTGAGAGGATCCTGTAAAGAGAGAGGAAAACCCATCATGTTATCACAGACACTTACCTAAGAGCTGTGCTGTTTGAAAATAGCTTGATGATGGACAAGTTCTCTTTCTGCTGCTTCCACAAGGGTTGTAGATTAGGATCACTCTGCACTTTGTGTCTCTACTTCTACCAAAGTTCTACCAAAGGCTGCTGGTGTCCCAGGGAGAGGTTTTAGCACACAGGTGGCCTCCTGGGCATCTTGCTGCCATCCATATTACTCCTCCTGTGTACCAGTGTGTTTCCACACTGAATTTTTTCCTGTAGGCATTCCCACCACTGCCAGTTCCCCATTCCTTCTAAAAGCACCCTAAGTGGTTATATCAAGAAGAGAAGGCTGCTGCTGAATGGGTTACAAGAACAGAGTTGTTTTTCCCTTTAAGGTATATCTGTCCCTGGAAAATTAGTGGTACCCACCAGTGCCCAAGCACAGACAGAGAAATTACATCTTCTGGTCATATCACAAACCATGCCACTAATTTGCTTTGTAGCCTCAAACTTGTGGCAAGTTAAATTTTCCTCCCTGAGGTGTTTGCTTGTGAGAGCTGCTCTGAAACAGAGATGTCTGAGGAGTGTTTGAAGAGGCCTAGACAAAACCAGCATAGTTGGGAGGCCGAGCAGACTGTCTTCTGCACCTCAGGATCTACAGAACACCTTTGCACTGCCAGCACTGGCACATCAACTGCATTCATCTGCCACACAAATCCCTTCTCCTTTACTTCTTTTGTGTCCTGGAGCCTGGCTTCTCTCCACTCCCATGGAGGAGGCAGTGCCCAGTCCTCTTGAACAACTAACACTTGCCAGCAAGGTGTAAATGAGCCCTGTGTGCCCAGTCAGGCTGAAAGGAAGAGAACACTTTCCATCTGGCATTCCTGCAGGTCTTGAGATGGCAGTTATTTATCCAAGGTAGAGGAGAGAAGGGAACTGGAGTTTCCAATGGAAGAAGCTGACAGAGAGAAGCAACAGCAGCAGTCAGGGCCTTGCTTGGCCCAAAAAAGCGCTGAACAAAAAAAAAAAAAAACAAACCAAAAAACCCAAAAAACGTTGCTACATTTTACAGCCAAAATTTTTCCTTACATCTTCCCCTTCGCTCCCAGATGTACCTCCCTGGAACACATGGAATGAAGCTCAGACCCTTTGGAAGCTTTAGCTTTTAGCCACGAAGGCTGTGAGTTTTTACCACCCCAAAGCCCGGGCTGTGCTCAGGCCACAAGAGCAAGATGCTGCCATGGAGAGAACTGATCCATCCAAGGAGAGGTGGGGGAAGACCTGAGGCACATACAGGTAACAGTGAGTTTCCTGAAGGTCACAAAGCAGGATTTAGGGTATGACTGAAAAATGACCTGAAGCCTTGATAAATGCTACAGTACAAGGATGCTTTTTCAGAGTACTAAACATTGCACTTACACTACCTTTTCAGAGCAGGGGCCATGCACAACCCATCAACTGGATCCAGACTATTTCTGCATGTTTCCTTCCCTGTGTTTCCTTAGATTTACAATAGGCCCTCACCACTCCCATACCACCCTCAGCTCACCTCGGAGTACTTCCTTCTCTCCTCATCCAGTCTTCCTCCCATCCATTTAGGAGAAAAAAAGGAGTAAAAAAGTTGTTCTCCTGGAAGTCAGATCTAGTTTATCTCCCTGCAGATTCAAGTATAAACATCCTTTCAGGGAGCCATATAAAAATCATGATCCTTTCTGGGCCCCAAGGGGAGGGTCTGGGTCCTCATCCCTGCTGTTCCACCACTCAGCCACCCCAAGGAAATCACTTATTTCCCACAAGTGCAGCTGGGCAGCAAGGCCCAGTGGCACAGCCGCTTTCCAACTGGGTGCATGGTGCAAGATGATAAAGATGAGGATGCAGCAGGAAAGGAGGTAGTAACAGGTTTAACAGAATAACAAGCGGATGTATAAAACCAGAAGCTTCAACTGAGTAAGGATTATAACTGTACAGATAAGTGCAATCAATGCATATGCACAAACATTTGCGGTCAACAGAGCAATTCCATCCCCAGCTGAATGATCCACTGGGTACACATGTTCAAACGTGCACAACACTGCTCTGCTCAACTAAAAATCCTTTCCCATAAAGCCACACAGACTCCCTTGGGCAGTGGCCAAGCAGTTAAATAAAAAAGTCTATCCAGAGTGAGAACTCTTCAGAGACATTTCACCATCTGGAAAAAGAGGAGGGGGTCTTACCCTGAGAACGCTTGGAGAGCCCGACCTACTGCGGTTAAATGCGTGCCTCATCCAAAGCTAAATCCTGGGGAAGAGCATCACATCATTCCCACTGCCTTATGCAGCAGGACCTGCAGTGAGAAAATGGGTCTAATTCTGCTCCTCTATCCAGACAAGAGCATACAGCCAGAGCCCGAGACGGGATGGCAGCTGGCCATTCAGTATTTGCTTTTTAGTGAGGCCAGACTCATAGTGTTGCTGGTGACAAACAAAAGCCATTGCTGTCAGTGTGGGCTTCTTCATTTCCTTTTATTATATCCCCACCCATGGCATGTAAATAAAGCTGCAGTCAGCTTCCTCCAGAGTACCGGGGCAGTGAAGATTGTACAGAGCATCAGGAGGGAGCACAGCCACAGCCAAGGCTGAGGGCGCTACCTCCTTCCACCATTCCCTGAAGACACCAGGCACTCCCAACAAACAGAAACAAGCACTTAAAGCAAAAAAAGATCACAGGCCCCTGCTCTCAACAGGCTTTTGATATGTTAGCTGGCCTAGGACAGCAGTGGTCAGAAGAAATTAAGTAGGACATAGGACTTGGCTCCCTTCACAGACCTGCCCCAGGAGGCTGTGTCCTGGTAAAGAGTAGCATTTTACATGGCCATATAAACTCTCTGTATTTCATAGTCACATGAAATCTGTATCCTGGTGGGCTTCCAAGAGCTCAGCTAGGCAGAGGCACCACCCATATGGATGCAATTGCAAGCGAGTGACCTTGGAGAGATATGGCCCAGGAGAAATTAGCACATTCAGTGGGAGCTCTCATCCTATTTCCTTTCTGCCAAGGGACACAGGCAACAGGGAAGAGCACAGAAATTCTTGTTTGGCAGAACTCAACCTGTATCAGAGCTCTGATCCCTACTGTTTCACTCAAGACTGGCCCAAGTAAGTCTTGGAACCCCTATCCTTCTCTTGCAGTGGCAAACCAGAAAGAAAAACACCTTTCTAGATGTGAGAGAAGAGGCTAAACCTCACTGCCTCCAAGCCCATCATCAGTCAGTGTCCCTTAAGAAGAGCCCCAGAGGCAGCACAGCCTTAAGAGGCATCAACCCAGTGGAAAATCCCAGGGACAGAGGAAGAGGAAGGACAACAGGGCACAGCTCTCACCCCTGCAGGACAGCATACAGCTAGACACAGGCAGCCAACGCACCAAGCATTATTCAGCACGAACAAAAAAAGCTCTTTCCAGCCTCTGCCTCACAGCTGCTCATCTATATTCCAAGCCTTTGACCCCAACAACCCTTCTGGCTGAGAGAGATGGGGGACATCATTTCACCTGCTCCCTCCCGTCACTCTCCTGTTCCAACATCCTCAGCCCACCTGCCCCCACTTGCTCTGAAGCTGATTGCCTCCTTCACAGGGTCACCTCCGTGCAAAAGACAAACCTCTTGTCTGGACACCGAGTTTCCTGGATGTTATCTGACCAGGATGGGGAAGGAGGGGGAAAAAGGTCTTCTTCCAGAACACAGAGATGGAATTGGTTGAAACAGCTCCAATCAATTGGGCTCAGTATCTGAGATGGTATTTTGATTCCAGTCCTACAGCAAGAGACAGCACAAGGCCAGGCGAGGGCAGATTACATGATCTCTCAAAGCCGCCTTTCACTGCAGCACAACATGTCCTCTGTGCTGCTAGAGGGCTTTCTTGGGCTGAATGAAATAACACTCTACAGCTCTTGATTCCTACCTCAGGGCAGCAACAGCATCTCTCCTGCCCATCTTTCTCCAGGGAGGAGATTAAATATCAGAGATGAATCAAAATGCAGTCAATCAGGCCAGGCAATCTGCCAAAGCAGGAAAAAGGAAGGGAGGGGGCAGAGAAGGTACCTCGGTACTGCAGTGACCTGTTTAAATGCTGGTGTTGAATGCTGAGCTGCCGGATCTCTCCAAGGCTCCAAGAGACAGGAAGAGAACACAGAAGTGGGAACCTTTCTCCTACCCTGGAGGATGGGGACGAGCCCACATCACTTCTCAGTCATCAGCTACACTTGTGGAAATGGGCAGACAACTGGGAGAGCTGAAGAGACAGGGCAAGGCTAATCCAGCCTGATGCAGGAAACTCAGATCTGGTAATGATCTAGAGAGGAGAATGAGATTCAAACACGTGCACTATTTCAGTAAAATGCACCCCTCTCAGCCCAAGAGATTACACAGCTCCAAGGGGCTCTGGGAAGTACGAGCCCACAAGACCCTCTCAGAGCAGAGGTGCAAAGATTAAGCCTCCAGACCCTCCCAGGCCTTGACGGGTGTCTCCACACAGGGCATTTCCACTTTCCAGCAGCAGTAATGTTGCTGGAGCCAGATTCTTTGGCCACAAAAGCACAAGCTGCTGGGGTTCGAAGCAAGAAAGGTTGCTTTAGTGCCTCTCTGTATTTTAGCCACGTTAGGCCAAAGACAGCTGGAGTCTGGGAGCAATTCACATTGTGCTACCACATCAGAGTCCTGCTCTGAACCAGAGCTCTGCTGGGCTACAGTGCTTTGCACAGACACACAGAGAAGGTTTTCCTCTTCCAACAATGCATCTGCCTGCACTGGGCATCTGGGTAACCTGTAAGCCACAGCATCCATGTTGCAGGGAGAAACTGCCAACACTCAAAGGGCAGGCTGGATTCAAAAAGTGCTGCAAAATATTGTCAAGAGAGCCTGAAACCCAAGCCACCACCTCAGAAACCCTGTGCCAGGGTGAGAGGCTGGGGAGCACAAGTCAGAGTTCTCAGAAACAGGTTGTTCAGACACATCTTCATGCGAAGCAGCAGCAGGTAAACCACAGCAGGAGGGGAGATGGGAAGGCAAAGCAGAGAAACACCAGAAACTACAACGGAAGGAGAGAAAACCACACCAAGAACTGGAGAAGCAAGCTGTGGTCTCAAAGACGTACATGCACTCACACACAGGCGCAGTTTCTTGGACTGTTTATCAAGCTCAGGAAGGAAGAGGGATCAGTCTGCCAGAAAGATCAGAGATGCTGGCGCTGTCATATGATGCTCCCTCTAAGAAACAAAACCCACAAAGTGTGCATACACAGACAGAGAGGAAGCTACAAGGAAAGCCTTGAAAACAGAGGAGGAAACCCTAACCCCACCCCAGAGGTCCTACCTTTAACTAAACTCCCTCCCAAAATCTAATGAAAAGCACAGCCAAACTTGCATTATTCCAGGAAAGCAGTGGACAATTTCCTGTACCCCCCTGTCCTCTTCTGCCCTTACAATGCAGCAACTGGACAAATCCTTTCTCAGCCTGGCCATGTGAAGAACAGGGGTCTCTGCCCAGTCCCAAGCCTCTGCCAAGGGTGCTCAGTTCCCTTTGGAGAAAACACTTGCTATGCAAGTGCACAGACATGCCAAATAATCCTTCCTTGTTCCCAAGAGCTTTGACTCCAGCTTGTATGAAAATCAGTAGAGTCAATAAAGTTACTGGCTGTGGACCCAGCTAGAAATGAAAGAAGATTTGGCCAGCAAAATGACTGTATCCTGGCCTAGGCAAGAGTTTGCCTCCTACCCTGTCAGTAAAGCCCTACACAAATTCCTCATACAACCATACCGTGTTTACAACCATGGCAGAACAAGGGAAGAAAACCCTCAGTGGGTTGTTAAGAAGACATTGGGGCATGGCTGAGACTCCCATGCCTGCAAATTCAGGGACACCCATGGAGGGGGGCCGGAGAGGGAAACATCACAAGAGCCAGAGAGCATCAGATGCTCTCCTGCTCTGGCTTTTAACCGCTCGCACATGAAGCCCAGATGGTTTCCAGAGTGAGGGAGAAGGGTGTGCTGCTTACACAAGCAATGCCATATTTCAGTAAATATCATATGCCATCCAGACATTCTGGACTGGATCCAATTTCCGTTAGGCTTTGCTCAACTGGGGACCTGGCTCCTCCAGCAGACAGCAAACTCCATTCGTGCTAATGCATGTCTAAGGCAGATCTGTGTCTTGGGCAGACACACATTTCTACCAGATGATCCTTGTTACACCTGGCATGAAGAGAAGATTTCCAATGTTCAGTCAATCAACCTCTGCTCAGAGGCTCAGCTCAGACAGAAATGAGTTAACTCTTCCTCACCAGCTCGATGCAGGAATACGTGGGCCACAGCAACCTGCTCCTCCCACTCACCTCTCTGGGGACCCTCACAGTCTCAGATTCCTTTCATGTGCTCCATCTCAGAACCTCCCGTGGGTACCTGCAGTGCTAGGAAATACCTGGTGTATTTGTTTGATAACTGTCACAAAAGACACAACACAATTGGCAGTGCCTGGAGATGAGGTGTGAAAGTCTCTTTGTAATGTCAGACAGAAAAGCATATCTTGAGTTCTTTCCTTAGGTCCTTTTCAAATGAAAACCATTAAATCTGTCTCTAAACTATTAGGGAAGAGCAGAAGGAGGAAGTATTTCAGCAACCTCCTCTTTAACATAGTAAATTTAAGGAAATGAGGAAGTTCTCCAGTGTATACACAGTCCCAGGCACAGACTCACCTTCATACAAAACTCCAAACAAAACCTTAAAAGATAGTCTCCCTAATCCTGATTACTGCTTGCTGCACGTCCCTGCACAACCTCTGTCTAGTAGACTATCTGGCTTCAAGATCTTCTATTGGCCAAGGCATACTAGGCCTTATCCAAGGAATTCTTGCAGGGACTCACCTTTCCAGGACACAGTACTCCAAATACATGTGTTCTTCAACCTGCCAATGAGCAAATGTGACCATGAAAGAACAACAGTAGCAGGAATCAACAAAACAAGGCGGGAATCGTTCTCCCAAAGAACCAACCTGTATCTTCCCTGACCAGAACTTCAATGCCTACTTCTCTTTCAGACAGCACAGCATGTACTCCAGGCAGCTTTAAAAACCAACCTCCCTTTAAAAATCAAGCAAAACTCTCACAGGCTTGGCAGAGGGACACTAGATGCCTGTCTCACTGGCAAAGATGACAAAAGCAGGGCTCCCCTCCCACAGCCCATATGCACGAGACACACTGGAATGGATAACACCTTTGTCGAAGCCAAACCAGAGACCCGACAGCTTTTCTGACATTTCTTTTGAACACTGAAGCCAAAACCTGCACACAACCAGGATGGGGTGTGAACCAGGATGGTGTGGGGTTTAATGCAAAAACACAACAAGCAAGTTTTGTTCCACTCAAGCTATGGGTTTAGTTGGGGGTTGCCAGCATTAACACACTGGTCACAGTGCACGAGCTGGAGTGGCTGTGCAGCCTGTTCCCCCCTGCACACACATGGGCCAGGGCAGGAGGTGGGCACTGACAAAGCCACAGCAAGTGGCACTGTTGAAGCTTTCTTGTCCTCTTAAGGGGCAAGAGCCTCTCTAGCTCATTTCTTTGCTCTTCTGTGACTTTCTGGCTCATGGCTGAGAGCCCTTTCTCTTCCCAGCCCTCCCAGATCCTGTGTACTAGATAACCTCTGCCTTCTCTCTGTTGTTGCATCTAAGCCCCCAAACAAAAGGAGACAGGTCATTCAAAGTAAAGCCTCAAACAGACTTTTCTCTCTGAGAGCAAAGGATTTTATTTAAAAAACCCAAACCAGGTATCTAATATATAAAGCAGCTCAGATCAGAGCTCTGGGAAGCTTTGGCTCAGCCCAAGAGCCAGGCAACCATGAACTCTGTTTTCAGCTGTTCAACTGCTGACAATACATGACCATTCTTACAAGAAAGAGGAACAAACCAAAAAAAGACCTTTTTAATCAAACCAGTCGTTGACATATTCCTCAAAAACTCTGACAAGTTGTAACTGTGGGTTTTATAGCACATACATACACCAGCATGGTGCCGGGCACCTCTCCAGTTACTTCCACGGCTTGCTTAGCACTCTGGAAGCTGGTGCTGGCCTTCTTCAGACACTTTGGTCAGCCCTTTTTCAAGCTCTGAGTGTCTGTGTGTGTCTCCCACGTTTGCTCCTTCTGTGGGACTCATGCTGCAAATCTTGGTATTGCTACAGCAATTTCCCAGTCTAATCACATGCCTTGTTGCACTACCACAGCAGTGATAGCTGGTTGAACCACACACCACATCCTTGCAATTGTTTCTATTACTCACAATTGACTTATTTATTAAATTTCAGCTTGCCAAGCCTTGCCAGGAGATGAGCAAGAACCCTGTCACCCCTCCTTGCTTGTTCATCAGAGTGGAAGAAGGCAGGTGAGTAGGCTGCGAGTCTGAGCTGTGAAACAGTCCCGGCAATTTTGTAAGGACATGCTTTCTCCAGCAGCCAACTTCCCTTGCATCTACACACCAGGGCTTGAGTCCTGGGAAGTAAATGCTTGAATTGCAACAGAAATCAAAAGGGAAAGTAGATGCAAATGAAGACTGAATTAATATGTGATTTTAGAGCAGACAGGTATTTCCACAGACTTGCTTGTAGCATGGCACCAGCTGCGGTCCCCACACCAACCCTCACTTGCAGATCTAAGAGCCATCCACAGCAGAAAATGAAGTGCCTCTAGATGCAAGGAACTCTGCTTGTGGGGGATTTCCTAGGCTTGGAACAAACAGCCTGATAGCTCCTGGCTGCTTCAGAGGCCCAACCCACCATCTTGTGCCTCACAAACACTCCTCTGACAAAAGACTTTGACTCCTTGCTTTCAAAGGGGAACAAACAGAAGGCAAGTTCAGACAAGGCTCATGGCTGCTTGCCCAGCCAGGCCTCAGCTAGTCCTTCATAGTAAATATTTGTTCTTAATTACAGTGCCGTTTGCCCCGGGAGCTTGCCTGCAATCTGTAGGAGGGAGGGGGATTATGTTGTTGATAGGTAAATAATAGCTCTTTCATCCAAGAGAGCCCAGTGCATTTTCCAAAGATGAAAGCCTCTTGAATGCTTTCTCCATAGGTTAGGGTAAGGATTTTAAATCTTTGTCCCACTCAGGGGCGTGCCAAAAACTCCCACATTAGGTTCAGAGAGAGGGA
This sequence comes from Lepidothrix coronata, assembly GCF_001604755.1. Classification (NCBI taxonomy): domain Eukaryota; kingdom Metazoa; phylum Chordata; class Aves; order Passeriformes; family Pipridae; genus Lepidothrix; species Lepidothrix coronata. The sequence goes on from NW_016690258.1 coordinate 2,764,606, forward strand.
GATTGGAGCTCCACTGCACAGCTCCCTCTCCAGCCTTGTTGCAAGCCAGAATCGAGTGGTACAGGCTCAGCACTAGGGCTGGCAGTCGGGTGTTAGGCAGGATCTGGTCTGCCTCTGGAATGTGAAGTGAGGACAGAGCCTGCTGCTCACCAGCACACTGCTCTGCCATGCTGTGTCATGCCTGGTCATCACGCTGAGACAACGAAGCCAGGAATGAACTCCATCCCTCCTGGTCCCCAGGTCCTGCTTCTGCCCAGCACACAGCCACGCTCCTTCATGGGGAGCTCCCAAGGGCCTGAAGCATCTTGTAAGGAAGGGCAAGGCACTGCCCAAGCATAGAGCAGCCATGTGAAGCTATCCCACAGACATCATGTGGGAAGCAGCTAGTTCTCACTCTCCCCAAAGCCGACAAGTGTGACTTTTGATCTTGCTGCACTCAGCTTCCAAAACATCAAAATTACAAATATTTATCAGTGAGACTAAGGGAAACGTAAGCGAGACAGCAGACCTCTGCTCTGTCTGAGGAGGAGGTGAGAAGTGACTTCCTCCCACCCACCACGAAAAAACCCATCTGACCCTCTGGGAGGCAAGGAGTGCAAGCACTCCCCCTCTCCCAAAGCCACCGAGCTAATGTCACTGCCAAAGCATCCAGGACCTTGGAGTCAAGATAGTTCCAGCCACACATTACCCGTTTCTTCCATAAAGAGGAAAACCAAACAAAAACAGCAACAAAATAACCCACCACAGGCAACCAAAACTGGTATCTACCCATGCTACAGCTCCTACATTCCTGATCCATTCCCAGTTACCAAGCTCAGCACAGAGGATAAATGCCTGTGAACACCAGAAATGAAAGGAGCCTTCAAAGGCTCTGAACTTCCAGGGGAGAGCCAGACACGCAGAAGTCTGACACTGTAATATTGAAAAATCCAAGATAAACTGCACTGTTTTCCTCCCACATTCAGCCCATCATTCATGACAGGTTTTTTTGCATGTTCCAGCCAGGCAGGAGCAGCCACAGGGACGATACTGCACTTCCAGTGCCCAGGAAAGCAACACAAACCCTCCAGCACCAACTCTGCTCCATTGCCCTCCTTGTCTTATTGTTTATAAGCAGATTTGCTGGGCTTGGTTTTGCTCCTCTTTCTAAACATCACACAAGCCTTTTATTTTTCTTTCCTCTAAGCTCTGCTTAAAAGAAAAAAATATTGTCATTCCCTGCCCCCAGCTGTAAAGGGCCGACCCGAAATTTGTTGCCAGCATGCAATAAATATTTGTACAGTTCCTTTGTAACTTCATTCATCTTTCCATACTGCAGAACTTGAATCATTTAGCATTTTTCCCCTCTTACCCCAGGTCCTCAAGTTCCTAGACAGAGATTTGATGAAGCCTCTGAAAATCCCCAGTACAGTATCCTCTACTAACACCCTTGTAGTGAGCTGGAGTTTTTCAGCTTGGCCCATGTATGAAATCAGCTGTGGTGTGAGCAGCAGAAAAGAGAAAGATTTGCTCTGTAAATCCTCCTCTCTACAGGAATATCCCATAGCTGGGGAACAACAAGTCCCAGGTCTTACATCTGGGCTTTTACACAAACCCCAGCTCCATGAAAGGTCACATAAATGGTTCATTGCATTATGTCCAGTAAAGGACAGCACTGGAGCTACAGGACCAGAAATGCAGCTGGTGTCAAGTCTTTCCTCTGGTATGTTGCCAGGTCCTACCCACCTGAATCTCTTTATTACATCCCTTAGATGTTTACTTTGCTTCCTGCCACTGAATTCGTCAGACAGGCTTCCTTGCTATTATGGTAGTTACGAGGTACATGGTTAGAGGCACATTTTATAGTGTGCCTCAACAAGGAGTTAAACCTATAAATCTATAAAAGAAACACATTACATTTAGAACAAGAAGTGAGCAAGGAGGGAAGTTTGAAAGGCCACTTTCAAACAATCCTTGTTTATCCCTGACTTAGGCTGAACCTTTAACACAAGTCTGCCAACAATCCCCAAACCACCTGTAGATCCTCCACCTGTAAAAAAAATAAAGGTACCTTAAAACCAAAAGCACCATTAGGTCCCTGTTGCTGGCCCAGAGTCCCACTCCTGAGCAGTGCAGAGCCTTCCAGATCACCAGCTTACAACCTCGTAAAAGATGGAAAAATTTTGATTTGGGGTTAATGCCTTTTTCCTTTTGAAGGGGAGACAGCCAGGGAGCACAAGCAAGTTTACATGCCAAGAGTTGAAACCTAAAGGAAAAGGTTTCCAACAAAACAAATTACTTTCAGTTTAATGGGTTTTTTTCCTTTCCTGATGCAGCACAAACCACCTTAATGTGCTAGTAGCAAGGAGGAAGGGTGTTCCTTCTAACTCTGTTCTCTAACACGGATGCAGACTATTGCTGGGGAAGCAGAGAGCAGGGTTGAACAGATTTCTCATCAAAACCTATAAGCCTGAAAAGAACTATCAGGCAAGAGCAGCCACTGGTGACTTCTTGAATGAACTCACCTTGAGACCAAAGCAAAAAGCCCAGGCCCTTGATCCTTGTAAGTCCCTTGAAATGAGAGGAAGGATGCACATATATTTAAGTTAATTCATTCAAAGTCTAAGCACATCCCCCCTTACCTTCAGCAATACAGAGCATAAATATTCACCAGGGAATGGAGCAAGGCAGGGGAGACCAGAAGAAACACTACACATCTTGTGAGTCACAGCAAGCCATGACAGAAGATTCATTAACTGGATTCAGGTGATCCTATTAGCTTTGCAATTGCTGCACATCAGGCTGCAGAGTAATTAGGGCTGCAATTCAGAAGGATTTACCAGAACATTTTTTATTAAAACACAGTTGTTGTTAATCAGCCTGACTAAAGCCTTCAGAGCTATTAGCCTGCTACACAGAAGTCATAATTACTTCATCCACTGGGGAAGAAGGCATCAAAGAAACTGCCTGGGATCACCTGCAGGTTTAAAGGACCAAAGGAAAGACAAGGGATTTAATGGGACATCTCCCTTTGGCATCACCACAGGTTTTTGATCGAGTTTTGAAGTGGAGCATTCGGGAAGCCAGAGGAGAATGTAAGAACATCAAGTCTACACAGGAAGGATTTGCCATCGGAAGTATGCCAAGGCAACACCCAGATGCATTAGTTGACTCAGAGTTACTGCATTAGTCTTAATTGCTGCCTAAAAGTTTAGTGGTCCACCTGAATTACATGATCTCTATCTGCTGAGGATGTTTGGCCACCCTGCAGCATCTCATAGAAGCAGGGCCCATATTTCCTCTTCCGGAGGCAGAGCATTTTTCCATGCAGACAGACCCAACCACTCTGGACAGGGGTCAAGGACAAGCATCTCCTATTAGAGCAGTGGAGCACGAGCAGCTCCTGGGTTTCCTAGTATATAGCTAGCCATGGGAACAGCAGGATGGAGCCCAGCTCCAGTCCCTGACCTTACTTCCACAAGGTTAAGGCAGGCTTGATTCAGATGACAGGGAACTGGGCTCAGCAAGTCTGGCCACAGGATTGAGAAAGAGTGAGGCATCTGAGCCCTGCTGCCTTGCCTTGCTCTGCCTCACAGACACTACACACACAGCCCTGGATGGGAGCAGGAGCACAGAGACACCAATACAGGCCAGGGAAGGAACAATTTTCCTCTCCACCCTCTAAGACCAGACATGGTGAGCATAGGACAGGGGGTCTGTGAGTCAGGCTGGCCCTCCTCTACCACCAGCACTGCCCTTTCCTTGCCCCCTTTGCTCAGAGGTTCACTACCAGCACACAGAACACCCTTTCTCAGTTTCCCCCTACCATCCCAGCTGGCCTCTGCAGCAAGCACACTCCTCCAGGAGGGAACTGGCTGATAGACCACACAGATCATGGGACCACACTGTCATAGTTCCTGTGCATCCGGGTGCTCTGCCAGGAACCCTGCCAGACCCTCCAAAACCAACACCCTCGCCCATGTTAAGCAATGCAGTTTATCAACAGTCTAAAGGGAAGCTCAGAAAGGAGAACGTGATAAAAAAACAAAGTGGAAATCTGTGTGTACACACAGGCTGTGAGGACGCGGAAACAACACGGGGGCAACGACAAGCAGCCAGCCCTCACCACAGGCTCTGGGAGGGAGGAGATCTGCTTGTAAACCAGGCACCTTCAGAAGAAATACTTTGACTTTTATCCTCTGGAGAGTCTGATGCTGGGGTTGTGGAGGTGGGAAGAGCCCAGTGGACATCTGGCAGGGTCTCCCTCAAAATTGTCCTGCTCAGACACACGGCACAGAAAGCATAAAGGAGATTCTAACCACTGCAGGGTTTACTTCTGAAGAAAAATATTCCATTTTAATAAGTAAGCTAAATTAGCATGTTAAATATCCTACTATTCCAAGGGGAGGAGGTAGGGGAGATTTTGCCAGCTTCCCCTCCTTGAGCACTTCAAACACTTTGGCACATCCGCCCTACAGGGAAGCCTGTACAGTGCCCAGACCTGGGGTAGGCTTTGCATCATTAGCCATGTACAACACCTAGCACAGGACTAATGATGTAATGCAAATAATTAAACATAAAATCATGGTTGGCAGTTGACAGAAGAAGGGAGTTGGTTGGAACAGCTCATAGTGACAGTTTGTTCTTCCTTTGCCCTAATTCAAGTCGCAGAGCTGAAAAGTGCTGTCCTGCCTGGCAGGGTCCCAGTGCAGCAGAGACAAGGACCCCCTTTGAACTTCCAGACCAAAGAAACTCCTGGTTAACTGTCTGACCAAGTGCAGAGGGGATAACTGTCTGGATCCGACCTGCTGGCACCCTGCCAGAAGGGATTAAAATAAAAAAGACACTCCAAAGTCTTCCGAAGTCCTTTCCAAGTAAAGCAATAATAATAATAATAATATCTGATCTTCATAAACAATCAATACTGAACTTAACTGAACATTTTGCTCCTTTGCAGCTGGACACTAGACCTAGGTGCACAGCTTGGAACCAAATGCTCATTAAATGACTGAGCTCCTTTGACAGTTCACAAATTAGCCATGAACAGACTTCAGTTTTGATGACTTTACTCATCATGTTCAAATATTCAGTTTATCTGAATATATTTCAGCTAATAGATAATTCAGCAATTATTGGTTGCCCAAATCACATGGTGACTTTCCAACATAAGATCACTTAAAAAATTTGGATTCCAAGTGGAAACGGCCTTAAGGGATCTGCTTTTCTAGACACTGTTTATGGGCTATCTAACCACTGGTTTGGGGGAACCTTCCATAGTCACTTTTTAAAATCTAGGCCAGAATTCTCTTTTATTTTAAAATTGAAAGTCATGCAAAAGTTTTCAAATTACAGACTCCTTCCACTGACACTGCTGAGAATAAACTATTAACATTCCCATGAAGCTCTAAATTTAAAGTGCTGCATATGCAGCCGGAAGCCCTATGAGCTGTTTTCCTTTGAATTCTCCTGAGTTGTTTTTTAACCTGAAGGCTTCACTGAGCTCTCCTGGACATAAATAAAAGAGTTAAACATTTCCTTTTCTGGTACATCAGACCAATTGATACTTGACTCACAGACCTTCCAGGCCTAGAAGGTTTTACAGTCTTAAGGGACTATGTCTCCAAAATGAAGGGGGTTTTGTATGTTTTCCTGTTTACACTTCCATTGTGTTGCAGTTGTAGTTTGCTTTTTTTGTTTGCTTGTTTCCATGCACAGCAAGAAGCAGTTTCAATTAACAAATTAAAGATTCCTGTAAATTTTGTCTACCTGGGTAGGGTAAACGAGGGGTTTCTGGGATAGAGGAAGAATAAAAAACACACAAACAGAATAAGGGTTATAAAGATGAAAAGTAAACAGACTAAGCAGCTTCTTAAAAATCCCTTGCATAGAAGACACCGGTCTTCCAGCAGGCACAGGAGAAGCAGCAACATGAAGCAGCAAAAGGGGATATACTGAGACCCAACAGCAACTCAAGAGCTGTGAGACTTGCGAAAAGCCACTGGCCTTTATCAGAAAGGGCTGCCAACAGCAGAACCACCCGTTCCTCTCCGTCCGTGTCTGCAGGAAACATGATAAAAACCTTCACCAAAATATAAATAAGGAGTCAGGACTTGCTGGCTCGTTATTTTGCATGACAGCCATGCCACAGGGGTGCTGCCCAGGGATCACAGCCCTGCTGACTGGGGCACTAAGGAAAGTGGAAGGCAGAGATGGTGCCCACCCTAAACTGGCTCCCACTGCTTATTCTGGAGCCACAGCTGAAGTCATGTTTAGAGCCAGGAAGGAGGAAGACAAAGCTCTGCTCCATTCACCATCTGACTGCAGGCAATTAAAACTGGCTTTCTGCTCTTTGGTGTTGTTTGTTGCTTTGTGTTCTTGTCCACAGTCACTGGTAATGGAGCACACAACAAAATTCCCCACGTTTCCCACTCTGATCTTCCAAAAACACAGCAGTTCACCCAAACCTCAACACTGGGTGCTCACCCAGGAAAGGCCTCCACTTTCAGGAGACTGATTACTTCCACCAAAGCTGCCTTGGTAGCAAGTTTAATGAATGAAGAATGCCCTAAAGAGAAAGGAGACAAGCGAGAGTTTGGCACAGAGCGTCCACCCCGCCCTGCTCACTGAACACCAGTCCCTCCCAGTGCTGTGAACAGCATTTACCAGTTCTGCCAAGTCCTGGTAAAGACTGAGAGCTGGACCTGGAAGTCAGCCTGTCCTGAAAACCCACCCCAAGATCCTCTGTGTGCTCCCCACCTTCTCCTGGCCAAGCCTTCTCCTCTTCAGGGCTTCTCACATGGTAGGATACTGCTGCCTGCAGTTCTCCAGAGGACACCTTCCCAGGTGAGAATGGGTACAGATCAGGATTCCAGCAGCTGGGTACTCTGGCCTGACACACCTGCGCTCACAGAAAGCCTGGAAGAAGAAGGCTGAGCCATGAGGTTTGGTGAAAGCTGGTTTGTTAAAAGCTCAGGGATCGATCCCTGCTCTCCCACCAACTTTCTGCTGGTGGCTTAATCCAGGGTCTGCTCACAGCCAGTGCAGGACATCCCTTTCCATCCATCCCCTGCCTCACTGAGCACCCTGAGGTTGGTATGTCCCTTCCACAGCAGCAGGGACTCCCCTTCTGCAGCAGACCAGATCCCAACAGCACACACAAGAGTTCTTGAATTTTCTTTCTGCAGCAAGCCCAAACTCTTGCTCCAGTTCTTCCACCTTCCCAAGCTCCAGTGCCACACCAGGTGACTCAGTGCTTTGCAGAAATGCTGACCCCTTCAGCCCCACAGCTCTTCACTGCAGGGTATCTGTCATCTGTAAGGGGGAAATATCACACAGCAGCACCTGGCCAGCAAAGGATCAACCTTCCAAAATCCACTCTGCAGAACTCAGGGAGAAAACTAATAAACAAGGGCAGGCTTTGACCTGTGCAAAGGAGTGGAGCATCTGACAAGGAGGAGACGACAATGGTGACAGCAAAATGCAGCAAACTCAGTGACCAGGCACAGCATTTTAGCAGTGACCATGGAGAGCCACAGTAGATGTTTCCAGACCTGACAGGCAACCAGGCAGGATTAAAGCACCACTTATAAAATTACAAGGTTAATAGATGTTACAAGCACGTTACCAGGTGTCGTGACTTGCTGGAAGCACATCCCAGAAGATAGCAGAAGCAATTACACTCTGTTCACTATCCAGCTGCATCAAACACCCGTAGGCACTACTTAGCAACCCTTCACGGAAGTAAACTTAGCACAGAGAGGATCTGCTGTGCCCACACCACTGTATATGTCCTCTGAGCCAGCCCTGCTCCCTGACAGAGTTTATCTTAAACAGAGAAGAAAACCAAACCTGCCATCAGAGTCAAAATGTGCCCTGTCTTGGGTTAAAGTAGAACCCTTAGATCACATAACCTGCTATGGTGAAGAGAAAACAGCAGAGCCAGCCACATGGGAAAGGAATGGAAGTCCACATTGTTCTGAGGACTTTCAGAAAAAAAAAATCTGTCCTGGGAGGGCCAGAAACAATAGGAAGTGGGAAACTAAGATACAGATGGATGGTTGAAAAGCCTTGTCCTAACTCATACAGGAAGCCTGGGACAGGTCTTGTGAAATCTCCTGTCCAAGTGGGCCTATCTAAAAGGAACAGGAAGTTTCCAGGAAGCAACAGGGGTCTGTACATCACTGCAGCTTCATAAACTTGATCCAAGGCAAGGCCTGTAAATCTTCTGAAGGAAGAAGCAGTGACCAGCCCAGAGCTGGGCAACAAACAAAACACCAACCCCAGCACACACCGGGGAGCAGGACAGATAGTGAAAAGCCAAACGAGTCCAAACCCGCAAAGGCATGACGGCATTTTTCAGGAACTTGCAACACCTCCTTCAGGGTGGGGATGAGCAACCAGTGTCCACACCTTGTTGCACTGTAGCCATTCACAGGGTTATGGGATTGTGCTACAACAACTGCTGTACGTGAATATGTGGTGAGGGACCCTCACATCTGCCGTAAAGGCGACTCGTTTCTCACAAACACACACCCGCTCTCACCCTGCTTGCAATGAAACACAGAGAGGCATCACAGGCTCCCTGCACGGTGCTGGGATGTGGACAGGACAGGGACAGGCAGGAGGCTGCTCTTCATTTTAACAGGTTGTCTAAAAAAGGTTCATAAAAGCGACTGTCTGTAGAGAAACCACAAACAGCTCCAGCACACTCCACCCTGCCCAGATAAAAGGTGAGCATGAAGGACAGGCCAAGTCTCTGACTGGTACAGGCTCCAGCCATGGGTCTAGGTAGGGGAAAGAAACACCCCACCCCAATAATCCCCTTGCGCTAGAAGAAAAGATTTGTGGGTTTCTGCATTTTCAGCAATGCCATGCAACTTTAAATACCTAATGGGTACACACATTAGCATGTCTGCTTTGGGAAAAACCACACAGCCTTTTCCTTCTTATTTAGTGTTTTATTTGAATAAAAACTGGGAAAATTAAACATTCCATCCATGCAGCTTGAATCAGTACACAAGTGACAAAAAATTACCTTTAAAAACACTTTTCCCTGTATTTTTCTCAGGCTACTCCTCCTCTGGTGACACAAAGCAGAATCTGTCTCTTTCCCTCTGCCGAAGCTGGGATCAAACAGCAACTTCATCACATCATAAGTTACAATTAAGGCTACTCCTGGAAAAAGATGATCCTTTCCTAAATAAATTCTAAAGCTCTCCTGACATATCTCTTCCTATTGTCTGTATCCAGCCCTGTATTTATAAGATTAGCCTCAAATTAGGACTGTTTCCTCATTCTTTCTTCACTCTTACTACAGCCTGGTTCCTGGGAATCTGATCCTATCTTCTACAGAGGTTACTCCCTGTTGATAGGAAATATCTAGTGTATGTGGGCAGGAAGCGCCAGCAAAGGATAATGAGGATTAAGAGAGAGTCCTTGTTATGACTTATCACCACAGCAGATCAGGAGACTCAGTGGGCCATTTGATCAACAGGAACATTAGGAACTGTCTCACACTCCCACACAGTGTCTCGCCCCACTGTGGTGTGGGTTTAAGTAGCACACGAGGGCTTTGAGGGCAGGATGAGTTGGCCTGACCCATCCAGATACTTCCACATCATCCAGTCCTTCTTAACCAGAAGCAGAGTACTTGAGATGAGAGAGGACAGGTCGAAGAAAGCAAATCCTTTTGGAGTTGGTTTCTTGCCCAAACGTTCCTCAGAGGAGACAAGAGGTGGGTTTGTTGACCCAGGGAATAGCTTTCCATTGCCTAAGGAATCTGTTCATTTCAGAGTGCCTGGTGCTGGTGAAGAATAAGATGTTCCTGTTGGTACGAAGACCTCAATGCTTTGGCTGTCTGTTTGCAATGTCCATTTGATAACAGATGTACAATAACCTCGGGAGTTTTCTCCTCAAGCCATGCACCTCAGCAGCTCTCTATTGAACAGAGAGAGACCTCAGTGTCTCCAGCCTCCATAAAAGTTCCTCAGACACACACGACCACAGTGTGCCACACACAGCTCATTCCAGGACAGTATCTTCTTGGAAAAGCGGAGGAATCAGAGCCACTAATTTTTGTTGGATCAAGCTTCATCCTGCCCTGTGTCCTGTTTTCAATGGGACTTGACAGCAGCACCTGGAGAAGAGTATAAAAACAGGCCAAGGATGTAGCTATGTTACATTACAAACACTTTCCCAGGCTCCAGCTATTTGCAGTTGTGGGATTTTCTCAGCAAGATACTGTGTATTGATATTTAAAAGTCCACTCAATGGATTTTCATGGTATTACTTACTCCAACATCCCCCAAGCCTACAGAAGCCTTTATTCACCACAGATTCATACAGTGCATTTATACTGTTTGTTCTCAGCTCTTCTTGTAGAAGGTGACTGGCTTTGGGTTTTTTGACCATCCTCAGAATCAAGCCTTGCTCCCATAGCACAGTTCATTGCACTTCTGAGATCTCTCTCCCTTGTGGCATTTTCCCTTTCTGAGCTTGTTGCACTGCATTTTAGACTAGGATGGCTCCCTCCTCCCACTGGATCGCTTTGCTTTTCTCAGCATCATATGCTATAACCCCACCACTCCACATTGCAAGGACTTCCTACAGCTGTTCAGTGCAGCTTTTGGGTTTTGCTACTCTGAATAGTCAGCAGCAAACTTCATCTGCCACTTACTCCTCTTTATCATTAACAGACACATTCAACAGCTTTGGTTTTTGACAGGCCCTTGTTGCATCTGACTGATGCCAATCCTCCATTGGGAAAGCTGGCCCTTCACCTCTCAGCCTTAATTTCTCAGCTTTCAGCTTATTGTTTACTCATTAGAGACCCCCATGACATATCCCAAAACTCTGAGAGCACAACAGGACCTCTGGCTGGCCAGGGTCCAACCACCCATGGAGTATCTGGAAAAAGACCTATTTTCCCATCTGCTCTCTCAGCCCAACTCATCGGCTTCCAGGCTTCAATAATCTTCCCCAGGAAGGCTCCCAGTTGTGTCAGCGAGGAAAGGAGAACAGCTGCAGCTCAGGCACAGCAGAGTCATTAACACTGAGTATGGACAGAGACAAGGTAATGGCAGCAGCCAGGCACCGAGGAGGCTCCTCTGGCTGAGCATCCCTGACCCTGCTGAACTCCACCTACACCAGACCACTCCTGGAGCACAGCTTCTTTTTCCCAGGGGGAGCTTGAGCAGATCCCCACAGAAACACTATCAGGACTTCCTCCTGCAATGCCCTGGGGCAGCCACAAAGAGAACTGTCATTACTCAGCAACCCAGCTTGCTTCCGAACCCTGGAAAACATCCGGAGAGAAAAAACTGTGGCTCTTCCTAATATCCCTTTCACTGGATATTAGTCCTCAATCCCATGGAGATGAACAGAGTGCAGACTTTTCCTCCTAGTTACAATCTTCCACCCTGCCACCCATCCCCAGCTCCTCCCCAGATTGTCCCTGTGGATTTCAGTTCCCAGCCACACCGTGCTTTTGCAAAGTGCTCCCTCAGCCTCCTCCTCAGAGCTCCCAGAGAACAAGCCTCAGGAAAAGCACCTTCCTCTTCTTTCACAGGGAGGGGCCGATTGCTTCAGATAATGGCATTAAATGAACAAGTCGGACACTGAGCAGCAAGATTAGTTCCCACAAAGACTGGGTAGTAATGAGAGTGGTTAAAGACAGGTAATGAGTGGGTGGCACCTGTCAGCTTCATAATGTAGATTATAATTTGTTTATTACTCTTGCTACTGCTTTCGCTGCCGTTGGAATGCAATTAATTAATAGCACTGATGAGTGCTGCTCAGTATCTGTCATCCCTGACCTACAAACATCCCTGGGCCGCCGCTGCACATGCAGGAGCACTGGACATGTGGTGGCATTGCATGGCCAGTAGGAAGGATCCCACAGCTCAGGGAGAAAAGTTAAAACCACAGTAAACACCCCCCAATGTACCTCCAGAAGGAACAGACTCACAGAAGTGTTGGAGATTCAAGAAAACTAACCATCATCCATGGTTTTGTAGACTGGAAACTGTATCTCAGGGAAAGCGTTGATCCTGTATCAGGAACGCACAGTGGCAAACCACAGCTTCAAACCTGATTGACTTTGTTTTGCTAAAAATACCAACATTTGTAACCCTTGCTTTATGCACACACACACACTTCTCTCCACTTTTACCAGACTTAAAACTAGGCTGGGAATTTCTCTAAACTGCCTTAGCAGCTGGCAACACAGCAAAGCAGCAAGCTGGCTGCTCTAGGCTTTTTCAGATACAGTTCTTGTGCAGGTCAGGCCCAAATTTGGACCCCCACCAGCGTGGCACCCCTCGACACCAGTGCCTTCACCATGTCCTGCAGCAGGACTTGCAGGATGGACCCAGACAGGGTGAACAGAGAACCTCAGCTTCATTAACTTTCAACAGCAACCTTCCTGCTCTCCCCAAGCCACTCGAGTCCTTCCCTTTGCAAAGAAAAACACGCTGCAGGGACATAAATAAAAACCAGCGGCGAACTTCGGCACTGAGCTGCACTATCAGTGCGTGTTCGGGCACAGGCGAGCACCCACTGAAGTCAGCAGAAGTTTGGGAAGACAAAACACCTCCCACACAAAGGAGAGACAGAGGAAGCAGTCAGAGCTGTAAAGCAGATAAGCTGTCTGTCAGAACAGGCTTGGACTGTCCTAGCAGGAGGATGTTGTCCAATGAAAGGGAAAGCTATTTGGGGAATGAATGAATAGTGAAGCTTCTTGGTTTTTGGTTGGTTTTTCTTTTTTTTTTTTTTAAGAAAAAACACCCAAACAAAACAAAAAAACACCACAAAACTTTCCCAAACATCTCTCACTCTCAGCTTTCTGCCAACAGGATGCAAGGCCAAGACATGCAGGAGCCTGCCTCAACCTCCAGCATAGGATCACTCAAAGGCAACTGCCAGAATAAGGGCAGAGGGAAGGTGAAGAATGATAGAGAGGACACAGAGACAGAGCTGAGAGCAGAGCTGTTGTTCTGTCAGAGGAGAGGGCAGCTTTCTGCAGTCTCAGCACCCTGAATCCCCTCAAGCTAACATCCAGCATCCTGTTTTGCACAGCTCTGAGAAGATCCTGCTTGGCTCTCAGGGGTATGATCCTGCCTGGACCACTGCCTGGTCCAAGCAACAGGGAATCAGCTACCCAGGGAGAGGAAGTGGCAAATTTAGAATAAGACCCAAACAAACTGCACCACTGGAGCAGAGCTGTAAATCTTTCACCAGGTACTGAGCACTTCACTGCCAGGATAAATGCACAAGATAATGACGGGTCCAATCCAGAGCTGCATTGGCAAAAGGAAGTAAAGTGCTTATCCCTCTAACTGCACCCCCTCATGCATAATTCAGCTCAAAATCTCCCATACTGAAAAATGCTGTGCTTTTAGGATGTTATATCCGCAATCAAACCTCAGAGCTCAGCTTCTTGCTGGCACAGTGCTTTCACTAATGCCATATCAGTGACCAGGGTCTCGCCAACGCACCAGTCTACTCCCTCCCACTTTTTGCAGGGCTTATCACAACAATTCACCTCTCAGAAGAAAACAAGACAAAACCACAAGTCAAACTAGAGCACTCCTTTACAAGAAAAGGAAAGAAAATAAAAGAAAAAGACAACACAGGCCAGAAACAAAGAGTAAACTTCATAAAAGCAAAACCCCAAATCATGAAGAATCTGCCCTTGAGGCTGTGATGGGAGAAGAGCAGGGAGATGAGAAGAGCAGAGTGCCCGAATGCAGAGACTTTCAAAATAAAGCAGTGAGAAACCCAGCAAATGGCTTTACATAAGCCAGATGTTTCTCCAGGGAAAGAAAGTAGGGAAATAAATAAATCTGTCTGGATTCCCTTTTCTCCCCAGACTTGGGTCCCTCACCAAATACTTCTTAAGGCCCTACATGCTCTTGGATCGCTCGTACCACTGGGCAGCACATAAGTAACACACATATCATCCCCTCCAAATCTCCCCACAGAACAGCTCATCTCCATTTCCAACATCTCAATGTCTCCAAGAAGAAATGGGGCCAGGGCTCTGTTCTCCTACAGGACTACAGGAACCGCTGCCAGGTAGGAGTACCTCAACTCCCAGCTATCTGAAGAAACAGAAGGCAGTGGAGAAACCAGGGAAAGCACATAAGGATAATGCAGAACAAGAGCAATTTCAGCTATGAGCACGGCTGGAAGGGAGGAAGAAAGGCCTGCAAAGCACTGGTGGTCTTGCCTTGCCCCAGGCAGGGGAGGGGGTTCCACACTGCCCCAGCACCGAGGGGCCCACGCGGCCCACAGAGACAGGGTCCCAGCAGCCCATGGCCATCCAGCCGGCCCGGGTGGCTGCGCCTGCCACAGGACTCGTTCCCAACCCGTAATTAAACCCCAACCCTTGACAGAGCCACCAGAGCTGAAACCGCAGCTTCCGCCCTGACCCAGCTCCCAGCCCAAACACGGGATCACAACACAGCGGAGCAGGGAAGCCGGGAGGTGTCAGGGAGGAGCCCGCAGGCTCCAGAAACTCACAGTTCCATGGCAAAGCAGCTCAGTCCCTGACCACAGGTGCCGCCTCCATCGCGGCTGCCGAGGGCCGTGCCGCCATCACAGGCTGAGGCGTTCGGCCGGCTCAGGGCCTTCCTGCCGGGGCTGTTCATCCTCCCAGCTCCTCCGCAGGACCCAGCCGCAGTTCTGTACCACTGTGACGGCCATGAGCCTTTCAGGCCACCAGGCGGGGTCCCCTCAGGTGCCCCCCGAGCAGCGTGTGGTGAGGCAGGACCCTGGGGACAGCTGTCCTGAGGTCCGACGCCTCACCTTTTCCCGCCAATTTAAGGCGGTTCCCACACGGATGCCACGCAGACAGCTGTTCAAACGCGAGCACGGCCCCCAGCAAACAGGCGCGTTTGCTGCCGAGCCACATTTGCAGCCTGGACCCCACAGTGCCAGACCGGACAGGGCAGCTCCAGGAGGCCTCACTATGGCCCATCCTTTGTGCCTGTGCTGCTGGGAGACACAGCAAGGAGGCTGGGGGACAAACCCCGGAGAAAGGGCAACTGCGCAGTTTGAATAAAGACACTTGAGGGAACAGGACGTGGAAGCTGAATGGGACTTCCAGGAGCTGCTCTCCCTGCTGAACATTCCCTCACCCATCCTCTCATCCCAGATTACATTTAGCCAGCCCAGCACTACACAATTAAGAGACAGATTCAAGGTGGCATGGGAGCAAATGGCACAAAATCAGGAAGAAAGCCTGCTTTCACACTCCTTACAAGCACCTCAGAGCATGACTATCACAGCCTGTGCCAGTTGGCTGTAAATACAGGGACGTGTTCATTAGCTGAACTATTTGAGTGCCTTTGCAACACTGCAAATAGCCTAATTTGCTCACACAAAGGATAAAACAAGACTATAACAGCCCACAAATAACCTGGTTACCTTGGAAATGTGAGCACCCAAATTCAGATGGTAGCAGGAAGAGTCTCCTTTTCCATGTGCGTCTCCAGGTGATGCAACAGCAGACAAGTTCAGAGTTGCAGAGGTTGACTTGCATCATGCTCAGAACGTGTTTGCTGCCACACCAAGGGAAGGGGACGTAAGCAAGGGAAAAAAAGCTACAAGTAATCACAAAGCCCCTTCCCCAAGCTCATAGAGCTCTTGATGCTGGGCTTCCCAATGGGGAATTGCAGAAGCTGAGCTCTGTGCTTAGAGCTTTGGGCTTTTGCCATGACTTGAAAAGGAGAAACTTTTTTAAAGCATCTAGGCCCTGTGGTCCCTCCAACTGTTCAAATGAGGAGTTAAGACAAAGTCATTCATTGGGAAAAAAGATAAATTCCCATTTGTATTGCCTGAGGACTTGTGGCATCACAAGTGAAAACCCAGGCACAGCTCTCTGTGCCCAAACAGGAGATTACCTGGTTTTGTAGAGCAGAACACCACAGAGCATCTTACAAGCAGCTCATCTGGAATCAATGGGTTAACCGAGGAGCTTCTCCCTGCTGCGTGTGGGAAGCTGTATCTCCTTGCCAAATTCCACTGCTCTGAACATAACCAGCTTTCTCACTCAGCCCGTGCTCCTACGCTCAGCCATGCTCGTGCCTGCCTCTGCAAGAGAGTGTAGACAGACCCCATGTTCTCTTTTCCCTCTGTAACTATTTCTCCAGCATTGCCCCTCGCCTGGTGTCAGTTCTCTTCGCCTCACTAAATTACAGGACTTCAGGTCTCCAAGGAAACCCCTCTGAGCCAAGAAGCACGGGTGCAAGACATTTGTAAAACACTGATGCCTGAAGACCAGCCAGGCTGGCTGCTCCCTGCTGTTGAGGCCAGGAAGCTCAGAAAAGGCTGCTTTGGGTCTTGGAGGAAAGAGCACTTGCAGGTGGCAGGATGATTTTCAGACAAGTCATCTCCTTCCTTTGGCAATAGGGCTTTTGAGTGCAGCAGTGCTGGGACACTCAGGGTAGACTTGCATCTCTGAGGATCAGGTACCCCAGGGAGCTGCCAGAGGAGCAGCCTGGCAGCTGCCTGCACACCAGCTCTTCCTCCAAAGCCATGGCAAAACAGCAGCTGTGCTGTTCCAGCCAGCCACAACTCAGCTACCACACAAATGAGCTTACAGAGCTAATGCTAACTGCTAATATCCTACTCCACACCTTAGCAGAAAATCCTAAGAGGAAATTAGATGGAAGCAAATATAGCCATACACCTGACAAGCTATTCTGCACGCCAGTGCACAGCCTCCAGCATGGTTTCCTATCTTCCTCAAGAGGTATTCTACCACGTAATTACAAGGTAAAACCTAGAGGTCTTTTTTTCCCTGCATACCAGGTAGATTTTCATTTGTTTAGCCACAAACAGACCTCTAAATCAATAAATAGATTCCCCATCATGCAGTTAAGGAGTAAACAAACTCATGCACACACACACACACACACACACACACACACACACACACTCCCTGGGCTGATGCTTCAGCCTCTATCTCCCCTCTGCACTCACCAGCCTGAGCTCCTTCTGGAATTAAGCTACCTGGTCTTTGGTGCTCAGGCCCTAGGATTAGAAGAACAAGGTGACACATATACTCACTGTGAGGAACTGAACAACTGAATAGATAGCCATTTAATTTCTTGTCATTTAGGTTAAAACAAGCTGGGTTCCCCCCTACCCAGCTACAAGCAGAGTTGTGGGGAGCCACAGCTCCCTTAGCTGGGCTGCACTCAGAGCCACATTTCACCCTAAAACACCCTCATCAGCCACTCCAGATTTCCCACAAACTGCACCTGGGGAGCACAGGGGGACAGCACAGCCCATGTGCAACCCACACTGCACCCCCTTTCCCCCAAGGATGCAGGAGGGGGCTCCTGCTCTCCAAGAGACCCAGGATAAGTCATCAGGTGGCCGCCCACAAGGCCACAACTTCTTGCTTTCCTACCAAAACACGGTCTGCTAACACAACAGTTGTGGGCAAGGCTTTGCCATGCCTTTGTAGGCCACGCTTAAACGGCGAACAAAAGTGTCTTTAGTTTATCTATTTATTTTTGGCGCAGAGGAATGGCTGGGGTCAAAGCCAGTCCCATTCTCAAGCTGTTCTTTGTTCTCTGGTTTATCCAATACCCCCTTATCCTTCTCCTCGCCCTCCCACCTCCCCCTCTCCATTTTACCACAGGTCTTAAAAATTAAGCTGTGCATGAAACCAAACACCACACTTGAACACTGCCCAGCAAATGCTCTTCATGGTCACAGAAGAATACTAATTGACCATAAAAAACGGATAAGAGCAGCATGCCCTTATATGGGCAGAGGCTAGACAAGCATCTGACACAAACATCATTTTTAAAGAAAAAATAATATTTATTTGCAATATAAACAAAGTCCCAATATTGGATCAGTATATATAGGGTCACTAATTTTCCTTCATAACTCAGAAATCAGAACCATTCCTCACTAACAAGCTCTCATTTGTACTAATCAGAAAGATGCATCTTATTTTTTTCCTTTAAAGAAAGAAAGACCACTAACAGCACAGGAAGCCTTTACAAACCAGCTTAGCTGTAACGCAATACAGATGCACTGTCAAAAAATCCCTGAAAAAATAAATTCCTCCATGAGGTAAGATGCAATTAGGATATTCCCAATTTTCTCACTCACAACCGTACGCCCATTCTCCCTTCCAATGACCCACGATCCCAACATTGTGGCAAACAAAACCCAACAAACAAACAAAAAACAACCAGAAAACAAGAAACAGAAGCTCATTCCAACATTCTGGTAACATCTTGTAACAAAAAGAACAGTTTCAGGATGTGACAGCGTCAAACATTCCTCCAGATGGAGATTTTTTTAATTATTTTTTCCATTTTCTTGAAAAAAGTACAAAAAACTGGATATTTAGAAAAAATCCGTGGCTTTTTTTTTTTCTTTCAGTTATGTGAGAGTTAAAGTGGACAGGGAGGGGGGAGAAAGGAGGGACTACATTGCAGCCAATAAAGAAATCTCCAAATCCGTTCTGCCCTCCTCCCAGAAATTATTACCACTTCCTCCCCTCCCAGCTTGGTATAAGGAGTTTGCCAAACACTAGCCAGAAATACATACAAGTCTTCTCAGAATAGAAGGCACGGCATAAAAGTTATTCAAAAGAGGAAGAAGGAGGAAAAAAAAAAAAAAAATCAGAACCTCTGTCGAAAGCTCCAATCATCTCAGAATTTGCCAGTTAATATATATATTCATATATATATATATATATATATAAAAATTCTCTGTTACAATGCTCTCCTCCTCACTTGCACATCTCTTCGCGCCCCTCACACGCTCCGTGCGTGACGATTCAGTCCCGTCCCGCTACGCAATCCTGGCTCTGCTCCGGGCGCTCGCTGCGTTCCCCCTCCACCCCGCACACATGGGAAAGAATCGAGTGTGCACAAGAAACGCCAGCATCGCAACTACCTTCAGTGCTCGGGAAGCTGGGATGGTTTCGGGCCAGCTGGATGACGTTAAGTCAGTCAACAGGCAGCAGAGAATGAAGCTGGGCTCAGACATGCTTCTACCAACTCTGGAGGCTACAAGAGTTTTACCTCTGGCGATAGCAAACAGTGTTTTTTTGGCAGGGGTGGCATTAAAAAAAAAAAAAATAGGAAAAAAAAAAAAGAGAAAGCTTGCGGCTTAGTCACCTTGGCTGAATCAGTGCAGAGTTTGTGATTGTGAGTGCAGGAGTGGTGAAGGGGTTGCATTTAAGCCCAACTGGCCTTCACACATAACAAAGCTTCCTACTAGATGCTAACAACGACAGCAGCAGCATGTATCTCTCTCTGGAGTACCCAGTAATATGCCAGGACATACCAAGGCTTCACAAAGTGTGCAAAATGCATTTGGTCAATATAAACATTTGATTAAAAAAAAAAAAAAATAAATGATCAAACAAGAGACAGAATAAAATACTGGTTTTGCAACCTCGTCTGTACAAACAGTCAGGAACTTACATATTTAAAAAGAGTTTGAACCCAAAGCTCGAGTAAGATCTACCTTTTTTTTGTTTGCTTTTTTTAAAATCAAAAAAAGTAAACTTGGGTTTTAAAACAGTCTTGGCCCAACACCTTTTGTTCACGGTTTCCAAGTGCATAAATCTCCTTATTTTCCACAGCAAGCTAACCCCTGGTAGCTCTTCACACGTGTGCGTGTTCTGACAGTCCCAATGCACCCAGGAAAGCGGTTATTGCCGGTGACAGCTGCGTTCAAAATGCTGTAACATCGCCCGTATTAAATAACCCCCTGTAAAAACACTACCTCTTGGAACCACTTGGATCAGGATACTAGTGAACGGCATTAGCCTTCCTAAAGCAGCGATCAGGCACCTCTGCCCAGAGAAGCTACTCCTTCCAGAGCTGCCTGGCAAGACAGATATTTTCGTAAGAGTTGAAATGCTCAAGAGAAGCGATTCGATGCTCGAGTTCCCGACCAGGCAGTGTCCTCTTCATGTGGACTCCAGGGTGTTCAGCTGAAACAGGTTGTGGTTGGTGGGGGTGGTGAAGTAGAGCTGTTCACTGGGCGAGCGGTTGTCACAAGGGCTGTTGAGTCCCAGAGTCCTCTCAAAGTCCAGGAGTTGGCCCATGAAGTTAAAGTTTGGGGAAATGTTGGATTTTTTCCTTTTCACAAAGTCATAGGCATCGTTCAGGGACAAGTTGAGTTTTTGCATCAAGTAGGCGACAGTGACTGTTACAGATCGGCTGATGCCAGCGAGGCAGTGAACAAGGATCCCACACTTCTTGGAACGGGCCTCATCTGAAACAAGACAAGGGGAAGGGGGAGTCTATTATTCTGCACCAAAAACGCACGGCTTTGGAGCAGGGCCAGGTGGCAGCTGCGAGCTCCTAGGACCAGGACGACTGCCAGAACTGGATCCCCTGCTCCTACTGACACCATCTCATGTCCCTTTGACACCCACATCTCTTCCCACAGGGCTCCCAAGATATTCCCACTCGGGAATATCTATTGTTTAGCATGGCAAAGCTGCACATCCCCAACAAGGCCAAGCATCTCACATGCTTGAGAAGTATGAATCAAGTCTAGCAACACATCCCTCGCCTAGGGAGCATCGGTGTCCTCTATTCAGAGAGCTGGAGTAACCCACAGGAGGCAGATGGAGCTGGAGACAACAGCTCCAGGGAGATGCTGGTGGCTGGGCACAGCACACCCACCTCAACACCAACTAACTGGGGAAGGCTGTGCGCTCAATGCAAGGCTGCAGCCCAGCAGCACATGAGCTACTATTCTCTTCTGCTGTTCTTGTCCTCCTTCCACTAGAAAGTTACATGAATGTAGTTGATGCCAATTTAAGCAAGAGTCTGAAGTGCAGGAACTTCCCTTATTGTGAAATTGTTCTTTAGGATCGACAGAAATGCACTTCACTACAAACAAACGCTTGTGTTGGAGGAGACTCTCAGGATGAATGGTAGCGGGAAGCAGGAATGCAGGCTGGACCAAAAAATGGCGAGAGAACAGCGACGAAATTTCCCCTCCCTTGCCACCGACTGAAAAGCACACACACACTCATTGTCTCTCGCACAGCCGGAACAGCGTGATCCCTTTATGAATTGACATCTTAGTGCTGAAAGAGGGACACGCCACTGAGAGCACTGAATGCACGCAAGTAGCCAGCACTGCTTACTTCTGGGCAGCCCTATCTGAAGTCAGTCATTTCACTGAGAGCTTGGTGGGGATGGAGAAGGTGGCAGGAGAAAAAGGATCCTTGGGCGAAGCCGGAGGTAAGAGACACTCTGGCACCACAAGTGCAGGGAAGGGCAAGGAGGATGCAGGCAAAACAAAATCCAGACTCAAGCCACAACAGAATTTCTGCCCAGCCTCCAAAACCGGGCAAGAATTTCCAGGATGGTGGGCAGTCCCCCAGCAGTGTACCCAGCCCTCCTGACAGGCTCTGCTATTCAACATTTTTCCAGACATTTTTGCCTTTCATCTGACCTGCACAGCATTTCTTGGTGTTTGGGTTTAGAGTGAGGTAATCCTCCATTTCCTGTCATTAACTGGAAAGCACAAGCTCGGTGCGCACAGAGACAGGGACTGACTGGCGCAGAGGGATCCCAAATGCCACATGTCAGCAGGAACCCGGTACCTCACCCCTGACGTTTCACACCACGCTCAGCGCAGGAAGTGCGGAGGGGACATCAGACGGGTCCCTCTTGCCACACTGAAGCAGCTGCTTCTGACCACAGCTGTATTACTAGAGGTCAGAAGCTGGGGGCAAAGGAGAGCATGTGGGAACCGGGGCTTCCGAAGGCTGAAGAGCAGCCAAGGATCTACTACTGCTCTGCCCCATTTCAGGCCTTACGGCACAGCAAGCACAAGCACTGGGGTCTGAAACTAGGGCAAAAAAGCAGCACTGAAACGGGCTGCACAGGTTTCAGTCTGAAGGTAAAGGTCCTCCCTCTCCTTCATCTATATCAGTGCTTTCAATGAGATATGAATCCATGGGGCTTTTAAGAGTTAATGGGGGTATTACTACCTGTGCCATTCACCCCCCTAAAACAGAACTGATTAGACCAATGACCGTCAGGAGCAAACAGCACAGGTCAGGCTGGAAGTGTATCAGCCTGACACACACTTCCCAGAGAATGAGAAGCAATTTTCAAAGTCAAGACCAGCCTGAGAGAAGAGATCTGCCTCCCTGTACCACCCCCCTTCACCAGCCAAAGCTGTCTCGGGGGCTGTCTGCAGAGCAGCTTTTCTATCTGAGCTCTGCAGTACAATTATAATCACTAACTCATTGTGTTGACACTTACCTTAGGAGAAGTATCCATACAAGGAGTTAGTTATGCTAGGGTGACTTACAGCAGGATCCCAACTAGACTAGCAAATCCCCTTGGGAAAACACACACACACTTTTAACCACACTTGGGGCTAAGGAATCGCTGGCACCAGTCACATTAATGCAACTCCCATCAACACTCATTCCTCCAAGCAAAGCAGGCAAAGGAGCTCCCCAGTGCCTGGGTTCAGCCATTTCTCTCAAGTGGAAATCCCCATACAAGGGCAAGAGGCAGCGGGGCCGGTCCGACCACTTGCAGGTAACTCAGCTGAGGTGCTGCAAGAGGGCTGAATTTGGGAAGGGGAGGCCTCCCTGAACCCAGCCAGGGTGACACACACCAGAAGTGCCACCTTGGCAGCACGACACTCAGCTGCTAAGCTGCTACACTCAGCTGCTAAGCTGCTGCTGGTGCCGATGCCGTGCCCCGGAGAGGTGAGGCTGGGGATGAGCAACAGCCCTGGGAAGCGGCACACCACATTCCCAAGCGGTGAGTGTGAAAAGAGATGTTTTGCCAACTACCTACCAATGAAAGCAATGGCCTCGGGAAAGAACTGCGAGAGGTTCTGGCTCCAGTGATCCGAGATGGGGATCTGCTTGTACTTGAACTCCCCGTCATGCTCAAACATGTTTGGCAGGTTAGGAGTCACATTCAGGATGTATTTAATGCCGTATTTGCCCAGGACGTCCAAGTTGGTCGAATCTTTGGCACAGCCCAGGTACAGGTAAGGTAGGATCTGGACCGGAAAGGCAGGCTGATTGTTAGGGATGGGACTCCCATCTGACTCCGTGGCACTGCTGGGTTCCCTGTCGGATTCGCCATCCGAGCAGTCGGAACTTATCCGCAGCCCTCCCAAGCCAAGGACCGACGCTGGGGGAGAGTTGCTGGGCGAGGAGCTGTCGAGGTTCGTCTCGCAGTGCTCAGAATATTCAGTCTGAAACTTGTTAAAGCCACCTGGGAAGAGGGAAAGGAGAGAGGGAAGGGGAGAGACAGAGAGAAAAAGATGTTTTATTCTTCAGAATGGGAAATTCTTCTACCTGTACACATGTGCATGTTACTTTGAAAGTCTGCCAGCAAAAAGTTGGTATCCCTTCAACTTCACACCAAGAAAGGCATTCCCCTGCTCCCTCATCTTCCCTGGGCAAAGTGCTACTGAGCAAACGGGTCCCAAGAAACCAAAGAGTGTTTCTTACAGTTTGATATTGCTGGTGATAAACAGGGGCCAAATCTCAAACACGAAAGAAATAAACATCCAAAAATAAAATCAGTGTCAAGAGACAATCTCGCCTTGTTTAGTTTCTCAAAAATATGGGTCTGGGGCAGTTCAGGCAAGAGCTATTGTGCCACCTAGATAGGAAAGCACAAAAGTATCTGTGTCTGAAAAGATAAATCAAGAACAACCACCAAACCCCAATGAAAGAATACATCCTCACACAGAAAAAAAGACCCTAAAGTTTTGCCAAAGAGTGATCCTCACAGCTATTTTATCACAACAAACACGTTTTGTGACAGGGCAGCGTCACAGGTTTGTTCTGCACCCAAACCACATCAGGAGTGCAGAGGGATGGGACTCTACATATTTTCCCTTAAGTCCTTTTCTCTGGCTCCTCGGCTCAGCGGCTTGGGAAGGAAGGCAGAGGTAGGGAAGAAAAACCCCACCGATCTACCTCCTTTCCAGGCAATATTAAACCGGAGCTCAGCCATCGGGATCTGACACTGACAAATGGTCTAATTAGAAAAGGCTCCTGGAAACTTCGTTAGCGGGTTCGGCGGTTGTGGCGGGGTCACTGAGCAGGACAGACAGCTCCTGCCACATCCATTCATGAAAAAGGCTCGTCCTCGCCCTCTTCCTCCCCCCGCGCCGCCAGACAGCGCCGAGGAGCCATTTTGGAATTTTAATTGGAAACATTTCCCACCGAGGCTCCCGGAAAAAGGCAGAGAAAGGGGCTCAGCTCCTCCCCTGCCCATCAGGGAGAGCTTAGGAGTAACTTCAAAGCCGCTCCTTCCTGCCTAGGGATGAGGAACGACGGGGAGAGAAATAGGAATACAAAGCGAGGGATCAACGGAGCCCATCGGAAACCCCAAACCGGGACGGGATGATGGGATGGGAGACTCGCCCGCCAGCACGGGCAGGGATGGGAGGATCGAAGGGGGAACGGGATCAATCCCTGTGCTTGCCTCCTCTCCATGTTTTTAAAGGAGGCTTGTGTGGGCAGTGCAGGCCCATGAGCTGGTCCCCAAATACCTGCCTGTTCCACTGCCACCCCAGCCCGTTACCAGGGACTCCCCCGGCTCCCCAAAAAGGGTCTATCACGGAGCAGCAGTGTTTTTTAAAGAGCCGCAAGTGGCAACTTTCTTGACCACTCTCCCACACACACACACACACACACTCCTCCGCTCTCCTGTTATTTCTGCCTCAAACCCGCCACCCAGCGACCGGACTGGGAGCACTGGGAGGATGCGAGAAGGGTCCCAGCAGCCCAGCTGTGGGCTCTGCTCAGCTCGCTGAGATTTTTCAAAATCGCCAAAAAAAAAACCAAACCAAAAAAAAAAAAAACACAAACCAAAAAAACCCCACAAGCACAAAGTCCCCAAACCACCGCCAGTCCTCAGGAAGGGGCATGTGCGGGGTGCGGGGCTCGGCTCCCCCGCAGCGCAGCTCCGCGCTCCCCATCGCCCTGCCCCGGGGGAGCAGCCGGGCTGCCCCTTCCCAAACCCGCCGGCGCTGCCTAGGAAAGGGGAAGGAAAACCCAAGCGCTGGCTTTTCGGAGATGGGGGAGAGGTAAAATAACATGAGAGGGCTCTCCTGCCCCCCCGCAAATCCGGCCATCCCTTCCGGAGGAGAGCCCCCGAAAGGCTCTCTCGGGGGAGCGCAGGCGAGGGGCTCCCCGGCGCTGCCCGGCCGGGGTCGGCTTGGGACGGGGCAGCGCCGGAGGGGCCGTCCCGGCGGCGGGGCTGGGGGGTTTCTCCCGCCGCTGCCGGGGAGGCGACGCAGGAAGAAACGGGGCGCTCCCGACTGCTTCCAGCCTGCGACCATTTTGTGCGGGGGATTAAAGAGGGATGCATAGGAGGGGGGGGGGGGGGAAATACATACAGAAAAATAAAAATAAATCAGGCAGAGGGGGTGAGGGGAGGAAGCAAAACAATCCAGCCACCTCCGGCCGGCTAGGGGATGGGCGCCGGGGATACAGCGGCCGGCCAGGGGCTGCGGAGCGGGACGCGGACAAGGGCTGCGGGAGCGGGACGCGGCGGGAGGAAGGGTGGGGGGCACCTCACCTTTCAGGTAATAGGCTTTGCAGCCGTCATCGCGCAGCTTCTGGAGCAAGAGCCCCAGGACGGAGGTGGCGGCGCCGCTGTCCTGCCAGTCGGCGGTGGCCTCGTCGTAGAGCAGCACGGTGTCGGCCTTGCAGCGCTTGACGAAGCGCTCCTTGTCCTCGTGGTTGGGGATGATGGAGCGGATGGGCAGGTTGCCCTTCTTGAGGCGGCGCAGCATGAGCCCGGGGATGGCCAGGTTGATGGCCGTCTCGATGTGCGAGCTCTCGAAGAGCTCGTGGGGGCGGCAGTCGAGCAGCAGCAGCGAGCGGCCGCCGCCCGACTCCAGCTCCTCCTGCAGCCACTCCGCGCTCTTGCACGGCATCGCCGCAGCCATGGGCGCCCGCGGGGAGCTCCCCCAGACCTGCGTTTTCATGGGGCTCGGCAGCGGCGGCCGCCAAGCGCCCGGCCCCACCGGCCACCCACGCGGCGTCCGGACGCGGCCCCCGCTCCCGCCGGTCGGTCCTTGCGCTGCGCCGGACGCGGCTCCGCTCGGCACGGCCGTGGGGTGCGCGCTGCTGCGGCCCGGAGCGCGGCGGCCCCCGCTCTGCCCTACGCGCTGCGCCCCATCCCGGCGGCCTCAATTAAAGCGGGGCTTCGCCGGCGGCTCGGCGTGTCATGCCTCGGGAGGCGGGGCGGCGGCGGGGCCGGGCGGCTCAGCCCCGCCCGCAGCGGCCGGAGCGGCGCGGGCGGCACCGCGCACACGCACGGGGCGGGGCGGCCCCGCCCCCGCCCGCGCGGCCCCGCCCCCGCCGCGCCCCCAGAGCCAATGAGTCGCGGCCTTGGGCAGCGGGGCAGCCATATTTGGGCATGGGCGTGGCCACACGCGGGCAGGGCGGGGCGGCGGCGGGGGCAGAGCGCGGGAAGGGGGCGGCGGTGCCGCCGACGGGCTCCGCGTCCCGCCGGGGCTGCCCCTGCTCACCTCCGCTGGATCGCGGGCTGGAGTTTCATAAAAACTTCGGGGAGTGAGGTGATCCGGTCCACGGGCCAGCGGGCGCGGAGGCCCTCCTGGGTTTTGAGTGGGTCGTGCCGAGCCCTGCCTCGGTCTCTGACAGCGGCGCACAGTTCCAAAATAAAACCCACTGGGACTCATTAAGCTTCCGCATTCCCTTTCGTTCTCAGGATGAGCTTCAAAACAAATAATTTTATCCGAAAATATATTATTTTATCTGTTCATCCCTGTTTATTTTTAGAGTATCTTCCCTGCTGGTATCCACTGCTATAAATACAAACGTTTTGTGCTGCAAGACTGAAATTTCAGGACAGGAATGTAACTGGAGGCATCCTTTGGTTTCCTTCCATCTTTTTACGTGCCTTTTCGTGTGAATCAGTCCTCTGGTACCAGAAGTTTTCTGTGCCCCACACAAACTGTTCCTGTTACAAAATAGATTTGATCTTTCTCTTTTTAATGAGCAGGATGACATTAAAAACGTGGTTCTGTATGAGCCACTTCTACTGCAGTCTATTTTCACCATGCAGACAGTCAAACACTGGTGGGTTGCTCAGAGAGGTTGTGCAATCTCCATCCATCCGAGTTCCAGCTCGGCACATCCCCAAGTAACCTGGTCTGACCTCAGGGCTGACCCAGCTTTCAGCAGGAGGTTTGACTGGAGCCCTCCTGTGGTCCCTTGTCGCCTGGGTTATCCTACAATCCCTTGCTTTCCAAACTCCCGTGGGCATGAATGGGAGGGGGAACAGTTCCTTCTCCCTGGTCTGGGACAGATGAGCCGTTCCTTTTTTCCCCCCGAAATTTTCATGTCTTTAGCGACTTACTGTAAACTTTCTTAGCCAACACTGTTACAGAGGGAAGAGTCAGAGTCTGTCTTACCAGCAGATTCTCAGGCTCAGCGACCTGACTAGGTCTCAACAGGGTTTTTTCTCAGTTGGCTGAATGTCAAGATCTGGGCTGTAAGTTGTGTAACAGGAGAGATATTGCTCTTAAAACACTCCCCCTCACACAAACAAACATGTGCACACACACAGAATCTTAGTTGTAGTATCGTTTAAAACGGTGCTGTCCAAATGACATTGTCTCAAGGCAAAATTTCAAATTGAATTGTATTTGAAGATGCTTTTTATCCGGTCAAAATCTGCTCTTCTTAAAGCCAAGATCTACAACTGAAACCATTACTGTCTCCTCAGTGGTCTGTTATATACCCTCAAGACATCAAATATCCCAAGAAGGCTGTATTCCCGTGCCTTTAGCACAAAGGCAGCACTCAGCTGCGCTGGGGTCCCTGCCTCCTTTTAGTCTAATCCCTAAATCTGGATTCTAGTGAAAATACCGACTCAAGACGGCACTTGAGCACATGCTTAACTTTGAGCACAACGAGCATCTCATTGCAAAACACTCTGTGATTTCAGGGGGGCCACGCTCTGAACCGCTCGTGGATTTCATTGGCATCAGCAAAATAAACGCCTTGTTCTACATCGCCTTTTTTGTGTGACTCAAGTGTGCCCGAGAAAGCGGAACAGCAGAAGCTGTCCACTTCCCCTTGCCCGGTTTATTTTTACCACTGGTTGCTGTGGGAAGCTATTGTGATTCAGTGTGGCAGTAGGAAGTTCCTAACGCTGCTCTTGCAGCAGAGGATGTTGAGGTTCTTATGCAAGCCACAGGCACAGTGAAAATAGCTGACCTTTCAGAATGTTTATCAAAGCACCTTCAATTCACAAGGGGAACAGCAGCGGGTTGTGCAAAGAACTTAAATCTGGGTCTAAAGTCTTTGTTGTGCTGAAAACAGCCCAGAAATCTTACGGGGACTCGTTTTTGGTGGTGCGAGGGAGGCAGGTGTAACCGCCGGCGTGCGGTCCTGTGAAACCAGAGGAGAAACGTTTCACCTCCACTCTGCGGTCGCATCAGCAACCACACAAGTTTCGGGACAGGCTCCAGGCACATCACCTGCAGAGGCAAGACCAGATTTCGCCCTGACGAGGGCGAAAGTAAAAACCGTCACTTAACGCCTGTGTGACATCTTCTGCCTCCCCAGCCAGGAGCTGAGGGACACAGGAAGAGCTTCCCCTCGCCTCTCCCTTCTCCGGGCCCTCAGGGGTAGGGGTCATGCTGGTGGGTCCCCCCTGCAAGCCCGCATCAGGCACGGGCAGGGCGGGCAGCGCGGCGGGCGGCGGGCACGGGCAGCGGTCGGTGCCAGCCCGTCGCCGTGCTGCCCTCTGGAGTCAGCCGCTCCAAAGTGCGCCTCAGCCAAAGCCAAAGGGACCGTCCTGCCAGGCTCTGCATCCCTCCAGGGGCTGACATCCAGCGGGGGTGTTCTCCCATCACAGAAGAGATCTCTCCTCTACAGAGAGTCCTGGGCATTCCCTCGAATCCCCTCCCAAGAAGAAGGGACCTCAACCCCGCGAGGTTTCCCAAAACATAGCACGCAGGCTGGGGTCAGGTGCATCAGCACCACCTTCAGCCCAGCTGGGCTGGCAAGGCCTCAGGGATCTTGGTGGTGTTTGTCTCACCTTGTAGGAGGCTTTGCTGACAGGCAGAAGATCAGCACATGTCCAGAAATGAATGGGCAGCTTTCTGCTCAGCTCCAAAGAGTCCCAAGTGCTCATGACAAGGACAGCCCAAAGCAATAACCCCTCTACACATGGCTGCATAGAATCATAGTATATCCTGAGCTGGAAGGGACCCACAAGGATCATCATGTTCAACTCCTAGTCCTCCACAGGAGCACCCCAAGAATCCCACCATGAGCCTGAGAGCACTGGTCAAATGCTTTTTGAGCTCTGGCAGGCTTGGTGCCATGACCACTTCTCTGGGGAGCCTGGGGATGCCATCGTCTCTGTTCTGTGCCACCACAACTGGCCCTGAGTTTCTAATGTGGGTTGTGTGCATCTTTCTGGTTGCTTTTCTGCTGTGGAAAGATTCTCTCCTCCAACAGACTTTCTACTTGATGCCCAGCACAGTGACCAGGCAACTTCCCTATGCCCACAGCCACATTTTGCTGGCTTGGCTTCACACTGCTTTTGTCTTCATCTGTCCCCATCTCCCGTGATGCCAACACAGGTGCCATCTCAGATTCCCTGTTTCCATCACCACCACCTCTCCTTTCCCAGGTTCTCTGACTGCAGAGCCCACAGGCCGTGTTTTGATGTTCTAGAAACAAAGACCATGAGTCATGGCAGAACACAAGGGAAGTGCATCGTTAGCAGATGTCTGCCCAAAGCCAGGCCCTGACACCCCCTGCGGTGGCATCGCTCCCAAGGATGTGACAGACGCTACTTTGAGCCAAGGGAGGAGCCAAAATATGAGTAAAGGGCAGAAGGTGTCACACCCCAAGGGGGGACACACTCCCCAGTGGGGTACCTACGGCTTAGGTGAAGGCTGGGGTTCCCAAGGATTTGAAGAGTAAAGCTAATTAGAAGCTGGTCAGAAGTTAACACATATCTTCTTCTTAAAAATGAACCTCTGGAAAGCTTTTGTTTCTTTTTAACATGCACTTTCTCCACAACATTGCACCCCAAAAGGATTTTCCTTCCAGTCTCAGCTGTGAAAGCAGCCTCTCCCCCAACAACTCTGGGCTGTAGCAGCTAAATCTTCCCAGGACTTACCTTCTCACTGCTCACTCAGCTGTTTGCTATATCTAATAAGAGGTATCAGGTATGATTTGTGGCCCAGATATCAATCCATAAAGCTACTAAGCTCCTTCTAACAGGAGTCTTCACCCGTCTCAGATGCCTGTGGCCAAATATCAATCAGTACTAAGAGAGGAAGCTCCTTCCTGGAAGTTTAATGTTGGACTAGCAGCTCAAAGCAGTGTTGTGTGAGCAGAATTTCAGCTGGCAATTTGCTCAGGTAGCGTGGGCTGCCAGGGCAGGGCAGCTTCTCCTTCACTCTGTGACGTTGAGTGAAATCACAATTTTCTGTACTGCACTCTTCCCATCTGCAGAATGGGGCTGGCACCTCCCATCACCTTTGCAAGCATTTGGGTGCTAGGGAAACAGGCAGGTGGGCTGGAGTGATGTTAACATCCTCTTGCAGTGCTGAATTTCTAGGACTGAAGCACATTTTTCTATCTTAAAAAAAAAAAAAGACTTTTTGTTTAACTTCAGTTTTTCTTCCTAATTACTGAATTGAAGTAGGAGTTATTTTGTCAGGAGAGGGCACTTGTTGATGGTTTACCCCATGTTTCATTAATGCATGTAAGAGGTTAACTCCTGGTAGAGAACAGATGCATGGTTTTAACAGTGGAAAAAAAAAAAGCCCCAATTTTACTTTCTACTCCTGCACTAATTTGTGACTATTTTTATCAATGTTAACACTGAGCCAGGGTAAAAATACTCCCTAGAAAGTTTAGAATTTACATTTGCCTTCATATATATTCAGCAGAAATCCAGCTCCCCAGCCTCCGCACTGCCTAATCCGGACTCATTAACTTCACCCACCCCCGGGAAAAGTGTCAGATGACTTTGGCCTGGCGAAGCCCTTCACCCACAAACGCTCAGCAGGAGGGTCCAGGTCTCCTGTCTGTGGCAACCCAGCCCTGTGGAGCACCAGCTCTGACACTGCAGGCATCCAACTCAGCCATGGGAACAGATTCACCCTTTCCAACGCAGCCCCACTTCAGGGAAAAGTCTCCATCGGGCTCCATCCTGTGAGACTGCTGAGCCCTGGCAAAGACCTTCTGCCCTGTTGCCCCAGTACAGCAGATGGATGAAGGCTGGGCAAGAACCCCCACAAGGAGAAACCTTCATGGAGCATCTTGTGAAGCACAAGGCAGCCACAAGCGCATGGAACCGGCATCTCCAGGTCCTGGGGTGCTGCCGCTTTTTCTCTATTAAATGGACAACATTTGCCAGTCTGAGATGCACTTTTGCTGCACAGCTGGAGCCTTTCAAGTCAATGTGTCACTGAATTCTGCTCCAAAGAGAGCTAAGTTGTTCTCTGGCATGTTCCTGCAGAAGAAGCAAACCAACCCCTCCTGTGCAAAAGCCAGAGGGCACGTGCAGTGCCTGGGCAGCCAGGGGCTGTTGTCATCTCATAGTGGTCACAGCAACTCAGAGGGGCTGAGGCTGGAGGTCCCTCTGAGGAGTGTCCAGTCCAGCCCGTGTCTCACAGCAGTGCCTGTTAGAGCAGGTACCTCATCCCAGTTGGGTATCCCAGTATCTCCAAATAATGGACACCCCACAGCTTCTCTGGGCAACCTGATGCAGTATTTGACCACCCTCACAGAGAAAAAGTGAACTGTCATTTCCCACGCTTCAATTTGTTCCCATTGCCTTCCCTGGGCACACAAGAAAAGTCTGGCTCCATCTTCAGGGTTTGAGGAAACCCCTGAATTTTTACAGAAAGGGCTGTGCTTCCACCTTCATGCAAAAAAATCCAATCTGTAAAGCCAAAAGTGATTTTTCTGGGTAATATTGGCCCAGCTTTTCTCACAATGCTTTGTAAGGAACAGCTGGTTACATGAAAACTCATGAGGTCTCCATGCTTTCTACGAAACCCAGAAAGGGGGCTCTTGTTTCAGCAGAAGCCAAGAGCCTCCAAGGGCTCTGACATCAAGGGAGGGCAGCTCCAATCTAATTAAACTGGGAAAATATCCTTGAGCAACAACCACTTCCATTCCCTGCCTCTGCTTCCTGGGCTCCAGGTTCTTTCCAGAGGAAGAACTCTGGAGAATATTTAAGATTATTTATCCTTTTAGCAATGAGGTTTAAATGAGCAGGTCTGGAAGCCATGTGTCACCAGCCTTACAAAATCCTCCCCTGCAGAGGACCAGAGGAGTTGGCAGCTCTGATGCTCCCTTTGGCATTGGACCCTCCAGAGTCTGTCACTGCAATGATGGAGCAGGACAGGATATTTGTGTGACTTAAAAACCAATAACATCTCCTCTCAAGTCCGTCTCAGGCATGTACTGGATGCAGACTGCACAGCATGGAGTTGAATACATACCTACATACCTTATTTATAATCATTCCTGCTTCTGTAGGCCAAAAAAGCCCTTCCTTCTCAGAAAAGAGCCAGGCAAGAGCAGGATGGCCCAAGACATGGAGAGCAGGCCCTGTTGGTGCTCTCTGGGCTCTGTAGATTGAGGATCCTCGCCCGCCCTCCCCCTGCACACGTCAGTTCCTCAGCAGCTTCTCCCAGGCGGCCAGGCTGTTTTTCAAGAAGCAATTTCCTGCAGAGAAATATTATTTTTTTTTCAAGGAGCCTAAGTGGGGAGCTTCCTGGTGCAGGCTTTTCACAGGAAACCATTGTGAAAGCAGCTTCGCCACCCACCAGGAAGGGCTGTCAAGGAGCAGGGAGGATGCAGGCTGCACCCAGCTCTGTGTCCCCAACCCAGCTTCTCCCCTACGTGCCTGGGGGATGAGCTTTGTGTCCCTTGCCCATCTCTACCTGCTGGGATGGTGGCTTGGGGCAGGGGAAGCAGCTGGATGATGAAGACCTGGGCTGGGTGCAGGGAGTGCAGAGTCTCTCAGGAAAGGTGCTGCTTGGCCTCTCCAGCACCCAGCCTGTCCCTGGTGGGAGAAGGTTAAAGAAGATGAGAGGAGACATGACGACTTTACCAGGCTTTGGCTCCCTCTTCACTGTGTTGCTGGGTCTGATTTCAAGCAGGGCCAATACAGGTTTCTCCCCACATGGAGCTGGGTGATCACTGCTCCTCAGCCTGGTTCTGGAAGGCACCTGGGTTTCTGGGTGCTCCTCTGAAATGCAAACCCTACCAGGCCTTCTCCCCGCCACTGAAGGGGTGAGGCATCCCAGCTCAGCCCCACTGTGGTGGAGCCAGGGCAGTCCCAGTGGCTTTGGCAGCACTGCCTGGGATTTACCCCATGGCAGATCAGAGGCAGCCTCAGCACCGTGGCAGTGCCCCACATCCCTGGCTATCAGCGAAACTCCAAAGTGCACCAGTTAAACCCGCAGCCAACACAGGTCCTGGGGCAGCAGGTTGCACTGTGCTGCTGCTTCTCACTATGGGCAGATTTAAAGTCAAATATTGCTTGTATCCTTTTATTCCAGTGAGCAGGGCAGGTCTCCCAGCCCGTGTATGTCCCCCCAAAACGTTGCTTTTCATTCATGTAGTTCTTCTGGTTTGGGTGTATTTGATGGCTAGGAATGGACAGGCTCCTGCCCCACTTTGAGGTCTCACCACCTGTGCTGTGGCAGCACTGTTCTTTCATGGAGAAGTTCTCCTGGTCATCTGCGAAGATGCTCCAGTTCGTGAGGTTTTTTTCCTTGCACTAAATCCTCTGGTTTTGCAACCCCTCACTGCAATTAAAATAAAACTGAACAAAACCCAAGAAACCATTTCCGTGAAGCGTTTCGGGAGCAACGGGTTGGTTCCTCTTTCAGAGCACTGGAAAACAACTTCTGATTTCCTCCCAGTGTTAGTAATGTTCAGCTGAACCCCACTCTTTTCCCCAAAAAAGTATAGTTTCCAGGAAACAGGGCTTTATTTTGAACACAAAGCATCTCTTGGGTCAATCTCTTTTTGATTTGCCTTTTTTTGTTTGTTTGTTTAATGTATTTAACAACGTTACAATTTTCTGTGAACTCATTCAGCAATCCCTGCTGATCACTGGCCCAGACAGTTTGACACTCTTGGATACACTCACAACTCTTGGATACACATATATGACCTGCTAGAACATGACCCAGTACAGAGGGAACTGAACCAGGTCTCACACAAGGGTCTGGTGCCTTCCCAACCCACCACTGGCTTAATGATGTGACACTGGGCAGATCCCTCCCCTCTGTCTGTGTCCTGCTTCCCAGTCCTTAAAATAGGGTTAAAGTTCCTTCATGCAACACTTTGCTGGACCTAAGAGGTGGCAAGAAATATCTGAAACACTCACGGGTGCCAGTCCTGTTTCCACCAGTGGCAGCAGTTCTTGGTCACAAAGGATGAATCAAAACCTTCTTCCTTCTTCTCCCTTGCCCTGCTGGCAACACTCTTCCTAATCCAGGCCATGACGTTGCTGGCTTTGAGAATGCACCTCTGGCTCATGGTCAGCTTGTTGTCCACCAGGACCCCTCAGGTCTTTACCTGCAAAGTTCTTTTCCAGCTGGTTGGCCCCCAGTGTGTACTGATGAGTGGGGTTATTCCTCCCCAGTGGCAGGAGTTCATGCTTCCCCTTGTTGCACTTCACGAAGCTCCTCTTTGCCCATCAGAGTCCCTCTTCATGGCAGCACAACTCTAAAAAAAAAAAAAGCACAAAGCCAGGGGAGCAGGGAGAGCTCAGGGCATTTAATAGCTCAAGTGGTGGAGCCTGGAGAAAAGGATGGGCTCAGAGATATATGTTGCTTTCCTTCTGACCACTGCCCACAGCAGAGGGGGGACACTGTCCTGGCTACACACAGGGCACAAGGAAAGGGGGATCCTGCAGCAGCTTGTGCCATCTCAGCCCCTGTGTGCATTGTGCCTGCATGTCACCGTTCATTCACTCAGGATTTGACAAGCAAGGAAGCAGCGACCAGAGAAAGAGGTGACCAGGCAACTTTTAAGCAAAGACATCCTGGGGAATGAGTCACCGGCTTTGCGTAAGAAGCCAGACTCCTCTCTGGAGGGAGAAGGGCAGGCGGGGCAGCAGGCAAGAGGAATGTTCCAGGGAGATGCCTGAAGCATGATTAAAAGGCAACTTGGACCTTGCATTAGGAGACCCACCTGTGGTGGCAGCAGAGGTGGGAGATCAGAGCCAAGCCAGCCCCAGCCCCACAGATCAGCTGCCCAGTGGTGGGAACACAGCTCCTCAGAGCAGGCTGCTCCCAGGAGTGGGAGAAATCCCAGCATCCACCTAACCCAGGCTTTTCTCAGGAAGGCTTGGGTCTGGTGGTGACATTTCTCATGGAGAAGATTATTTCCTTGAAAACCTGGGCTATCCAGGTCAGGTAAAAGTTATTAGCACAGTGGCACCAGACACACTGAGCCAGTTGAGTCAGAAGGTATTTTCCAACAGCATGTAGGGTAATTTCTGAGGACCAGAGTGTTTCATCACCATGTTTTCCTGGTGACAACTTCAGCTGTTTTGCTTTTCAGAATCAGAATTTTGTTTACTGTTTTAGCTTATTTCCTCATGGAAAGCCTTTCATTTACTCCCCAGCATTACCTGCAGCTTTTCATCCCAGCAGGTGAAGGAGGTGGAAGAGGAACAGCTCTTCAGCAGTGGGACCAGCGTGCCAGAAATGGTACTTTTTTTTTAAGCTGTTCATAAAGATAACAAGAGATGAAAAGGTTGTGTCGGGAGAGAGATCTTCTCTAGTTGGAAAACATGAAATACAAGAGCAATTCTGTCTCTTCTGCTGGGGCCCTGGCATTTCTGATGTTATCTCTCCCAGAGTTTGCCCTATGGAGCAGATGCCCCTGAAGGGAGGCCAAGGTGGACGGGTGGATGGGAGAGAATCTGCCAAGGGACTCACACCCATCCTAGAGGGGCTGCAGGGCCTCAAAGAGAGAAGAAAATCTGGCTGGAGAAAAAGAATCTGAGAGTCCAGACTTGTCGGGTGAAAGGTGTTGGAAAATGCAAATTATTAATTTAAAGAACTGGGCCAGGAACCAGGGGTGCCAGGCTGAGCTGTTATCTGCTGCATCAGCTGCAAGCCTGGCTCGGGATTTCAAAATAAAATTAGACTTGCAGTATATGTCTTTAAATATTTAAATTACTTTCAGTAATTCATATGGTGACATTTAAACAAAGTACACCAAGCAAACGGCTCCCAGTGCTAAAAGGAAATGTTTGCAGGTAATAATATTTAATTTAAGAGGGAACGGCTGATATCAATGCAGAATCTTAATGCTGAATTCAACCTACATTCCTCTCTGAACCAAGCAGGGAAGAATAAATCCCCAGGCCCTCGAATGGTTAAGCATGCAGAGTGATGTTATTAAAGTGCTGGTCCCAGGCACCCCAATGAGCTGTGAATTACGTGGGTGCCCAGATATTTGCAGGATCGGGGCCTCTGTGCTTCGTGGGCTCCCAAGAGTGGGGACAGGCAGCTCCACAGTGGGAAGTGAGGACTGCAGGGGCTTGGCAATGCCAGCCCCTCCTGCCCCACTCACCTGCCCTCCCACATCCTTCTTGGGTCCTTTGCCATGAGTCTGTTATAGTAAGCAAAGGGAAAATCCATCCTGGGTGCAAACAAGCAGAACTCAATGAAGTCAGCTCACACACAGCCCGCTCTGCCGTGGTGCTGCCGGCCAATTTGGAGAGCTCAGCCGGGTCTGTTACATCAGTCACACTGGATTTCATAACATTAGACATTTCAATGAGGGTGACTCATTCTCTCTTGAAGTGTATTGTATGTATGAGCAAAGATGATTAACTTTTGCTGAATGGTATGATTTCTGGGATGGGAACTGCTATTAATTAGGAGCGGATCTCAGATGTTCACAAACCCTGTTTTCATGGCCTACTTTGTATATTTTTCTCCATTCTACTTGTTTTTTTAGCTCAGGATAAATATTAAAGTGCTCTTCCCTGATATCTGTAGCTAAAGCAGCCAGATGTCCAGCAAAGGCATCTGACTTTCATAGTCAGGCACAGCCCAGGGCTCAGTTCCTGTGGCCAAGCTTCAGCTTCTTGCCCCAAAAAGCTCAGTTTTCACATTAAATGCAAACAAAACAAAATAAAAGGGAGCTTCCAGCCAGCACAAGTGCAACAGATAAAGTACCACGGGAGGTAAAACAAGCACAAATGGCTCAGAATGCAAAATACAAAGAATTACCCTTCCTTATCCTCCCCTGAAATTTCCTTTATTAAAGGAAACTTGAGGGCTTATTCTGAGCTCACGCTTCTGGCTGTTGAGCTTTGGGGGTTGGCAACACTGAGGATCCTTGGCATAAAGAGTCTCCAAGGTTCAGGGAGAAAGATACCCCTTCAGCTGTACTGGCTGCAAAGCTGGACAACTCACCAGTGTGAAGGTCAGGATGCTCAGCAGCTTCAACAGCATCTGCAGCACCTGGCACCGTGGTCCTGCAGGAAGTGCCTGGAGGCATCAATACCAGCTTGGAAAAGCCAGAGGAGGCAGGCCTGGGATGGGATGGGATGGAGTCGTCCTTCCCCACCCCAGGCACTGCCAGGGGGATGCTGAGGAGCAGCCAGGCTGAAACTGGGGACCTGGCAGGCCAGTGTGGCCTGGGCTGTTTGGTGGCATCTTGCCACCACCTCATGACTGCCGGCATCTCCATTGGGACGACAGGGTCCCCTCCCAGCTCCAGCCTGTGAGCTCCCTCTTGCTCAGTCCCATGGCACCTGCAGTGAGTGACACAACATTCCACAGAGCCAAACACACTCCACTCTGCTCTGGCTCCATTGCTGTGGGCAGCAAAACAGCCCTGGCAATAGACAAACTGTGGTCAATCCCTCTGCCTTGCCAGCAAAGAGCTGGGGGAACGTTTCTTGTCCTTGGTTCCTGGTGAGACACCGCCGTGAGAGTCCACTGTGACTTCCACAAAGAGAAAGGAAGGGTCAGGGCTCAGCCTGGCACTCTGCCAGCAAGGATGAGGTTCACCTGCCTTGCCCAGCACCCCATCACCATGCACCCCCTCCAGCACTCACGGCCAGTCCTCAAATGTCAGACAGGGACTGTGGGCAGCAGTTACGCAAGCAAAGGTCACTGAATCCGTGCTTTTCCCTTCCATCAGCTGAGGCTGCTCAAAGCTCCTGGGCACGGGCTGGAGATCTGGTCCAGCTCCATGACAGGCAGTGGTGATGAGCGTGAGCAAACCCGAGAGAAGCAAGCCTTAATTGTAATTGCTTTTAGTTAATCGAGATGAGATGATTTCTTTGGATCAAAACTGAGATGAGAGGGCTGGGTATTTCAGCACAAATGGGGGTTGAGCAGTGAAACTGCCCGGGTGGGTGTCCAGCCCTAACCTGGAGGGGGGTTGGAAACTTGTGGGGTAGTGACTTGCTCTCCTCTCCTCCTCCCACTTGTCACCGGGCAGTGGACAGAGACAGCTCCTCTTCCCCAGCAGCTCAGTGTGACCTGCTCTGGTTCAGGCACTGCAACCAGGCTGGTGGCAGCAGACCTGGAAGCACCTGCTGCCCAAGCTTCCCCATAACCACCACAGCTCCCAGGCTTGCTCTCAAGAATCTGGGAGCATTAGGAGGCTTCTCCTTTCAGACTCAATGGTGAGGAATATGCATTCAAAACAGAGATAGGGCTAGTTTCTCTCGAGCCTGTGGGAGGACATCTCTTCTCCTGCACACCAGTCCAACTGTGAGTATCTTTGAGATAAAGTGGTATCTCAAAGGGGCAGGAAAACCCCACAATTTGCCTAAATTTTGCACTTATGAAATGCCACTGGCAGATGAAAGCATGGATGTATGATTCAGGCACAAGTCTGGGATGTGTGAGCCACTGCCAAAACTCCAGGCGTGCAAAGAAGGCTGAGCCACGCAACACCAAGGGTTTCCTTGGAGACTGACGCAGAAGGGGCTTCTCCTCCAGAGGTTCTTTCTCCCTGCCTTACCAGGCAAAGAAACACCCTAAATGCCATCTCATCCAAGAGAGCCAGTAAGGCTCCACTATGCCACTGGAGGAAGGGGCAGTGCTGGGAGCCTGGAGGGGGGTTTTCCTCACCTCCAGCTTAGTTTTCCTGTTGCACAGCTCACTCAAGCTTCTAAAAATGTTTGCTGGAGCAACTGTCTCTAAGGCAATTTCCATAACAATGGGTGCAGAAGAACGATCCATGCTGCTGGCTGACTTGCTGCTCGCAGGCTCCCCGAGGAACTGGAGCACTGCTATTCCAGCGGTGAGATGCCCCTGAGAATGAGAGGAAAAGAGTATTTAACTGAATTGCTCCCAACAGCTGCTGGAAAGCTCCGCAGGGGCCCTGCTGTCCCTCACCCAGATGAGGGGGCACGGGCAGGGCTCCCCCAGCCTGGCCCTGGGGCGCTGCCAGACCTTGGGAGCCTGCGGGCAGAAAAACCACCCACAGCAAAGGTACAAAACCACAGAAAGTGCTTCCACACCTTCACCACTGCCCAGTAAACATGCACCAGTGCAGGCAGTCAGCAGAGGGGAAGGACCAGTGCCAGAGGCAGCAGCTGCAACTCTAACAATCAGCCAAGGCTCCTGCTTCATTTGAGGCCTTGGTCCTTGAAAGGCCGTGAGTTACTCAAAGCCCCCGTGTGTTGCTATTTTATCTCTCAGTTCTGGGTGCTCAGCCCCAGCCAAACCCACCCGGGTTTGCTCCTTCCCCACATCTTTTCCACTTGACCCATTAAAGTCAACGCTCAGCCACTGCCTCCGGTTTGAATCGCTCACATCCTGCCATTACAGCTTTGTTTAAATCTGTGCAGAGCTCAACCTGTTGTCAGACAGACACTAATTTGTGTGTTTCTAATTATTTGTTTCCATCTTAAAACCTGTTTTTCAGCAGATTGCAGCTTTATTTTAATACATGCTTGGCTAGAGCTTGATATACTGGTTGCCAGTAACCTAGACACAAAATGGGATTACATTGCATAGGGAGAGCAGGGGGAGAAATGAGCCTGAGTTAAACTGAATTAAGAGTCTGTTCATCAAAATGAACTACGCAAAACTGTGAAACAAGCAGCAGTTTTGCATCACAGAAGAGTCTGTTCCTATACTCCTCTGTTTCTACCCCTCAAAACAAGATGAACCTCAGCACTCACAAAGGGCATTTGAAACAACTGCTTACAAAAACACTTTGACCACCTCCTTTTTATGTGATTAAAGCTCTTAAACTTACATTTAATCCCTTTTATACTCACATGCTTGGTGTTAAAAATTAGCTCATCAGTGGATGACCGAAGCAGGATCAATTTCCAGCTGCTTTCCCAGGATGTGGATGCAGGAAGTCGGGCACCATCCTCAGCCTCTTCAATCAAGCAATGCTCCATCAACAGCTTTTTACCCTTCCAGAAGCAGGCTGGGCCCTTTGTTTCTTGGTCATTTTCACACAAGTCTTCAGAGGGTAGAAGAAGTAGCTCCAAGGCAACACTGCTGCAACACGCCAGGCAGCACAACCAGTGCTCCAGGACCTGTCTTTGTTTCAGTCTTTCTCTGTAGCACTTTCTCC
Organism: Lepidothrix coronata; assembly: GCF_001604755.1. NCBI lineage: Eukaryota > Metazoa > Chordata > Aves > Passeriformes > Pipridae > Lepidothrix > Lepidothrix coronata. Next base: position 2,805,185 of record NW_016690258.1, read on the forward strand.
TATGCTGAGGATTTTGGGGTCTCTGATCTAAAATGCAGATTAGGAGACTGACTCTGAGGCAATTAAACCAAAACAAAACCATATGTTATTTGCTGGCAAATACTGACTTTTTAGTGGAGGCTATGTTCTGTGTAGCACACTGCTCTGCCTGCACATCCACACTGCCAGGGAGAGCAGGAAGGATGCTGCAGTGCCTGCAGCTGGCTGGGGAGACCCTCCCCAGCTCCTGGGCCAGCCAAAGCTTAAACAGTGACAAAAAGGTCCAGGCTAGATTTTGCCCATGGTAGTGCTGGTTGCTCCCTGCATTTGCAGAGAGAGATGTTCAACATCAACACCCACTGAGCAGGTCCCCACCCCATGGTGTTTCACCTCAGCTCCCACCTTTTCCAGGTCCAGGACACAGCGCCTGTTCCTTCATGTTCTTTGTGTGCACAGCCCTGCCCTTCCTGGCAATGGTTGGATAAGTCACCTGTCCACTGTATCCGTACAAAACTCTTCCCTGCTCAGCCACACCAGCCCTTCCCGCTGGAACACTTGGAGAAAGATTTGGTTTAAGTGGCCAAATGTAGTGACATGACACAGACACGTGGCTTCACAGGAAAAATCAATGGATCTTTGGCAGGGGTGGTGAAGGCTCCATGACTAACCTGTAACTGGGTGGTTTAGGAAAAAAGCCCTGATCAAAGCTGCTTGCAACCGTCTCACCTTTGGCTTCCCCTCCCCAGCTCCCTGCCTTTCCCGGGGTGTGTGAAAACCCAGCAAGAGCATTCCACAGGCAAGAAAGCTTCCATCCCCCCGGCACAGGGGTTGTGGTTACCCACCAGGATGGGCAGGAGCCACGTGAGAACTGGCAGTGTACATCCAGTAGCACACTGTTTCCTCAGTGTAGCCTGGCCTCTGGTTGCCTTCACAGTCAGCTGCAGAGGGAGAGTGAAATCCCTGTGCAGTTCTTTCCAGCAGTGAAGACAATCCAAGGACATTGATTCCTCTGTTGGTTTTTGTCTGTAGACATAGAGGCCCAAAAAGTTGATGCAATCAGTGGGGTGTAAGGATGCACTTCCCAGGAGGAACCAAATGCTAGAGGGAATAAGCTTTTCTGTGTCAACAAAGTGGCCTGGGACTTTGGAGGAGACACTCATTTTGAGGACACAGCCCAGAGCACCTGGTCCATCCTGTTCCTGGTGTGCAGAGGTCCAGCTGGAAGGGTGACAATGTGCAGCATCCCCAGATGAGCACCAGGGATCTCTTCCCTTTTGGACTCTGAGGGATACATGACCCAGAGCAATCACTCCATTGGTACCAAACAGCATGGAGGTCACCTGGGAAAAGGCCTTTGCCAGGCCAAATTTTGGTGTGTGCATCAGCAGCAAGGAGATTGGCTGGGGGTGGCCATGGCCTCCTGGTTTGGTCCTCGCAGAGGAGCATCTCATCCAGACACCTCTGCTTCCACCTGTCAGCTGAGCCGAAGGGTCCATCACCTCCTTGAAGCCCTTCCCTATTTCCACCCTAGGACGTTTTTGGTGAGCTTCTACTCCTTTTTTTATGCTAAAAAGGAAAGAAAAAAGGAAGAGAACACACTTGATGTTAAGGAAATCTAACAGAGCATGCAGCAATCCAACTGCTCAGACACATATGCCACCTCCCTTCTGCTCTGTACCAGTGAGGCTGTGCCATATTTAGATCTGGCTCCATCTCTCGCAAACTTGACCAACTGTTCCTCCACAGTGTCATCTTCACTTGTTTACCCCCAAACTGTTCACTGGAATCTTCAATTCGATGAGGGGAAAATAATAAAAAAAAAGCAGGTTTTATTTTTAATGACGGGAAAAGCACTAAACGCCAAGAAAGCTGGATCGCGACAGTGCCGGGTAGAGAGGTCAAGAGATCCCTTGGTGAGTCATCATCTTCACCAGGGACCTCCCGTGTGGGGAGGCAGATGTGTTTCCTAGAAATTGCTGTGCTGTGGTGGCGGGGCCAGCCCTGTGCTCGCTGCCAGGGCAGCGTCCGGCCGGCCGAGTCATCGGCCCGCGGGATCCTCCTGCGAGTGTGTGCTCCCAGAGAAGAGGCGAGTTCAGCCACACGGGAAGGCAGGCACAGACCTGTGGTCACATTTGGTTTGCCCCAGTGTAACTCCTGGGAGGAGCCGCCCCACGCAGGGTGCTGAGCATCTGCAAAGCAAATGGGTAACAGCCTCCTTGAGGGAATGGCTGAAAAGTCCAGCTCTGTTACAAGTAGGAAACATGGGAAAGTACAGAAGGGCTTTTCCCTACCTTCCTCATTGTGCCAAACCACGACAAGCTCACCACAGTGTTTGGGACCAGAAGTCAGGCAGAGATGGTCTTGCTCAACACTTTCAGCCATGGTTATGTCACACACGAGGCAGGGGTGAGCCCTTGTCCTCCTGCACACAGTGAAGCCTTGGAGGCTTCTCACTGAACGTCCACATCTCTTCCTGGCTTGCCCTTGATGTCAAACCACTGCTGTCTCCTGGAGGACGTGGTGACAGCCTGTCCTGCAGCCTTGCAGGAGGTTGCAGTGTGAATCCTCACAGCCCCCACACCAGCACTGGGCCTTGTATACAAACCTTTCTCACACTCGAGGCAGATCTTACGGAGTTAAGAGCATTTTCTTGGCTTGCTGTGCTGGTGGAAGAGCAACTTACAGCACAGCAGATGGATAAAATTCTAATTTGGGTTTCACATGATTTATATAAATAGGCTTAGACGAGGTTGCGCAGAGATGGCACAGTCATCTGCCAGCCCTGCTCTGTTTACCTCTAGACCCTCTCCTCCCTTCCCATTAATGAGCACCCCAGTAGCGTCTTGTGCATTAGCAGTGACAAGTCATCCCAGCCTGTGTCATCTTCCTGCAAACCACACAGCTCCAGTCCCTGCTCCCAGCAAGGCAAAGCAGCCTCCTGCCATCCCACCCAGCTGGGGACAGTGTTTATGCTCATCCCTCAAAACCAAACTGTCAAGGAGCACGGCAGAGCCACGACTCCCACGGTCGGCTCAGGAGATGGGGCAGGGTAAAGATGGACCACGCTGCTGGATATGGACAAGAATGGAGCTCTCCCAAGCCCCCACTCACTCACAGGACACCAGTTTCTGTCCGTGCTTCTCCCCACCTCAGAGTGAGGGGACATCAGTGGCCCCACTGCCACTCTCATGAAGATGACACAGCAGCTCCCACTCCTCCCTGCTAGTGCGTCACTAAGGAGCCTTCATCACATCCTGATCAACAAACCAGCAAGCACATCTTGGTTGGGTTTAGATAGAAACCCCTGCCACATCCCTACCGCTCTTGCAGGGTGACATGGGCTGCTGCTGTGCCAAGAAGGGGCTTGTGACAAACAGATGAAGGTCTGGTTCCTGTGAGGCTCCAGCATGCATCTGCTGAACATCTCCATCACACGTGTATTCTACCCCAGAAATCAAGTGTGACTTGATCCCAGCAGAAAAATTAGAGAATTAAGCTGCTGGTTTCTTTATGTGGTCAAAGGAAGCTGGTTATGTAAATTTTTGTGAAGTTTGGTGGCTAATGAGATGGTGATGGGCACATGTTTAGCTTTTACTGGCCAGTGAAAGCCCATGAGCACCCTTTACTCCACAACATAAACCCATCGGAAACCAGGCTTTGCTGGTTTCCGCTGCTCGTGGAACAAGTTGTATTATTTGTATAATTGTATCCTAGGAGCCCTAGTTTCTGTCCTGCATAGTCCCTGGCATGAGCAGTATTTTCCATGGTCAGCCCAGAAGGAGGGAGCAGACTTTAACCCCTTTGGTGCAAAGAGCACATTCCCACATAAGGTTATTTCCGTGCAACCCCCACTATGAGAAAAAAAGCCCTCCTAGGATTAAGGCACATGCAGAGAAATCCCAAAGCCAGCAAGGAGTTGCCTCTAGGAGAGGTGCAGGTAGCTTGGGAGCAGCTGGGGAGGCTCCTGGGGGGCTGGTTGAACCCTCGCAGCTCCTGCAGCCGGTACCATGCTCAAACCCCACCTTCAGCCTGGCCTCTGCCAAAACTCTCTGATTCAGCCTCTCTTTTCCAGCCATGCATCATAAACCAGCTGGGATAAGGCACAGGTCACCAAACAAGTGAAGAAAAAAGGATTTCTCAAGGGACAAGGCAGATACACCCCCACAATGTGATCTAGTTTCCCTGCTTGTGCATCTGTGGTGGAGGACAGGAGTGATGTTACACTGGCAGTCAGAACTACCTCTACCCAGTGAGGTGCAAGCAAAGCCAGGGTCCTTGTCCTGGGCCACTGCAGAAGATAACAGAAGCTTCACGAGGCACCTCAGGCTTGAGAGAGGCAGGCCAAGGCTTTGCAGAAGTGACACATGACTTGGAGCTTCTTGGGAACTGAGCGTGGTACACGCTGAAGGACCCCGAGTTGAGAAGGCAGGGGCTCAGGGAGGCCTTTGTGGAGATCCCAGCCATCCCAGAGCACAGCCACCCTGGTCCTTTTTGTCCGAGCTCATCACTGAGGTCCTCCTTAGCCACCTGAGCCACTCCCACATGTGCCTGTTGTCCAAGACCTGCCCCTAATTATGAGAGAGAAGAAAGGAAGCACGGAAAGCTAGAGATTCAGATCGAGGAGTGGGGGGGTTCTGGGACACCAGCAATCCCTGAGGGAGCTGCAAATGTGCTGCAGCTGAGGGCTAGGAGAGGTGTAAAGTGCAGGACTCAGTGGTCCATGAAACCCTCGCCATCAGCACCTCTCAGGGCACAGAGCCAACCTGAGCTCTTTGTTGTGTGGGCCTAAAATGCTGAACCATGAGACTTCTGTTGAGCTTGGAGACTCAGTTTCTGCTGCCCTAGTAAAGAAGAGCAAATGGCAGATTCAGGGTACTGCTAGCAGCTGGGAGAGCATTCCTGCATTTCCCCAGTGCCCACAACAGTGGCAGATGAGAAACACATCACCTGGAAAATATTTGGGGTTTTCTTCCAATAGTTGCTGCCTCTGTGCTGAGGACATGCAAGCAAAAGGGGATGGATCTTCTGTCAAAACCATTTGCCACTGTTGCAGTGTTTTTAAGCAAAACCCAAGGCATTCCAAAAGAGACTGAGGAAGCCACCCATAAACCAGAGAAAACAACTTAGGGGATGCAAGGCAGCTCGTGGGTTTGGGTGTCATGTGCTCAGGGAGGAGTGGCAGCCTCTGCCCTGGAATCACCCAGGGAGGAGGAGAGGGAGCCCTGGTTTCAGGACTTGGCATCCCCTCCTGCTTCAACCACAGGACCTCACCCACCCTGTCACCTAATACCTCCCAGTCAGAAAGAGCTGGGGATGTGTCAGCAAAGCCAAAGTGCCCAAGCAATATCATTTTTAGAGAAGGGGAAGCTTTGAGCATCACCAGTGTGGAGTGGCAAAGGCAGCAGGAATCCTAAGCAGGGACGATCCCTGCCCCAGACCCCAGTTTTGGGCTGAAAAAGGCAATCTTCCCACCTGCCGGGATGTCTCTGCTGATGGAAATTCAGCTCCCACCAAAGCTGCACGTGTTTCTCACCCACGTCACAAATAATTTGTGGCTGGACTCAAGTCAGTAGAGTTGATGCAGATCCCTCATAGTCTTTCAAACAGAAATCTCTGCAAAAAGGTTGATATGATTTCTTTTGGATTTCATTTCAGCCTTCATTTTTCTAATCTCTTTAAAAAGCACCTACTTAGTAGTAATGGCAAAGATATTTCCTTAGAGAAGTTTGAGAAGCTTGTAGAGGCAATGTTTGAAAAATAATAAAAAATAATAAAGCTTTGCTAGCTCCCAGGAGTGAAGAACAAAAATCATGCTTGTCTAGAAACGTACTTACACCAGCAGGCTTTTACTAGCATGTGAACCAGCAGTTGGTACTGACTCAGTCTCTGAGGTTTTCCTGGTGTATTAACTACAAAGTGACATTATTTCACTCCCAAGCAGTGGAATTTCATAAAACATCTCCAACAAATATCCCATCATCAGGTTGGAAGCTCTGATGAACAGGACAGCTGATTCCTCACACGGATTACAAATCACTGATTCCCCTCACCAGACGAAGTTAAGCACGGATTTCAGTGAGAACCATTAAGGACAAATCGAGACCTCAACCCGTGCCAGAAGAAAAGCTTGGATGAAGCATCTACTGAAGTGTCTTCCCTGAGCAAGGGACTTTCCTGAGCTGGGTGCTCAGGGTCACTGCCTCTCCTCTGGGACACAGAGGCACTGCCTGGGTGTTTGAGTCTCACAGGGAGTGAAGTCATTGCCACCACAGAGCCACTCACAGGGAGCCGTCCCCATTCACAACTCTCGTTCATTCACTCCAGAGCATTCCCATGGCCAGATGTTTATCACTCTTGTGTCACCCTCCAACTATTTTGCAGGGGTGGTAGGAGTGGCTTTTGGAAGACATTTGAGTACACACACAAATACAGGCTTGGGCTGCTATGTGTTTGGACAAACAAATAAGTGCAACTAATCAATAGAAATGTTTTTATGTTAGCCGTGACTGGGAAGAGAAGATCCCAGCTCTGCCAGATAAAAAATCCCCACGGGGATTTCTAAGTGCTCCCAAAACCAGCTGGACTAAGACCTTCCCTGATCACCCCACGGATCTGCGTGGGTGAGGAATTCAAAAAAATAGGAAGTTTTTAAAAAATAAAACTAAGCAAACAAAATAGCCCCCCTTACCTTTGCACACTGAGTCTGAACCATCAGAAGAGCAACACGGCCCCAGGGCAGGTGTCTCCAGCCCTGAGCTGGACATGCAGCACTGATGGACATGGTTGCTCCTGCAGCTCCCAGCACCCAGGGACCAGCAGCTTCTGTCCAAAACAGCCACTCATAAAAATATATTCAAATATCTCTATTACCCCATTTATAACACAGAAGGGTCGGCCTGTCTGGGAGTACTTTTCCTGGCCTGACAGTGCGGCGGCAGCAGGCAACCAGCGGTCCTGGTATGACACCAGTAGTGGTTTTCTGCCCCAGATAAAGCTGTCCCAGACCCACTTGCCTCAATGTCCAAAACAGATGCTGGCAGGATCTGGTATTCCTGCTGGTTACAGGCAGTGACAAGCTGTTTCTGTATCTGGAGATGGTTTTAAGAAGGTAAATGACGAACTAGCAGCTGCTGCTCAGTGAGGTTTCACAGACAGTTCAAATGCAGCAAAGTGGCCTTGGTCTGGAGTCAGGACCTGTACAGGGGGAGGCAAAGCACAAATGGGGCACCCACTGCCATCCTAAGTGCTCCAAGATTATTGCAGTACCCAGGCAGCCAGATCCCAGGTGTGTGCCCCCCCCGGGAGGGCAGCCCATTCCACTGAGGTCGGCAGGGCAAACGTGCTCAACAACCGGCAGTAGGGACCAGCCCTGATCCCTCTACAACCAGCAGCTAAAAGTCCCATTTAACTTCAATGGAGCCAGGATTTGTCCTGGATCTCAACTAAACCCATGACCATCAGTGGCTTTGCTTGGGGTTTAATTCCTTGGATTAAAGGGAATTTGCCCCACAGTCAGAGCTCAACAACCACATCCCACCACTGCTCCACTGCGGCCAACGAGAGCAAACCGACCCGAGGTCCCTGGGCTTTAAACAAACAAACAGCAAAAAGAGAAAGAAAAAGAAAAAAAGAAGAGCATTTATTTTCCCTGCAGCTGTGCTCTCCCGGACAGAGGATTTCTGTGGCAGGACAATAACGCTTTATGCAGCGAGGTTAAGTTGCAGTTACTTGAAACTATCAGCTCTTGTGTTCGAATCATCTTATTACCTCCACAATCAAACAAGGCTTCCCCATCGGCAACTATTCGGTCATGCTGTTAAAATTGGACACAGAGGCCAAGCAGGGCTGGATTTGAAGTGATCTAATGGGAGGTGCCTGAGGCTGCTCTGGGGAGGGGGGTATAGCCAGCTTGCTACCCTGCACTCTTGACTACCAAAGGAAAAAACGTTGCATTACCAGACCCCAGTCACCGTCTTGGCTCTCACAAGTTATCTCAACACCCTGGAAAGGGAAGGTGAGGGAGCAACACAGAATCCCCTGGGGACGCACATAGGAAGGGAGCTGCTTGGAGCAATCTTCTGGGATGCATGCAGGAATGCATTAAGGAAGCTCCCAAATGCACAAGGCTGAGACAAGTGGTAACTCACCCTGTGGCTCCTCTCAAACTAAAAGCCTTTTTCTCCCACCCAGCTTCCTTCACAATTGCTTGGGATCTCAGTCCAGGTGAAGGGGGAGGCCAGGAGAAAGGACAAGCACAGAGGAGTTAAGCAGAGCCTTTCTAAAAACAGCATGAATGTTCCCACAGAGCAGGACCAGCTCTGCCACAAGCCCAGCACACCTGGAGTCTGCATCCCAGATCCACACACCCCTTCCTAGATCTCCCTTAGGTCCTGTCCTCACAGGCGCCACCAGCCCGAGCTCGCTGGCTGGCTCCTCGATGTGAGTTGACATCCTGGCCTTTCCAGGCAAGCCCCAACTGCTCTGCAAGATGGAGCAGGAGCTCAGCTGGGCTTTCTGCACGAGCCAGCTCTGCCTGTCCCTCAGGGGCACCAGCCAAGAGCCAGAGTCGCTGCAAGCAGCAGCTCTGGTGGAGGCAGTCAGGTGCTCGGGGGATCGTCTAGACATGACCCATTCCATACGCCCCATTTCACATCTTCCATCTTCAAGTAGCTCTTAAGTAGCTTGATTTAATGATCCCCACATGCTTCCACCCAAGCCTCGGGCTACGGGGAAATTTGCACAGGTGTGGCAGTGTTTCATCACATGGCAAGACGGAACAGCTCCCGGAGCTTCCCAGAGCTTCCCGGAGCTTCCAGAGCACTCTGGATGCTGCCACTCCATCACCTCCTGCTCCAGATGCTCCCTGGACACCTCTGAGCTCACTGCCCTCGGGTGGAGAGGCCAGCACAGACCCGAGGCACAGCCACATCCCACAGCAGTGGTGAGGCTGCGCATGGGCTCCACCTCCCCTCATTGCTTCAACTTGCACTTGCCCTCACTTGGTCACCCAGGGTGTGAAAAGGCACAGGATAAAAGAGCTAAGTCCCACAATTATTTAATATAATTAACCACAGGATTGAAATGGGTCCATTTCCTAGGAGATAGCCTGCTGGAAATCTTCCTGGCTCTTCTTAGAGCAAGAACACAGGAAAGGCTTTGCCACATCTTCCCACTGGGGGAGCAGAGAGGAGGAGGTCCTGCTTTTTGGTTTGGGGTTTTCTTCATTAATATTATTTTCAGAGATTATTGATCCTGACTTTCGAAGAGCAGCCATCTCTCATCTTGGGCTCTGGCTCTGCAGGATGCCAGCGAGACCCCACATTTCTGGATGGGTGCTCACACTGGATCAAAGCAAGGGAGGCAGCCTCCTTCTACAGCCCCATCAACCGCTTCCCAGGGCCATGGCCAGCACCCTTCCAATGAGGCTAGTGAAATTAATTCATTAATTGCTCCCATTCTTTGGTGTTTCATGTGAGACAGCCTGCAAGAACCATCCATTCTGCATTTCTCCCCCTTCCCAATGCAAAACAGAGAATTTTAAAGCATTTTTTTGGTACTCCAGTGGAGATGTTTTCAATGAACCTGCTTCTCATTCCTGCATGAGAGGGGGGACAGGACCAGGGTCCTCCCTGCACAATAAACAGTGGATGGGCTCTGGCCACGTGCAGCCTTTGCACCAGGAGTGGAGTGTTTCTGCACTGCTCTTCTGTGGTGGTGGTGGGTTGCAGGGATAACTCACAGTGTGCTGGGGCCTGGGTTCTTCCACCAGTGACTGATTCAGCCCATGAAAGTTGTGCTGCATTAGGAGATCCCCCCCTTGTGCTTCAGTGAAGCTGGAAAACATCACTACACCTGTAAATGGGGAAATCCTCACGTCACAGGGCTGTGGGGTCCGGTGACAGCCATAATGGGTTCACCGTTCAGGCAGAGCTCATTTACTTTGAGAAAAGCAGCCAAATAGCCACCTTCCTCCTTCCACCTCCTCCAAAAGCCACACAAACCCACCGCTGGGACCCACGAGCCACAACACACTTTGAGGCTCTCGGGGCTTTGAGCAGAAAGCCACCAAAAGCCACATTATCCTCCAGGCTGGCTGGCCCCTCTCTGAACAGCATCGCCTCAGCATTTGCAAACACTGCCTGTATTGGGGCATGAGGATGAAGACATCACTGGGCTCCCTTCCAGCAGCCCTCTCTGCAAGGAGGGGGAACCAATTCCCGGAGCGGCTCCGTGAAGTCATTCTCTCCCGACATGCCTTCTCCTCCCTGACATCATCAGCTGGGGAAAGCAGGCACAACAGCGGTCCCCTGCTGTTGGATTTGCTTCCAGAGGTGCCAGCAAAGGATGCCTTGCTGCTCGTGGGGAGTTGTCCAGCCCCCTGGGAGCACAGCTGGGGGCACCTGAGTGAAGGGCCATGGAGCAGCAGCCCCAGAGGAGTCATGTGCAGTGAGCTGGTGGCACTGGTGGGAAAAGGCTGAGAGAAAGCAAGAAGGAAATGACTCACCCAGCATTGAACCTGGCTCGGGAGCACCCTCATGCTGCACATAACCAGGAGTCCACTGGCTCAGCAAAGCCTTGGTCTACTCCGAGGACACGCTCCTGCAGCAGAGACCCATGTGGTCCAGAGTAGGGATGCATGTGGATGCAGAAACCTTCATGTAAATGAGAGAAACAAGGCATTAGTGCTGAACATCTTCCAGAGGGGTTCTGATGGGAAAGGAGGGCATGCATCACTCACTGCAGCTGGGAATTTTCCTCCAGTCTCTTTGGTCCTTTGGTGCCCAGCACCACATCCAGGCCCAGAGAGCAAGAGCTGTCCTGAGGGGTGCTGGATGCCCAGGCTGCTGACCTTAGGAGCAGGACATTCCTCAGAGCCAGGGAGAGCAGCTGGGAGAAGCTCCCAAATTAACAAGAGTGGGAGCTGAGCTCCTGTGTTGGAAGTATTTAAAGATTTTCTGGGCTGGCATCTTCACCTCCTCGTCCACCCCAGCAGCACCCACCATGGTTTTGCCCAAGGAGAGTCCCAGTATAGCTCACCCTGCAGTGCTGGGGCTGCATCCTGCCCTTCCAAAAGCTTTTCTCTGCTCAGGATGCCCCTGCCAACACACCCACAAACACTCACCTTCTGCCCCAGTTTCCAAATCAAACATTTAAATTTAAGGCAGGATGAATTATTTCAAGGGGGGGGGGGGAAATGACAGACAGGCAGAAATTAAGAGTTTCTCTGCCTTTTTCCAGAAATCAGCATGAGCCACTTCTTTACTCTTTAAAGCTCTTAAGGGATTAACCGGAAAAATGAAACATTTGGCCTTTCCATTATTTCTCTCCCTTTTTTCCTCATTTTTTTGCTACGACAAAAAGAAAAAAAAAGGAAGAGAATGTTGAAACTATTGGAAATCATTTACAAAAGGGAAGAAACTTTCATTTCTCAACTACAGCACAAGCAAGATTCATAGTCTTTTTTAGCATCTTGACTTTCTACCTTCTTACTCCTAGAATTCAGCACAACAGGGAAACTTCTTAAAAAGATTCAGGGGAAAAAAAAGCTTGATTCTGGCTGCTCATGACCAAGAGAAATTGCCAAAATGTGCTGCTACTTGAAGATTATGTACTAGCGCTAGAACTGTGATGGTGGTGGAAATAGCCAAGAAATTATTTGAAATTAAGTGGGTTTCATGGTGTTTGTTCCATTTTTTGTGTTCACTTCCATGCCACTGGGGTTCAATAACAGGCTGAAATGTAGCCCTTGGGCTCAAAACTCTCTGCCAGAGGCAGTAAGGTTCCTCCAGGCTGGGGATAGCAGCAAAGCCACACGTGGCCACTGCGAAGCTGCATAACCTGGGGTTTGCTTGTTTGGCTTCCAAAATGCAATTTGAGAATAAGCTTCCCCTGAGCAACTTCCATGGCTGAGATAATCATGGATCTGTCAATGGCTGCTCTGCCAGCAGGAGAGGATGCACTCAGGAACGACAGGATCTGTTCTGACTGCTGGTGGTTGGCTGTCCACAGTTTTTTCTGATGGTCAGGGGATCCCAGCCTGGGAATGAGGTCTGCTTGCACATCCCAGACCTACAGAGAGAAAACACATAACGTGAAGGTTGCATGTAGGTCAGTGTGCTTTAAAGGTGCTCTTTAAGGGGCCTCCAAGCTCTTGCAAATCAAATGCACCTAAATACCAACCTAATTCCAGAGGTAACACCACCTACTCACATGCCAAAGCAGGGAGCAGACGGCTTGCTAATTAACGTGTCTCCTTCATGAATATTGCACTTCTCGAGTAGGAATTTGGTGCTCAAGCAAAAGACTGCTGAAAGAGAGCCAAGCTGGGCTGAGCAGCGAGGATGCTTCGAAACTGCTGAGATGGCTCTGGCAGGGCTGGTGCTAAAGCCAGCCCCTGGTTTTCACACCCACCAGGTGAGTCAGCGGGTGCTACCTGGGTGCCACCTCCAAAAACCCACAGGCAGCTCACAGCCACACTACAGGGGACACAGGAGAGGCGGTGGCAGGGACGAGGAGGGGGAAATGCAAAACCACAGGATGCTTGTGGTCCTGAACCTCTGTGACATTTGACAGTATCTGGGGCCTGACCTTTTTTTTAACCCACATCCGAACCCTTGCCTAAAACCTTCTGGGAGCTTCCTTGGGCTGCAATACCCCACCGGCACTGCCATAATTTCTGCCACAAGAGCCCCCTGGGCAGTGTTCAGCAGTCCCATCCACCCACAGGAGTTACACAGCCCAGGGAAGGGCCAGCACAGCCCTATACTCTGCACTGGGAAGAGCTGGCTTTGCCAGCCTGGCTGGAGCTGGGTTTCCCTTGGCCAGGGCTCTCAAGGCTTTCCCATGATGAGGAATTACCTCGGTCTCTATTTGTTTCCCCTGGCAGCCTCCTTTGATGTTTCCTCATGAGACTGAGCAAGGAGACACCACAGAAACCTCACTGAGATACATCTGGCATTCTCAGAATGCAGCAAGTTTCCTCAGTGTCCTCCCCACACCAGCATCCCCACTCCAGCACAGCTCAGATGCCTGCTCTTCCAAAACCTGTGCGGTGCCTAAATCCTGTTGGTCTTGTGTATGGTTAGATATTTAAGCAGAAATTGCTCTCCTAAAGCCCTCCAGGAATCTCACTTTGCTAGTAGTAGTTGAACTGGACAAGGAAAGCCAGGTCTGACCACATTAAAACGGTTCCTGCTTTTTAAGCAAAGTGCTGGAACTGCCATGCTGGGGTCAAAGGAGTCATTATTTGGGATGCTTGGAAACTTAGCCACTGTGCTGATAGTGCTGAAGAGCAATGAAGGAACAGTCCCATCAACACCAACCACCACCAACCAACCAATAGCCTTATCGTGGCCTCATTTGGAAGAAGCTTTCAGAGATACCAAATGGACCCCCTTGGACCATACCACACCTCCAGAGGAGATCTTCATCACTGGCCAAGCCAACACAGTCCTGCCCAGCTCTAGCTCTTCAGAGACCAAATTCAAGGGCTGTGTGAGAGCTCTCCCCACAGTCTGGCTGTTGGCATTCAGCCCATAACAAACAGCCATCCCAGCAGCAGACTCCAAGCTGAGACTGCATCCCACAGCATCCTTTAAAGCCACTTCTGGGAAGATACACAGCCCATGTTATTGCCCTGTGGGAGAGGTAGAGACTTCAGAGACCTGCTCTGTAGCCCGTTCTGGACAATCACCCCTTAAATTTAGCTCCTACTACAAATGTGCATGGAATTTACTTGGCAGAGGAAAAAAACCTCCTAGAAAACTCACTCAATCTTCGTTAGCATTTCTAGCACTGCACAAACAGCCTCCCTAGCCACTGGAGTCTGCTTTTACCCAGCCAAAATGCTCCTCTGCAAGTCATTTGAGCCCTTACCTCAGAAAACTCCTTTTCCTGCCTGCACAAACAGGGAAGGAGCTGTAATCTGACTTTATTCTGGCCTCGCACGTGCTGTTGCTGTGGAAACGGACACGATGCTACCGGGTCCAACCACAGCACGGCCGGGCACAGGCAGGGACCACAGCCAGGATCCTTGAGGCAGCGCTGCTGGAGAACACCCTCTTGGCCAAGTTGCTAAAAAGTCCCCACAACCAACAGCAGTAAGATCCCCTCAGACCAGGGAGCTCAGGGTAGCACCAAAGGCACATACACTGGAGACCACTCAGTGTTATTCCTGTAATGATGCAGCTCTCACTATGTCATTATTAGCACATCTGCTCAATTAGCTCCACTGAAAAGTCATTAAGACATAAAGTCACTCAGTTAAGCTGAGGGACAAACATCCCCAAATGTTTCTTTTTCTTCAGGTAACTATTCTCAAGGACTTGCTTTATTCAGTGGTTCAGCAGAAGCTGGCCTCATGGGGGGGGGGGTGATATCAGCCGCCATAAGAAGACAGAGAAAAATCCTTGTCAGTGAAAAGCAGGACATCTCCCAGCCTGATACACACTCAACCTTCACATTCAGAACATGCAAGATGAAAGAGGAGAAAGAAAGGGGAAGGTCTCACTGCCCTCCTCCTCCTCCCTGTGGAATGGGCACTGCCTGGGTAGAGCTACTCCTCGGGAAAGTAAGAGCAGCCTTGGGCCTGGGGGTATTTCCCCAGAGCCTGGAGGACAAGCTTAAGTTGTGATAAAAAAGGAGGATATAAATTCCTGGAGAGGATGCCATCTTCTGTTAAGCAGGGTGGATTGGAAACCATCTTTGCTGAGGAAGCAGAGCTTTAACCACAGCTTGACAAGGGCTGCCTGCCAGGGAAGGATGGATCTACACATGGCCCTGATCTTCTTTTAACCTTATGACATCCCTCATGGATGCTGCTGGAAACAGGAGATGTTTCCAGTTGGTCCCACAAAGGGTGTACTTGTCTACTCCTTCAGCTCTGTGCTCAAGCCCTGTGCCGGACAGGGCTGGGGAGAAACCCAAATCCAAGGCTCAGGCTGTGCCAAAAGGGACCACACACAATCCCACACCAAGGGGCAGGATGGAGGATGGCTGTCCTGAGCTGAACAGGAGCAAGGGCTTTGTAAGCATGGACAGATGAGAGGTAGATAAGTCCTGTGAGTTTAAGTCAGTTACCAGCAGAAAAGGCTCTATATTCAAAGCCAGGCTGGATGGGACTTTGAGCAACCTCGTCAAGTAAAAGGTGTCCCTGCCCACGGTGGGGGGTTGGAACACAGTGATCTTTAAGGTCTCTTCCAATCCAAACCATTCTATGATTCTATGATTCTGTGATGATGCAGACTGTGAAGGTGAAGGAAATCAAAGTAAAAATTTGATTCACTGAAAACAGAGAGAGGACAAAGCTTCAGCTCTCACACGTGGGACCTGAGGAAGCAAAACTGCTCCTCTAAGGCCCACGGAAGGAAGGAAAGGCATCACAGCACCAACCTGCCCACTGATGTCCAACTGTTCCACCATGGCAGGGAGTCTCAGCGCTCCAAACCCCTCACCCTGGAGCAGCCATGGAAACGCCCGGAGGGGCACCTGGCGCCACGTCACCAAGGTTCATCTCTTCGTCTGGGCAGGAAGACTTTCAGCACCCTCCCATCCTGGAGCCAGTGTGAGTTATCTACCAGGCTGGTGTTTGGCAGGCAGGAGCCATGGCAGAGGGAGATCCCACATCAAGCACATGCCTCTGTGCTGCACCCCGGCACTGGGGCTCCCAGCCCGCATGACTGAGCACCCCGCTCACAATTACAGATCTGCTGCTTTCCTTGGCCCTTTCATCATCCCAGACATGCAATACCAACCAAACCTGGCAACTGCCTCTCATTTACCTTCCCAAGAGTTGAAAGAACCTGGCCAATATTTATAGCAGCAAATCAAGCTAGTAGTGCACCAGCTGCTTTGAGAAAAATAGCTGAGGCTTTTCTGAGCCCAGGATTATTTATTATTCATCAAATTGGATTCCAGCTTCCCCCTTCAGTTTCATGTGTTATTTTTCCTAAAATATGGATTTTAGTTTATGTTGAGGTTTTTACTTAAGGATTAAAAAGGAGGACACAGAAAAGGAAAACAGGAGAAAGGAAAGCAGGATAATTAAAAAAGGCATCCTCTAAAAACAAAATATTCAGTGAACAAAATTTACCCTCACAGAAGCTGCCAAAGGCAAGGACATCAACAAAAGTGATGATGCACATTTTTTATGAATTACTTCTCATGAATTAACTCAATGGATCAAGAACCCATTTTACACCAACACCTCTGCCCGAACCGAACCGACACGGCTGACAGAAAACAATGTCCCAAATCAGCTGTGGGACTGAGCACCCTGCAAACCAAGAGTATCCCTCTGGAAGGGCTGGGGCAGGCAGGAGGTGAAGGAGCGGGCACGGCTGATGCAAGGCTCCTGCTCGGAGACCTCACTCCTCTGCCAGTCACCCCGAGCACGTCTGCCAAAGCCGGCTGACCACAGGGCCGTGAGAAAAGGACGGGATCTGCAACTGAATTACCACATCTGCTTTCTCCAGGGCTTGCCCAGGAGTGAGTCACGTCAAGAGGAGGCTTTGAGCAGGGTCTGGACCTGGGCAGATAAAAGCAGCGTTATTTGTGTTGTGTTGGCTTGAATCAGCCAGAGAGAAAAGTGCACAGCGCATCAGTCCTGCAAAATAAATACAGCACCGTGGAGGGTTATCCAGGAGAGATGTCCTGGGAAATGCTCTCATTCGTTTATCATCTGGCCAGGGAGGAGAAAGCACAAAGCAAGAACCAGGCATGGCCAGAGAAGAGGTGCCAAGGCATGAGACACCCTGTGCCCACCCAAACACCATGGTGGTGGTTGGGGCACAGTGCCCAGCACCACACAGGGCTGGGAGCAAAGCAACAGGATCAGCTCTTTCTGGCATTGCTCTTCCTGGGTCTTTAGCCTTTCCCTCAGAGAAAGGTGGCCCCAAAGCAGAACAGAACACCTGTCTCAGAGGTGGATCCCCTCTGCAGCACCAAAAGCAAGGCAGAACTGACTGCAATTACTTCCCACTTGACATGAGGCCTCAGTGGGCACATGGTCCCTTCTCCCTGCACCAGGGACCCAGTGCTGTGGGGCCAGGGTAAGAATTACCCACGGATGCACAAGGGCACACTCCTGCAGTGCTGTCCAGCCTTGAATAGGGAGGGGGAAAAAGACCAGGGGAGTTTCTTTCCTGAGCAGGGTCCTTTGGGAGAGACACCATGAGGGCTCTAACCTATCAGGCAGGCATTTCCCATTTCCCTGGTTCCTTCAGCCATGAATACTTCCCCTCCTGTGTTAGAGGCATTCTCCACTGCTGCAGGATCACGTCAGGACAAGCTCTCCAGTCCCCAGGGGATAAGCAAGTGCAAGTCAGACAGGCATAGCCTGAGTGTGTCTCTTCCATGCAAAGCGGAGGGAGAGACAGCAAGAACCACTTAAATGAGGAAAAACAAGTTCACAAGAGGGGTACTGCTTCATGGAACCAAATCCCACAAAAATCTAAACCCAAACCCAATACAGGTTGTTGGTAGGAAGAAGGCTACAGAGCAGGCTTAGGATGGAAGACCAGGGAGAGGCAGAGAGCAGCACCTGCAGTAGGGACCATGAGTGGAAAGAGAAGAACCAGGCTGAGGAAGACACCAGGAAAGGCAAGAGACACCTCCACAGCAAGAAACAGATGGTCCAAAATGACAGGCAGGTCCTTGCACGTCACGTCAGACACCGTGGGTAAACATTCACTGCTGACATTTCACACCTACACAAGGCTGCATCATCACATCTCGACACCCAGAAGGGGAGACAACATCCTCGCTGCACTTGTCCCCAGTGCCAGGTCCTCCAGCCCAGTTCTCTGGAATTAGACTCCAGGTCTATTCCCTGGAGAGTCTAAACAGAAGGCGTGTGTGTGAGGGAAGGGAGTCTAGTTCACGTGGTCTGTTGCTCTGAACAACTGCTGTGCCCAAGACATCTCTGCTCTGGGGGTCTCCAATTCATTTGGTCACATTTTCCTTTCTGTTCAGTTCAGGGCAAGAATTTGAAAGGATTTCCCAGGAGCACAAAATCCCCCAAATTCCCTTTAAATTTCCTTGTCAACTCAAGGGTCACAGCAGCCTTCCAGGGCTTGAGGTGAAGGGTCACATCATCTGAAAGGGGATACCTGGAAGGGGATGAGTTGTTTTGCCATTCAAGCCCAGAGGGGATGATATGTTCTACCCAAGCAGGTAACATCACAGCAACAGCTTTGCCAAGCCAGGGTGCATGATTTAGAGATCCTTTTGCTTCCCAAGCTTTTAGAAATTAACTCTGACATCTAATGCCTTGATCATTCAAGAGAACAACTAAGCAATAAGAGACTAACAATTTAAAAAAAAAAAAAGACAATAAATTTTCTCCCTGACATAAAAAAATTGTCATTTTTTCTCTCAAAGAGCCCAGGGGTCTCTAAACAGTGAATGAAAAAGAGAAAATTTCTGCTTGGTGTCTTCCCCACTACACGACTCTCTAAGTATATGAAAGTAGCTAGAGCATCTGTATAACACAGAGAAGGGAGATCAGAATTGCCTCTAAAAGAGCAATGAGGCTCAAAGTTCCTGACAACTGATTGTGTGTATTGTACCTTACACTTGCATTTCAAAATGAGTTTGTGCTAAGGGCAACTGATAACCCCCACCCCAAATAATTTCAACCAGATCTCGAGTCTGCTGGAAAACAAAGGTACTTTTTATGGTAAATTATTCACAGAGCTCTTCTGTCCACACATGTCACAACTTGGGGGAAATTAGAAAAGACAACTAATCAGGGAATGCTGTCGTGTAACTATTTCCACCAAGGTACTTGTCCGTCCTTGCCCAGTGGCTGTGTGCCCTGGCACTGCTCACAACCCACCTGGGTCCTGGGCAGAGGGAAAGTTTTGTGTGCAACCTGCACTTCGAACACTTCCTTAACACCTGCAACAGGTGTGACACATTTCCAAGAGCTGCCAGCTCCACCTCAGCTCTCAAGCACCTGTCAGTCACCATTTCCCCTAGACCCAACCCAGTTCCTGATGGAGTGTACATGACCATGGCACACTCAGCACTGCCTCCAGGGACACCAGCTCCCTCAGCCTGGGAGCCAAGAAACAGTTTTACTGACCTGGGTCATAATATTTAATAACAGAAACTGTTGGAGCTCTAAAACATCCTACACAGAATGAACTTATGTAGAAATGTTGGCTGGGCTTCGAGAAGTGCAGACATCTGCCCTGGGCTGAGGACATCCTTGTAGCAGTGAAACCCAGCTCCTTCAACAAGAGCTTACACCAGCTGAGTAAGTGTTTCCTTACAATGCAGAAGTTCTCTTCCAGAAAACTGGGTGAAGCTGGAGATCCGTGCTCCCTTCCTTTCATTCACCATATTCTTGCTGCCATTTTCTGCTCCCCAACTTTAAACCCCACTCTCCAGGGCAGTACAAAGGCCTGAAGTGCAGGGTCCAGGGGAAGCAAATAGTTGAAGTCAGCCAACCCAGAGGCTTCCCACAGGTATCATGCACCAAAGACAAGTTACTGCAAGCTCCTCTTCACAGCCAGGCAGCTGCTGCTCACCCAGCCACACCACAGCAACCACCTGATAAACTCTTTCTACTCAAACCTGTAAGCTTTTGTTGCAGAAGACACAACTGAGGGCATTCAGATAAGAGATGGCATTAAAGATAAGAAAAGGTATGATAATCACCTGATTATGTCTCCCATGCAGCCTAATCTGTCCCCACAATCTGCACAGGGATCTGGCCACAGAGACCACCAAAGCACTGTTCCCACACCGCTGGATGCCCCAAAGACCCCCAGGCCATGCTCCAGGCAGGATCTAAAGGAGCACTGGGTGATGAGGGGTAGATACACGTGCACAGGGCTTGGCCAGCATCATCTGCCTTTGATTTGCAGCTTATTGTCTTGGGATGGTTTAGTGAGCTAATCCTTCCCCATGGTGGGGAGAGGACGCTCCAGCCTTCCAGGCTTCCTTCGGCTGTGCCGGGAGGGAGCTGCCAGTTTGCCTGTGGGCAGGTCAAGCTCAGGAGCTCAGAGGAAGTGTTGAGCACGTCCAGTTTTTAAGGACTCCCCATTAAAAGTCTGTCTGAAAATCCTTCTGCTCCACAGCAGCCAGCCCAAGCAGTGGGAGCCTCACCTCCTGGCTCCTTCTCCTGCCTATTGCACCGGCCTCTCCTCGTGCCCTGAGCAATCCCAAGAAGTGGTGAAAGTGCAGGTGTCACCCCAAACGCTTTAGAGAAGGATGTAACACTACCTGAGCAATCCACTTTGTGCAAGGCAGGTGGAACATGACCAACCAGGGCAAATCCCACCCAGCACGTGCTTATCTCATCAGATCCGTGGGTCAGATTGGAGAGGTGATTTCCCACTGCATTACCAGTAATGTACCATGTACAGCTCTTGTTGGACAATGGGAGAGGCATTCTCTTCCACTGCACAAGCCAGGCCACTGAGTCACACAGCACTGATGGCAGAGGATCTTGCTGCCTGCCCCTGTGCCAGACTCCTGCTTGGAATGGCAGAGTCCCACTGCCTTGGATGATCATAGCAATGGGAGAGCAGTGAGAGACTGGGAAGGGAAATTTAAGTTTGGGATTTGTACCTGAAACCTGCCACCAAGGAAATGGGTCTCAAAGCAGTAGCAGCAACTTGTGTCCACACTTGATGCTTAAGGAAAGGGGTGGTTGTCAGGAACTACAAACCCTGTCAGCAAATTCTGAGCCTCTTGAAAAATGGATTTGAAGCAGGGACACACTCCCAGTCACTCAGCACAACACAACAGGGAGAAAGGCCTTGTACCAAGGGAAGCAGGGAAGGAAAAGGAAAGATGGATACCCTCCCTTCTCAGAGGTCTTCAGTGAACCCACCAGACAGCATCAAACCCTCAGGTAACAAAAGAGAAAGGGAGTAAGACCTAACATCCAAGTGTAGAAACCAGCCTGTGAAGAGTCAACAAGGGAGGAGGTTTGATGTGGGAGACAAGAAAGCCTCTTGAGAAAGAGCTTGAGAGATGAGCCATAAGATGTACAGGAAATGAAACAGCACCCGCAGCTCTGCACCTGGGCTGTCACCCAACCAAAAGCATTTCAACACTGCCACAAACCATTTCCTCAGCCAAGCATGGACACTGCTGAGGGATGCAGGCAACTGTGATGACCTGTCTTTAGGATGTTGTTCTGCAGTCTCCAAAGACACTGGCTTACCTTCAGCAACATGTTTTGCCCAACATTTCTGCCTCCTGGACTACAACAGCAGAGAGGAGAACATCACCACAGTGTGGATTTCTTGTAGCTTTCCACACCTGCAGGTCTCTCGGCAGTACCTCTGCTCCCGTGGCTTTGACTCACTTTGACTCACTTTGGCACACCACCCCAATCATACAGATATTATCCCTATATCTATGGGAGGAAAAGACCAAGGTCTCCAAGGCTCGGCTCACGAGCTCCAACTCAGGACAGGGAGTCCAGAGCCAAACCAAACTTTCCCTACAACACCACATCTCCATCCAGCGCCCAAACACTGGGGTGCCTTCCAGGAGGCAAAGCCACAAGTGTCCCATGGGATGGCCCAGCCAAAAGAAACAAGAACACAGGTGCTGATCTTGGCTCAGCCGCTGCAGCTACAGAAGCTGAGCTCCACACAGGCTGCAGGAGTCAGCTGAGACAGTGGAAGAACAGATGGATGCTCCAGCCACGCCGTACTCCCACTGCCAGCGGCACCCAGCCAGCCTCATCCAAACCTGCCTCGCCACGTCCGAGCTGGAGATCACAGCGGGACCACGTGTGGACAAGTTACACGGTCTGAAGCAAGGCACTCCACCTTCCAGTGAGTCAGGATCCCTGTCCAGGAAGGCTGGCTGGAGTATGACCTCCCCTAACTCACAGGTCTCCAGCAAAGATCCCAAGGATGTTTGTGCAATGCTGCGATTCCAAGACATCCCATTGGCTTTCATCAGACGGGAGAGCTGGGAAACCTACCAGCAGGGATGCAGTGGGGCTCTGTGAAGGATTACCCACTGGGGAAGTTTCCAGCACTATCTGAGACCTTTGAGGGTAGCCTGACTCACACAAACACTGGCACACAGAAATAGTGCATGTTCTTCCCACCAGCCCTGCATTGTCAGGTCCAGCTCACAGGACTGGCCTTGAAAGCCCTTTTTGAAAGGGGCTTGGCAAAGGTCTCTCAATTCCCAGCCCATGAACAGCCCCTTCCTCCACTGAGGAACTCTAAGCAGACAAAGCCCACCTGGAAGGGATAAGAAGTCCTCATCTATTAGCATGGGAAAGTAAAGGAAGAGAGATTTACCCTTCATGTCTGCAGATGAGACAAGGATGGCTGTGATGAGAAACACGGTGCACAGCGTTCTCAGCCAGGCCAGGCTTCTTGAGAGGCCACAGCAAAGTAGGAGCAAGCAAAAGCCACAGTTGGCCCATGGACCCTGCTGAGCTGTTCTGTGGGCTGTGACCAGGCTTTTTCTCTTAATTTTTCACATCTTTTACCTTCCTTAGCATTCCTGACACTGTTTTTCTGGCTTTACCTGGCTGCCACATTAGAGGGTGATGAGAGGTTTCCAAGGGCATGCCATCACTCTGAGACAGTGTCACATCACGGGCTATACCAGCTGATGGACTTCATCCCTGCATGAGAACAAAGACCACAAAATTAAACATGGCCCCACACAAAAGCTCCTGGAAACACCCTCTCCCACACTTTGTACAGGTCCACCACCAGCCCATCTGTTTTTTAGATGCAACAGGACCCATTTGAACACCACCAGCTGCAGGAATGCAGCCAATGCGTTCTGCAAGGCCACAAAGCAGCTTTGTATTCATCAAGGATGAAAACTCAAGGAAAGAAAAGACTCAGGAAAAAGGAAAATCAGTGTTGTGACTCAGAGGAAAAGAGGCCTTAAAGCCTCTCCAGCACAACAGTCCTGAAAATGATTTTAAAGATGCTGTGTTGAGTCAAGAACTATTTCACTGCTGTCCCTCTGCACACACGTGTTTTGCATTTGGACACCTCATCAGAGCTGATAACCTTGGAAGGGGCCTCACAACCCATCTGGCCCCAACCCCAGCTCTGAGCACTCTCCACGTACCTGATCTCCCTGTGATGAGGGAAAGTTCCCAGGCCGCCAGCTGGGAATTCACTGCTCCATCTGCACAACTGAGAAGGGAAGGCAAAGGGTTAAATCCCTTGCAAAACCCCTTTCATTTACACAAGGGGGCTTGTTTTAACTAACATCAGGGATTTCAGTGGTGTTATTAGTTAAACTGGTGCAGATAGATGTGGATGGATTATAGCTACCTTGCTTAGTTCGCCAAGGAATTGACTTCAGATGAACTGATGCAAATGTTCTCAAGAACAATTTCCACACAGCCTGAGCACGAGCAAGAAGTTAAAAAACAACCTTAATTGAATAGTTAAGTCACATAAAACTTCTCACCAGATAAAAAGCAGGAAAAGGCAAAGGGATCCTAAGGAGAGGAGTGGCTAACACAGGTTGCAGCTCTCCACATTCCAAAAGCCACAGCTCACCAAAAGCCCTGGGGTGATTCATGCCTTGGGGAAAGCAGAAATATCAGGGGAGGAGCTGGAGCTGGATCCAGCATCTCCCTGGTTGGCAGGAAAGGAAAGTCTCACTGGTCTGTGCAGGCAAGAGGGTTTCAGGAGGATGGAGGCAGGTTACAGGTTGCCACAGCAGAGGTAAGTGTGCCACACTCCAGGAATAAAGCTGGTTCAGTGCCAAATGTGTGCTCCGGCTGCAGAGGCTGGGGAAAGCCACTTGCAGTGACCAGCATTCGGTCCAGGGGGGTGGGAAGCTGATGAAGGATAAGAAAGGGACCCAGGACATTAAATAAATACTGGGCTAAGAACCACATTCATGCTTTTACAGAGGTTCCTGCCAAGGCCACAGAATCCCTGGTCACACTGCCTTGCACTGCAGACAGACAGACAGACATGCTGGCTCCAACCACGGGGCCACAGTCCCTTTGTCACTCACTTGGCATTCTGGTACTTCTCCCAGTGTAACCCAGAGGCAGCAGCACTGCTGGGGTGCAGCACCTCTCCCAAAGCCTGGGACCTCATGACAGGGCCAGAGCAGCTCGTTGCAGGAGGAGGGGCAGCTGACCCTGCAGCTCTTTGATCCAGCCTGTGAACTGCTGGGGTGGATTAAGGAAAGAGGACTTTAGCTGACCTTCATTAGCTTTCTGCTGCTCCTTTCCCATCTTGCAAATTAGCAAAGTATTTGCATCTAAAAGGCAGAGGAGTAAACCCACTGGGGCCAGGGCAGAGGCACTTGCAGAAGGGGGCAAAGGAGCTTTTCATTTAAGAGAGGGGAGGAAGAAAAAAAAAAAAACACACCTACTTTTCTGCCTACCGGGGCCAGGATGGAAAACCCAGATAACACAGATGTGACCTGGCTTTCCCCTCCCCTCCAGTGCCACAGCAGAGCCCGGCACAGGCCTGGCAAGATGACCACATGTGATTTCAAAGCTGCCTCCACAGCTTCAATAGGTGGGAGAACAGGAAGGAAAACAGCTCCCAATCACCACACCAATTTTCATTGCTATTAAATATAATCATCTCTGCTCCCTTTCATCTTTGCTTCTCCTCCAAGTGCTGGCAACAAAGGTGGCCCAGAGTGAGGAGAGGCAGGACAGTGGGGTAATTGCAGCAAAGAACGTGACCTCCAAACACACTGCTGAGCCACCAGGCAGGGAGTGCAGGGAAACACACTGGCCACAGGGAAAACAACAGGCCCATTGCTACCAGAGGGTGGGAAAAGGGAAAGGGAGCAGAGAGAAAGACTCGCTCAACTTCATTTCTTGAAGCAAAGCAACTGATTCCCGGTGCAGGGAGCGGCTCAGCACCGATCCCAAGCTCCAGACCCCACTCAAGCAAATTCCGCTGTGTTCAAATGTCCCTTTGGAAGTGGGCAGCAAGGCTGGCTCTCAGCACAGGCAAAGCAGGCAGCAGCCTGAGGCAGCAAATTGCCAGAGGTGGCAATATCACCCCAGGCATGCTGCAAGCTGAAGCCACAGCAGAGCTGGTGGCCGTGGCGTGCCCTCACCCCAGCTGCAAGGTCTCTGGAGCCATCTGAGCCTGCTCAACATCACCAACACAGACCCACTTAAAAGGTATCTGAAGAATTTTCACCGTCCTCTACAGCACAGAGCCTGGACCACACCTCCCCTCACCCACCTGGGCTGCCAAATTTAGAGCACTGATCCCATGGCCCACCCTTATTGCTGCCCCTGCTTCACTGTGTGACCAGCAGGCACTCAGGCAAGAATTTCTGCTTCTGCCTCCATCACCTGGGCTGCAGTTAAGGCATTTTCATGGACAATCCAGCCCTTTGTGCTCAGCTAAGCTCCTCTGCTGCTGTCGGACACTGGGTTGATGTGAAAGGCTGTGCTAGTGGGTAGGTTTTCACTTTCTCCTCCAGCACACCTTGCTCCAGACACTTTGTGGCAAATGTTCCTTTTTAAGACCTATTGATTTCATAAATAATAGAGCAAAGGAAAGAAACACATCACACACAGGTCAAATAATCTCCCCGTTAGGAAACAAACAGGAGCTACAAAGTAAAAAATAACCCAGCAGGCGTGCATCTTTAAGGAGATCAAGTGGCATTAGGAGTTATTTGTTAATTAACTTAAGAGCACGTAGACAGGGCCATATTCAAACAGGTCACCTTGGGGGGTCTTGCTCCACAAGCCTGCAGGCTTGAAGCCTGCCTTTCTCATTCTGGGAGCACTCAGCAGCTTCTGCAACAACTCAGAACTTCTGTCTCGGTTCTACTGCCCAGTGTTCATCAGGGACAAGTGCCAAAAGCCAAAATCTTCATCCCTAGCTCCTGCAGAAAGCTCTTGTCTAGTGAACCCTAAACAATCAGAAGCTTCTTCAGCCACAGGTCTGTATCACAAGACTCTGACACAGAAATCAACACCTCCTGCTCCCAGGATGAAAAGAACAACATCTTCTGAAGCAACCACAGCTTGGAAGAACAAAACAAAAAGGATATTCCTAGGCTTTCACAGGATGAAAACCGTCTTGGTTAACCCTGATTAGCACAAGGCTCCTGCCACATCACACAGACCGAGGCTTTTTGTTATGGCATCTACACATGGCAGAGTAGATTCACACAAGGGGAAAAGCAATGACACCTTCATCTTCATGCCCAGACCATGCTGTGAGGGGGTTCTCCTCCTGGGAGCAGTGCCCAGCACACTCCCAAGCTGGGAAGACAAGTAAGATCTGCCCATTTCAGCTGAGCAGTGAAGCCCTCCCTCCAGCTGGGAGATCTGCACACCAAAGCTCAGCTCTGGACTTCAAGAGAGCTGTGAAAACGTGAGGGGGGAATCACTGCCAAGAGCAGCGGCCCCAGAGGGAAGTGAGGCCATGCAGGAGCTCCATCCAGGCAGCTACTTAGCTTAACCCTTTCAGTTACCAGCTGAAAGAACAGCTACACAGCAGGACACACTCCACACAGCCACAAGCACTTGGAGTGAGCAGGACCAGCCTTTGCAGCACTTCTCACTGGAGATGTACAGAAAAACCCTTGTGCCACACAGAGCACCACCTTATCCTCAGCTTGCCCGGTGTCTGGAAGGCAGCAGTGAGTTATTAACTGCATGGAAGATGCCTGCAGGGAGCAGAAACAGCGAAGGAGAACAGAGGTGACAGGTTTTTGGCGCTGGGTCACGGCACGGATTCAAGCCTAACATTTTTGTGACAACAAAACGGTGCATTTCCAGCTGTACTGCATTATCAGGGAGGAAGGGCTGGAGAGCTGGAGTGAGTATAAAGAAATCTAAAGGTGGTCACTGGGGAAAGACTTCCTTGCAGATGGCAAATCCATGGCCCCGAGCAGTGGTCACCTGGCCCATCTCAGCTGCAGCTCAGCAGACAATAAGTCACCCTATGCCAGAATGTCCCCAGGTGTCCATGAGGCTCATCCCTCACCAGAAACCACCCCACAGCACCCTCTCCCAACAGGCTGCTATAAGATGTCCCCCCACCTTTGCTCAGAAGTGATACCAGGTAGCTTCTAACCCCATCTGAAGCCTGAGGTGACAGCCACCACTTGTGTTGTGCAGTACACCTTCACCAGCAGCACTGTCTGCTGTGCTACAAAGAGACAGGGAGAAAGTAAGGGATGCCAGGGACCTGTGTCCTGGAAGCCCATCTCCCTCTTCCCTGACACACCACACTGGAATCTCTGACAAGCTCTTCTTTCACAGAACCTGTACCTCGATAGAGGAAGTAATTTATAGATGTCTCCCCTGACAAGGAGAACAGGGGACTGAAGAGACATGTCTGCCTGCAATGACAGTTCTGTTGCAGAGCTACAAATAGATCCCCTGAGACACAGATAAAACTTCCTACAGCACAGGAAATCCAGGTCAAATACACAGATGAGTATCAATAAGAGAATCTTCTTTCCCATTGTATTTCCTTCCCAAAACTACAGGTGATCAGGTCATGCCACTTGAGAAGCACTTGCAGACCCACCATTTCTGAAAGCAAGAGAAGAACCGGAGCCCTGCTCTCACGTCAGAGTGACAAACCTTTGCAAAACGACTCGCTTCCCTCCCCTCCTACTCAAGAGTTTCAAAAAACATTTCGTTCAAAAGCAGCTCTTTAAAGAGGTTATATAATAAGTGATTTGTACCACGAGGCTGGCTAGTTTTAGCCCAGCTACTTAGATCATAGTTGGATTTTCTTTTCTAGTTGGCTGGCAGACTCATATCCAGTGACAGCCCTGCGGGCAGAGGATGCTCCGGCCATCGCACTTCCCGGCCAGGACCGTCAGTACCACAGTGCTCTGCTGGTTTTGCCTATTCAGTAATGAGCTCTGCTGTTGTATCTGTCCAATTCCAGCTCCCAGACAGGAAGGAAAGTGGGCAGTGCTTGAAGATTCTTACTTTTTCACAGATCGTGGTTATGTTTAACATGCTCCACGCTCATAGCAGCCAAAAAGCCATTTGCAGCAGCACCGGGCTCCCCAGGGGCCAATCTCGGCACAAAGAACCCTTGCTGAAAGTTTAGTGAGGTCATACGTCTGGCAAATGCAATGGCAACAAATTAAACTACTTTTTTAAGAACTTGGCTTCCATCGTGCCTTGGAGATCCAAAACAAAATCCTTAACTCTTCGTAGCCTCCCCCTGCACAAAGCTCCCCACAAGTGGTTTTCAAGGCAGGGTATGTCCTCATGCAGTGCAGAGGCCATGGCAGCCCGAGTACAAACAAGTGCTCCTCCTCACTTGGCTGTTTTACTGCTCCCTGAGTTAAGAGCTTCACAAATTGGACACTGCAGATGTGCCCAAGTCAACAACAACAAAAAAAAGATGACGATTATAAAAATAAAAGTGGATTTAACCCACTCCGGAGGCTATTGTCTCCCCAGTGCTCAAAAACCATGGTGCTTAGTGGATATAAAGCATGGAGCCTCAGGACAAGACAGGCAATAGGATTTGGGCTCCTCAGATATTTTCTTTTTTTTTTTTTTGAGATTATTGCTCAGTGTTTAAGCACAAGGATTAAAATGTAACCCTTGTATTTTCCAAACATTGCCTGCCTCTCAAGCAATAACCACCCCATAGAAGTGCTGGTACGTTTTAAGTCCTGATATCCTACTCCAGGTAAGAAAGAGGCTGTAAGGGGAGGGAATGAAGAGGGTGCAAGTTGCTGAGATTCAGGACAAGGAAATGCTTGAGGTAGATAGTACTGTCAGAAGTAATTCCTTTCAGATTACCTTTCCTGCCACCTAAATTGTACAGAGGTTGTTAGGGTAGGTATGGGAAGTCAGGAGGAGAGGGAATCCGAATTACCTGTACAACAATATTGAAGAAGAAGTTGAGCCCAGAAAAGCAACTTTCCCAAAGTGCTGGTTTTGGCAGGGGTAAGGTTAATTCTTTTTCCCAGTAGCTAGTAGGGGCCTGTTCTGGAATTGTGCTGGAAACAGCATTGGTGACTCAGGGATGCTTTAGTTGTTGCTGAGCAGTGCCTACACAGAGTGCTTCTCACTCCACCAGGGAGGAGGCACAAGGAGCTGGGAGGGGACACAGCCAGGACAGCTGACCCCAACTGACCCAAAGGGGTCAGCAAACAAAACTAGGGAAAGAAGGAGAAAAGGGGGGACATTCAGAGTGATGGTATTTGTCTTCCCAAGTCACCGCTATGGATGATGGAGCCCTGCTGTCTTGGGGATGGCTGAACACCTGCCTGCCCATGGGGAGTGGTGAATTAATTCCTTGTTCTGCTTTGCTTGTGCATGTGGAATTTGCTTTACCTGTTCAACTGTCTTCATCCTAACCCACAAGTTCTCACTTCTACCCTTCTGCTTCTCTCCCCCATCCCACTATGAGGGACTGAGTGAGGGGCTGTGTGGGGATTAGTTGCTGGCTGAGGTTAAGCCACAACACCCTACATCCCTCTGGCTTGCCCTAAGCACCCGAGCATTTCATCTGTTTTAGAAGGCCAATGAAGTCTTTCAAATGGATTCACTCAGAACATCTGAAAAGAAAAAGGCATCTGTACCAACTGCACCCAGAAGTGGTACCTCTGGGCACACATCGAGTGTGTCATTTGTGTTGCCATCCCCTCTAAAATACCAGATACAAACTGCTTCTGTGGTCTCTAAGACATTAGAAACTATACATTAAAAAGATGCAAAGGCTATTTTTAAAGCTAAGCTTAAAAACTGATGCTGGAATGCTTAAACTTTCCTATCCCTGTTCTTACCTCCATCCCAAAGGCCAGTCCACAACACTGAGGATCAAGTTGAAAGTTTAAGCTCTTGCATCTGACCTTTGTCATCGTTTCAGTAGCAGCAGATTAGGGCAGAAACTGCCTTTTCCCAGCAACAAATTGACCACATGTACCTTTGGGTCCCCCCCTCCCCACCCATCCCTATCACCATATAAACTCATTTCAATGAAAATTATGTCAGTCTCAGCAGAAAGCCACTGAAAGCTTAGAGCAACAGCACAGAATATCACCAGTGAATTGATTCCATTAGAGCAATCTAAAGGAAAAAAAATGATTTATCAGACTAAGAGCTTGGAAACAGAAAACAAAGTCTGTGGCAGAGCAGAGAGAAACTCATCATCAACCAAGCATGGAAATGAGAAAGCTCTCAGCCTCCTGCAAATGAAGGAGTGAAATATTGTCAGCAAGGGGTTCTTAGAGATGTACAAAATACTGTGAGGGAAGGAGACCAGAAGCTTCTTAGTGCCAGCAGGGAAACACGAGCAGCTTCACCCAGGTGGGACAAGGAGTATTAACACTGTTGAGACACTGTACCAGCCAACACAGCCCCAACAGAAACAGGTGCAAACCCAAAAACCAACCCAAAAGCAAAACCACGCAGGCTGGCCTTAAAAATCAGCTAAGCCCCATGTGAAGTAAGGATGGCAGCCAGTCCTCAGGCAAGAGTCCAGAGTGCCCACAGGGCATCTGGAGATTGGCTCTGGCAGCTGTGTGAGGCTGGCAAGCAGTGGTGGCATGAGGGACCACCAAGGGCAGGGACTGAGGCAGACCAGGCTGAGGAGCCTGATCTGACAGTGTGAGGAGGGTTCCTGCGGCTCATTTCTCCAGGAATGTGGGTCACAGTTTATTGCAAGAAAGCAGACTTCCAGTGTGTATTAACAGAAGAGGTGTTGGAGAACAGGATCTCCCAGAAGTCCAAATTCTTGTGCAGCTACATACTGAACACCTGCTAAAGCCCCAAAAAAGTCAGGAGCAATCAGGGGAGGAGGGCGCCAGTGATGAGCTACTCAACTGTGAAAACATCTGCAAAATGACCAAAACTTAAAGGCAGTCCAGCATGAGAAGAGGGGAGTTCCACAATGGAGAAAACATTCCACTATTTGGTTGCCTTCCTCTCCCCTTACCCTGCCTTTAATTTAAGAAGCAGACAAAGAGGAAGCAAAATCCACTTGGAACCCCCCCTGCATCTGACACACCAGGGCCTCTCTTCCAGCCTCAAGCAATTGTTTTTCATACACTGCACAAGGGAGCAGGCTAAACCTCACCATTGGGTTTAATCACCTCTGCACAAACACCATCCAGGGTCTCAACTGCTCTTTGTCAGATTTGCCAGGTACCACCTGGGACTTGGCTGAGACAGGTGCCAGTTGAGTCCCCCTCACCTGTTTTTTATGGCCCTAGAACAAAGGTGAGCTACCACCACCCAAAATATCCTGAGAGCACTTTGCTTGTCACCTACAGCCAGCACACACCTCAGCAACAAGCCTAATACAGCCTGTGCCAGGCATTTGGCAACTCCAAGATGCTTGAACACCTCAAAATAGACTTAGCAGCACCAGAGGTGGGAGAAGGGCGACCTTCCTGGTTAGTACTCAGTCCACATTCCAGCTGCTGTACCTCTGAAAAGCACAAGAGATCACAACTGTTATCCACACTTATGAATAAAATATTCCTTTTATTTTAGTAAAGTAACAAAGCTATTTACAGATACAATAACTATACATTTCAATTGAAAAATAGATTGTGCTCAAAATTGTTAAAGCAAGTCACACGCAGCCTGTTGGGAACACAAACAACCTCAAACCTCCCAGTGCCTTCAGCTCCCGACTTCTCTCGGGAAATCAGTTCGTTTTGTTCTGAATGATTTTCTGCTGATTCTCAAGACACTCCTTCAGCTTGTCTTCAGTGAGCGTCAGCCTCTGCTCCAGGATGGAAACTGTCTGCAAAACAAAGAGAAAGTTGCTGTTGAGCTGCTCACAGAGCCACGTTACACACTGTACTCTGAGTGAGCAATGAAATGCTAAATTCACAGGAGCATTTAGAGGTAATTCAGGGCTGGAACTCCAGTCTCAGCATTTTAGCAGGGCAGAGGACCACAGGACTTCAGAGAGGAGCAACAGAAGATGCTGGGCACAAAGCTCTCCTGCAGACACCACTGAGCATCCATTTCAGCACTTGGTGCTTTCAGATGGGGCTCTGCATTTCCTTTCATGGACAGGTTCTGTCCTTCCACATTCATGAGACACCAGACACTCCTCTGCTAACGAGACACACAGATTTTAAACAGTCTAGCCCAGTTTTAGTTCTGATTTTACTTACCTCTTGGCTTCCAACTCTTTCCTCCCTTCCCTGAATACTGTGGGGTTTGCTGTAATTAAAACACTCAAAACTTGCTGGACAAACACAATGAGAGGCAAGAAAATCCTCTCAGCATAAGGGAGTGCAGCAGGTGGTGGAAGGGAACTGAAACTCCAAGTAGCAGTATCTACTTCAACATAATGCCCACATTTCTTTGTGTAATCCAGTTACCCCACAAAGGATTGTTCTATCTCTCTCCTCGAGCTGAAGTCATCGTGTACAGGATGCAAAGGAAGAACATTTTAACCACGTGGCAATAAAAGCTTCTGCTGAAAACCTTTTATTGATCACTCTGAGATAATCAGGGGCCCCAGCAATGCACAACCACTTTCAGCTTCCAAAGACACCAGAATGGCTGATAATGGGCGGTGATGATTTAATGCTTTAATATCCATAAACTTATCAGCAACAATCAATAGCTTCACATTTTGGGCATTTTTACTGCATAAATAACATCCTCTGTTAAAAACAAAGGATGTTCAGAACCTTGGGCTTTAATAAAGTAATTCAAATAAACTTGGACAACCGCTGTTTGTATAGCAGTTATACATAGAAAGCCTTTTAATAGCGCATTTCGTAAGCACATCTCTAAGTGCCTGACAAAAGCAAGCAGGTCTCATTATCCCCATTTTACAGCTGGGGAAGCGAAAGCACAAAGAGAGGAAATAGCTTGGCTAAGGCCACTTGAGACTATGAAAAGTCTCCTGTAAAATGATTTGGGGAATGAGACAAATAGTGGGGGAGAAAACAGACATAATGAAAACAACAGCAGGCACTAAGGCAAAGCCATCTTGATCAACAAAGTCAGGAAGGGCTGTGCATCACAGCATTTACCATAATGCACCTTTTTTTCCTCCCCAAGCATAGTTCAAAGCTTATTTCTAACATATTTCTCATTTCTGACCTGTGGCAAGGCAGAAGAGCACTGCTGCAGCTGTAGAAAACGTCACCTGAAAGAATGAACCCAGCATTGCCCAAATATTCCATGGGCTACAGCACAAGCTGCATTTAAGTTTTTTTCTTCCTCTATTGCCACCCCTCTGAGGCACAAGAACAGCAGTACACAGAGAACCAGAAGAAATGTTTTGGAGCCAGCAGGTAACATCTCAGGTGCCCTCGACCTATTCAAGGAGAGAGGACTTAACCTTTTTCACATCCACCCATGCCATTGCCTAGTGACTGTCTTAGAGATCAGGAGCAAAGCTACTGATGGCAGAACACAGCAGGCTGAATGCCTACCAGGGGCTTACAGCAAAGATTTTATCCTTCAAGTAACCAGACAGAGAATGAAAAGCAGTAGGGATCCTGGCTTTTCCATTTAAAAAATGAACTAGTAACTCAACACTCTGTTAAAAAGAGGGGGAATGAAACATTGCATCAAATTTCCTTTTGAAAGATAATCACCTGAATTAACATCCTGGCCACACTGCCCTGCTAGAAGCAATGCCCAGATTACTCGTGGTTCCTCTGTTCCATGATTTACTGCCACCATGATCCCGTCAATACGAGTTAAGAGCTGTTACAGGCAGCACCGTGAGACTGAGCGCAAGTGAGGCAGACCTCAGAAAGTGTTGGATTTGTGAGAAAGCTGTAAGGAAAATGTTTATTAGAATGGAAACTGCATGTAAGTATAAGCAGAAGGCTTGCAGTAAGTATTTTTTGGAAACTAAATGTGGAAAAGCAGCAGTCAGAAATGAAATCCAGGAAGTCCAAAGTAGGAATCGATGACTACAGTCCATTTAGAGTTGGGTATATGATGCCCAAAATAGACAGGGCATCTGACATCCTAGGAAGGTAAGGGAAAGCACAAATATATACTGCCCAGCTGCTATTAGTGCTACATTGCAACTTGCACAGAAAAGAAAAGCTCCTTTATTAGACGCTGAGAGTTTTACAATATTTCCATGTTGCTATTTATAAAGCAAGTCCTTCTTGGGAGGCAAATGAAACTGCACCCATTCAACTCCTGCCCGCTTTTGCGATGGCTTTCCAAAGATAACGAACCAACAATTAAGCCACGGAGGAAAGCACTGTCAGCCAGATTCAGTGAGGAGTCACTGGAGCCAGGTTCGCACTCTGTGGCAGGATCTGGGCTTCCTGTTGTGTCAGGAGCACAGTACGTGTCTCCATTACGCACCAGGGAGTAAATGCTGGATAATTTATTGAAGTCCTGCCTCAACTTGGCAGAAGACTAACAGCTCAGGCTTAAACGAGAAAAAAAGATCAACCTATTTATTTTTTTAAGGAGTATTTCTGACATTACAGTAACGTACTGAGCATTACTACAGGCACCAGGACAGATTATGGAATTTTTCACAGAAAAGAAAATTTAAATCACTTCTACCAACACTTCCTGCAACATTTGTCTTCATTTATCTTCACAGACTTAGCATAGAAAAAACCTGCTCTTCTCTTTGTAACATTAATGGGAAAGTATGTAGACAAAAAAAAATTGCCTCCTATTTACTTTTTAAATTCTGGGGAATTCGGCTCCACCCTCCCCCAGGACACCTAATCTGAGGCACCCAGCAGTCACGCTTGCCTACCTGATGACAAGCCCCTTATGCTCTTCCTCCATGTTATTTTTACTCCCTCAACCCAAATAACAGTGATCTGTGATGCAGTTCCAAGGTGCTTTCATCGGTATCTATTCCTTAGCCCGTCTTAAACATGCCCTTCTCTGATGAAGCAGCAGAGACAGTTTGAGAACCAGCAGCCTCAGGGTTGAAGCTTTTGCAGCGGCCCCTCAGGGGCTCTTGAGGAGGACAGATAAGGGGAAGCAGGTGCTAATTGAATGCCAAAAGAAACCAGTTCTACCAGCGCCAAAGAAAACTTGGAAACGGAGTTAAGGGAGCAGAGGTCGACAGCAACCCTCTGGAGCAGCGGTGGGAGTCCCTGCCGGGAGAGATCCACCTAGACAGATGGCTGCTATTAGCTAAAGCAGGACTTAACCTGAAGCTGGGGGCAGGCGGGCAAGGGCACAGAAGGGTGGAATAACGAAGGCTGAGCTCATCACACTAAGGGACAAGCTGTGCAAGCTCAAAGGTGCAGCTCCTGCCCCGCAAGCAGCTCAGGAGTTTTTCAAAGCGCCACTCACACCGGCTCTAATTAGCCACTTAATAGCTTAGGGACAGAACACCGCTCTGACTGATCACCAGGAACTGGAGACCTCCCCCAAAAAAGTATCCATACAACAGTTACTCAGATCAGGTAACAACAGCTTGGCTGAACCTACAAGGGACACGATGCTGAACAGTATTTGTGCTCTTGGCTCTGCGCAGGCACAATATGACACTTGCACTTCTATTCCTGTTTATTCATAACAGAAAATCCCTCTCTCCATTGATCTCAAAGGAGGCAGAAGTAGTTTTCTAGCTTTACTTACATAAAAAGATCCTCAAAAGTTTGCTCCACCAGTTTTTCTAAGCATATGCTAAAAAGATTTTGCAGAGCACTAACATATCAAACAACCCAAGAAAAGCATTACTTCTGCCTCTTCGGATTTTTCTTTCCCATCTGACATGTTAATTTATGAAGACAGCATTTTCTTTTCAGTTTATAAAAAAATGCACCTGCAGAAGAACACGCCACAAATGCAGAAGTTTCCAAGTTTCCGTGCCCACAGTTTCTCCACTCCACTCTATGGGTACAAGGAAAAAACTTAGGGATGGATGCCTTGCAAGAGGTACAATGAGGACCACAGATGGCCCATGGATTTACAGAGTGAGACTTGCCAGGTTTGACCTGGAGTCGGAGGCTTAAGAGCTCTGTCCTCTGTACCAGCACGGCCAACGCTGGTTTGTTTTCAAAGACTTACACACCCTGCTATAACTTCTTATGGTTCTCCCTAAAAATGGCCATGTCAGACCCACTTCATTCCCAAACATGGCCAGGAAGTACAAGTAAACTGCACCATGAAAATGCTGCTTTTAGCATCCAAGGGTGCCTTCTTGGCAAGTGCTAAGGAGTGGGTTCAGAGGTACCTGCAGGGCACAACTCCTGACACCTGGGGCCAGGCTCCTGCACAGCACTGAAGAGGCCCCTTGGTTCTGTACTGGAAAGTAAAAACAGTCTTACAAAAAAGGAGAACAGATGCCAACCTGTCAATACACCAGTTAAACTGAGGAATATCAACAAGAAGAGGCTCCCATTATTGCACGTGAATCACTAAAATGTTCCCCCAACATCTGCTAAATACAACCCTCAGCATATATCCAGTCCTGTGCAGAATCAGGAATTAGCAAATATCCAGGTAAGCTCCAGCTTTGGAACCCTTCTCTAAACTAATGCAATGAGTCAAATAAACCACCGCAGGAAGGGTTAGTCCTAAACCTGCCTTTTACCAAAAATAAAAAAAGTTAACTCCTTCCACTAACCATGGTTTTGTGTTTCAAACTCCAGCTGCAAGATGAAAGGCGCATGGGAGAACTTGTGCAGCAAAAGTTCAACCATGAACCTGTCTGGCAAGTAGCAGCTTCTCTTCCTACCATACTAAGTTTTGCCCTGACATGCTGTCGGTGTCCTTTCCATCTCAGCCACTGCACTCGTGACCCCCAGCAGACCCCTCCTAGTACTACACACACCTAGAGAGAGTTGGGCTGCCCTCCTCATGGGAAATTCGTATCTTAACAGATTTCACATGGGACCCAAACCAGATACTGGGTTCAGCACACTCTGAAGCACTCTCAGCAAGAGCTGGCAGTTTAGACCAGCAGAGGAAATAAGCCCCATCTCAGTATAACAAGGTATGAGGCCTTCACAGCTACTAACACCTAATGTAGAAAAAGGCTCTTCACACACCAGGACCTCCCTTACTCCAGTGGTCAAAGCCTTAATCTCAGAGATCAAATATACACTTAAAGTAGGTTTGGGTTTAAAATAAAAAAGTGGGATGATTTCTAACAGAAATGACAGCTCCTCATGAGCTCAGAGTAAAACAAGAACTGCTACCCCAGACATTTTAAATAAGGCCTCTGGCTCCTCACCATCTCAACAGCTTTGAATGCAAAGCTAAGGTGAATTCTCACAAAGCCTATTTGCATAGAATATTTCACACCGGG
Organism: Lepidothrix coronata; assembly: GCF_001604755.1. Lineage (NCBI taxonomy): Eukaryota > Metazoa > Chordata > Aves > Passeriformes > Pipridae > Lepidothrix > Lepidothrix coronata. Next base: position 2,842,336 of record NW_016690258.1, read on the forward strand.
CTGAGTTATGGACATGCTTCCAATTCCCCAAACTTGTATGATTGTTCCTACAACACATGTAGCTGGACAGGAACATCTCAGTCAGTGCTGCTGTATAGCCGTGGGTAAGGAGGTCCCACAGACCCCTCAACACAGGTTTTGCACATTTATTGAAGGTTGTAGTCCCACCAGCTCTCCTGAGCCAGCAGTCAGACACGTGCTACTCAGGATACTTGAAAAGTAAAGAATTTTTTTACATTTAGCAACCTAAAGCACTACAAGAAAGAAACAGTCATAAAATTCAAAATCAGTATTGCCCAGCTAACTTCCTCTTCTGATTATTACAATGAGATTGGTGAAGCTTTGAACAAGCCAACCTGGCAGCAGGGTTGGAATTACATGATTTTTAGGGTCCCTTCCAACTCAAACCATTCTATCAACCTCAGGTGCCATCTCTTCTTCCACCTCCCAGTACACTTTCTGAAGCTACTTGAATTCAGTTTACCAACCCTTTCACTAAATTATAGGAGTAACTTTGGTGTAATGCACAAATCTACTCCTGTGGGAGACTCAGTACAGCAACAAGTGATCCCATGTGGTGCTCACTCTGCTTTTTACAGTAAGAAAATCATACAAGCGAACCTGAAAATTCTAGTTCCATCAAGTATTTGCCAGACCAAGCAGCATGGTCAGTAGCAGTATCACAGTGACCTCAGGGACCCCAGGGGACAGAAAAGGATGTCCTTTGTATTAAATCAACCCCAGCCACGAAGACAGTAAGCCACAGGCCTGCCAGTGTCTCCCACACAGGGTGGGGACACAAGGCACACAAGCCCTCTGCACCTGAGCCTTTCAATTTACTGTCCTCTTACTGACACTGTTTCATCACCCATTGCTGTTGCTTTAGTCTTGACAGTCGATCAGCCAAAGCTAAACTGGTGGCACTTGCATCAGATCCTGCAAGTTTCTGGAAGGGAATGGCTGATGGCTTCTGGGCAGCTTCCTTGGTGCAGAGCTCCCAGACCTCTGGGGCTAGACCAGCCCAGCAAAAGCAGTCAGGAGACTTCCAGTTTCACCACAGTATAAAACACAGCAAGTTATGATGAGCTACATCAAAACATCCAGGCACGTACCATGACAGCAACTGCTCAATACAGAGGTTAGAACCCCAAATGACTAAAGGTCTTCCCCAACCACAAAGACTTCAAAGCCTTCCCATATCCGTCCCCTGCCTCTGAAAGAATGCAAATCACTCACCTAAATGAACCCAGCTGCTGGTATCCAATGGCTGAATAACAATTTATATTAATCTTCAAAGTCTGCTTGTGAAAACAAATTGTGGGAGGTGTTTAGTGTTCCTTCCCATTGAAGGAAAATGGAAGGTGAAGGTCCTGTGAACATCCAGGGAGATGATCAGCACTCCTGAAAAGCCAGCCTTCAGACAGTGTTCTGCTAATACAGAAATATCCCTAGGAGTGCACTTAATTTAGGCAGTCTTAGGAATAAGAAAAACGTATTTGCATCAAGATTTTATAACAAGTATATTTAGGAAGTATATTTCACAAAAATAAAAGGAGCTCTGCTGAATTACACAGAGGACTGGCAACAAGCAGGGCACTTCATTTGTTTTGAGTGAGAGATCAAAGCTACTGAATATCCAAGAGATGGGTCTGACTCATAAGAAATAGCCTCTCTGTCCTCTAAATTAAGACTTAAAAAGCAAGCTCATATAACATTTCACAGGTTTTTCAGATGGGAACTTTTTTTATTAATGTTTCAAACCTTTTCTTTTGGAATAAAAACTCCCTGCAGTTTTTCTCCTGTGTTTTGGGTTCACCTATAACCCATGGGTGTTCAGGTCTTGAGAGCAACACAGAAACCAAGACATTTGTGCAAAGCAAAAGTAGAAGCACTTATGAAACGCCCCCCCCTCAAAAATCTTTCTTCTTGACTTGTAACTACTTGAAGTCACAAAAGCATATATTTAACTAAAGCAGTTGCTTAATTTACAGTCAATGCTTCTCAGAAGAGAGGGGCCACATTCATTCCTCACCAACACAAGCTTTGGAGGCCACATCTCAAAAAAAGGAATAAAAATTTGATTTTACTCACTTTCATTATAAGCGCTGCACACACAAACATTTTCAGTTTTAATTAAAAAGCAACTCACTTATGTCCCAGTCTTTTTTATGCTAAAAACCCCTCATTTAAAACAATTTTTCTCCCCCCCGCCGCCTGCAGTCTTTTCTGGAGTGCAATAATCCTTTAATCTCACATGAGCTAGACTGTCCTTCAGTTCAGGCTGTGGATTATTTTACAGATTTATCAAGTCTTCTCCATTTCACTGTGTTGTTTTCTCCCAGCTTCAACGCAAGATTAGTTTGGGGAAGCATATAAAGCCATTTCCTGTGGGTGGATTATCGCAGCTATTTATGAATTTTTATGCTAACCTGGTTCTGAACTCTCCATTTGGAGAAGATATCTCCCTTCCCACATAAAACCAGCAGCTTTTGCCTCAGTGCCTGCTGCCCACCAGATCAACAGAGTGAACACAGCAGCTGGAGGTGTTTGAAGTGAGGACAAGAATATATAAACTCTTTGAAGATGATCATTGCAAATGCAAGTTTTCCACTGCAGCCAACATGGTTACTCACAGATGATCTTTTCAGAAGGGCAGTTCAGCTCTAAGTGCAGAAAATGCATTGGAACCAAGTAAACCTTTAAGATCTGCTTCGTTTTTTTTTTTCAGCCAAAACACACCATTCTGTTCTAGGAAGTTATCCAAGAGAGAAAAATCACCTTGTTTTCCCCTTAAACTTTGATATTCACCACATCTCTTCATATAGGCACTGAAATCCATCCTTCACTAAAAAAATTAATTGATAAACAGCCTGCATTTTCCTACTTTTCATGTCTCTGAAATGCCAGGAAAGGATTTTTAAACACTGAGACACTGACAAGATACTAAGCTGCAGGAAAGGGAGGAGCAAATCATCTGTATCATACATTTATTACTGTCATCTTCCTCATTCCTTTGCCAGATGTGAATTGCTTGCTTCCCTACAAAGGGGAACCAGAGTATCTAAGCAATCCAAAAACAACTAACTTATGTCAAGGCCTCAACTTCACTCCTCTCTTCAAGGCAACAGAATTATTAAGCAAGTACTACTCTTCTGAAAAAAGGGAGTAAAACATTAACTTTATTTGCATGTGAAGTATGGCCAAACACAAACCACTTTTAGGAAAAAATACAAAGACCCTGTCAGGTCACATTAAACCACTTTCTTACAAGTAAGATGCCCTGACAGGGTTTTGGGAAGGAGGAAGAGAAAAAGGCTTCATTGAATCAAAGACCAGTTGAAAGTTGCCAAAACCTTAAAGAATTAAATCCTAGCACAAAATCAACAATGTAAGAATGAAGCTTTGTAAATCTATTCACTATAGTAGTTATTGCTAGTTGTGATATACAACAGCCACCAGATTCTCCTGGTTCATCTCCCTCTGGTAAGAACTGAGGTGCCAAACTGATGGAGCAAGCCTGCTGTGTGTGGCACAACTCCTCTACAGCCTCAGTTATTGGTGACTGGCTGGGAGAGACCTTTTAATTGAATAAAAAAAAAAATCCCACTGGATCCAAGTACTTAACACCTCATTTCATCTGGAAATCAGCAGAGGGAAGGTACTAATAATTGTGAGTGGCAGATGATGCATCTTCAAGTGTGCAGCAGAGAACAAAGCTGTGTGCTGGCAAGAGATGACAGCCTGATGTCTTACTATCACCCCTTTCAGCAGAAATTGAAAGTATTTTCTCTCCTTCCCACTCTTACATGATACCACGTTTAAGCCTTGAAATGACAACTACAGAAAAAAATATTAGGAAAATAAATTAGGCCTATATTTGCATAATTTCCCAAAGTAGTTTTTCACAACTTTAACCTTCCCCCACTGGTACATTATATCATGGTAACACAGTGTTGAAAACTATGACAAGAACAAAGACAATCCCTGCTCTTTGAGGAACCTCCTCCCTTAGTCCAGGAACAAGGATTTCTTCCGGGCTCATTTGCTTAAGTTTGTTTGGTGTTGGTTTGTTTTGCTGCTAAATATCAAAACCTTGTCATGAAAATGAAAAATTAGGAAGCCACTTCAACAGTGTGTCACGAACATCTACCTGTACAAATGCATTAAAATGGTGTTAACACAAAACACAACATACACAGATTAGAACCAGTGAGAAATTAAGGACTTCAAAGATGGCAAAAAAGCTACAAAAAAGGTAAAAGGTTGCAGAATGCAGAGTTACTCGAGGCAGCTTTTTGGTTTTTTACTATTTCGGGGTATTTCCAATTTTATCCTAAACTTACTAATTTATTCCTCCCCCACTGATCTCAGTTTCTCTTTCTGCTAGGTTTAAACAACATTTGGAATTTTCTACGGTTACACAATATCTTCGACAGATATTTGCATTGCTTATATTTAGGTTAAATCCCACACGTACTGTTTACTGCAATATTTGCCTCCTCTAAACACCTATGAAGTTGAAAAGGAGCCATTACACATCCATCATCAGAAATGTGGATCTGATTTATGTAATGAAAGATAACAATCACATTCCAAACTTACTAGGGAGACGTAAAAACAGTAATAAAATATTTTGTGTATACACTGGGCTGCTTTTTACTCACAAGTATGAGGGCCCAGTGTCAGAGATTTCCCTCCCCTCCTCCAGTGTTCAGCCTTTTAAAGATCACAGGAAAAGTGCTTTCTTGCATTTCTGCCAAGTGAACTTAAATACCTTTTGGGTTTCATCCTACACTATTTTAGACTGCCTGTAGTCCTGGCATGTTTTTTAATCCCTAAATCAGCCTTCAATCCCCTGATGGGCCCTCTAACCCATCATCTTGCACTTTTTGACAAGTACTTTGACAAGTTAACTCTCTCAAGAGCAAAGAGCTATCTTTAACTAGTAATCAGTATGTTCAATACCAAGTGTTCAAGACCTGCTTGTTCTTTCTCAGAAATAACATTTAAACCCACAGACAAACCCTCCCACACAGATTTTTCCATCCTACCACCACGGTCTCAGCTACAGGAGATCACCAATGTTTACTATCCCATGCTTGTCACATACCTCAAAAACACACAATGAAATTCAGGGCCAGACAATAATCAGAAACAGTATTTCTTCACAGGAGCAATGAGCAGTTATTTAGTTAATCAAAAAACAGCTCTATCCCCAAATTCTTACTAAGTAAACACATGCTGTGATGATCACCATTGATGGCTGGTACTGTTCAAGCACCGCTCAGTGACTCCAAGAAAGAACTGTTTGTTAATGTTGGGATTAGTTGTTTGTAACTGTGGGTGAAAAGCATGTTCTAGCAACGAGGCACAGAAGGGCCCAGACTTGTTGATGGGAGGAGAATACTGCAGAAATTGGACTGTGTAGGTGAACGTTGGGTGGGGGAAAAGGAGAAGGATCTGAACGGAGTTTACCTATAGACTGCAGTATAATGGGGGAGGGAGGAGAGACAGATTATTCACCAAAACAGAGCTGTTGTGCCAAGCACTCCTTTAGGCATCACCTTAGATAAACCCTGGCTAATAGCACAGTCTCTCAGAGCTGGCTCACGCAGCACTCCAAGACACTGCAGCATAAAGGAACATAAAGGAAGAGTTCCAGCCTAAGCTGGAAGTCAATGTGAGGGAACTGATAGAGATAAGCTGAGAAACAGACGATGGAAGATTTATCAAAATACTACTAAAAAGCAGAGGTTTTGAACTAGTCACATTTTTATTCTGTGAAACTCTTGCCAAACATTCCCAGTTCTTCCAGTCAGAGGTACCTTTGTCATTCCAAAATTAAAGAGCAAACCATACCTGAGTCAGAACATCCAGCTGTCCCATAATATGCTCCAGGGTATTCGCAAGACTGGCCTCCACCTCTTGCTGCTCGTGGTTCCTACCAGAATCCTGAGTTTTTGTTTTCTTATGATGAATACCACTGTCCATTTCTGACTGCTAGAAAAATAAACAGACATAATCTGCTATTGCGATGCAAACAACTGGAGAAGGATTTCTGTTTCACGGAGGGTAAACAGTAAAGGACAGTTTATGCTAGGACAGTCTATGCTATTAAAAACAGGCAAAGGAGAAAAGGAATTGTTCTTGCCACAGCTGGAAAAGGAAAAGCTTCTGCTGACTTGTCTGCCTGTCCCAGGTGGAGGGCGGTTTTATTGTTTTCGGGGCATTTTTTTGTGTGTGCTTGTGTTTGTTTTCAAACCTTGATGAGGAAAGGTAAACCTTAGATAACAATTCTGAAGCAATCCTGCAAGGTTCAAGCTTTATGTGTGCAAAGAGCTCTGGCATGCTCATGTGGTCCACAGGCACAGACCACAGGTAAATGAAGACTTATTGGAGGCACATGGAAACACTACATCCCAATTACAAGAATTAAGTAAGATACCCCGAGAAAAGTCCAATTATTTTCACTCCAATAGTAAAGTTAAAGCCTCTCTCCATGTTTGGTGCTTGCAAAGACACTGTACTGCAGTTAAGTTCAGCAGAAGCAAGATGTATCCGATCTGCATTGGAACAGTTTTGATTTAGTAATTTTAATTTTGTTTATATCTTGAACTGGTTTTCCTTCTCAATGAGAATAAGAACAAGTTTACTTTGAAGTTTCAATTTCAACTGCTTTAGTTATGCAAGCTTGAATATTTCATTCAGAATAAATTAAGTTTGAAAAACACAAATAGATCTCTACTAAAGAACTTATTCTTCTTTCCTTTTCTTTCAAAATGGTACCTTTCTTCTACAACAAACACTATTTGCATTGTTTATCTGCATTACCACCAGAAGTAGTTCAGAGAAGTTTAACTAAAGGAGGCAGCCAACTGGTTAAGCAACTGCAGACTTCAGTTTCTCAATTTACACTAACAGACAAGATTTGAATCTAAAGCCAAGATCACAGCACTCGAAATGTAGTTGTCCATGGCCCGATGCCTGGTGCAGCTCCATCCCATGCACTTATTACTCACATGAAGTTCACAAATCAGCTAAGACAGCAAGGAATTCTGACAGATTGGAAGATGGTCTCTAAAAGTTCTCCCACATGTACATTTCCAAAGCAAGAAATGAAGAGTTGCTTCCATCTCTCCTCTCACATGCAATACCAGGAATGCATTTCTCATCAGTGCTGTACTGATCTACCTGCTCACCTCTGTATTTGATACAGGTATGTGCAGGTTGGCAACTAAATTGCAACAAGACCTTAGACCAGCTCACATAACTTTAAACCACAAACTGTTCAGTACATTATGAATATCGATATATGTATATATATACATGCATACCTAAAAATGATGTATATATATTTTAAAAAATAAATATACATAAAAACAGTTGTGCTGCTGGGAGCCACTGATTTAGGGCACAGAAAGGGTCCCAAGGCTGAGGTCCAGCCCAACATTCAGGCAAAATATGCAGAAAGCACTGCAAAGAGTAGAAATGTGACTACCTAGGGAAGCTGGAGACTGGAGGGGGCAAGGAAGAGAAAAGGAAAAGAGGCCACAGCAGGAGTAGCTTTGCCAGGAGGATGCCTTGCTGCTGGTAAGGGCCGACTGCTCTTCCAGAGCCTGCAACCAAACCATCCTCAAACAGCCAAGCATCACAAGGCCAGTTTTGCATAAGGAGCAGGAAAGGAAGGGAAAGGTTTAATGGATACATCTAACAACTGCTCCTCAGGGATCCCTGTTGCTCCACCACAGGCTTGGGATGCAGCTGGGTATCAGGTGGTACCAGCCACACCGGCCTCTGCTAATTTGCTTCCTCCCACTTGCTTGAATAATTTGGATTATCTACAGGCCCTTGGCCAACACAGCCCACACTCCAGGTCACACTGAACAGCCTTGGCATGGGAGCCACACTCCAACCACTCCTGTGCTGCAGGTAGCCCAAGAGCCACATGTTGCTCACCTGTGCATTGATTCAATCAACTAAAATATGTTCTTGCAGAGATGAGATAAAGCCAGCCTTACAAACCTGCTACCTGCTGCTTATATTTAAAAGTAAAACCAAGCAAAAACCACAAACCCCTGCTTTTCAGTGGGTAACTAGCATTAAAAAACATATTTTCTTGCTATTTTAAGGCTGACTAGCCTATTTCAATGATGTAACTTCAGGCCAGTCAATCATGGCACAGCAGAAATTTGAGTGAGCTAACACTGCATACAACCTGCACTTAAAAACCCCAAATGATGATGAGCTATTCACTTCAAAACCCATTAGAACAAGCTGACTCACAGAAGCAGAAAAATGACTGTACTGACAGATCTTCTCCCTCCATCTTTATAGCACATGTCAGACAGCTTTTCATAAAAAGCTTCTGGGTTGAACTCAAGAGTTGATATTCTCTTTGCTACACTCCACAGAGTTTAAGAGTCTGGCATATTTGCAAGGGCAGTGCTGCAGAGATGTTCCTACACTGATGTTTTAGGGGTCAGGTGGTCCCTCACCATGTCAAGTTGCAGCCAGGGGCAGAGCTGTCAGATGCCACATTGCTCAGCTCACAGGCTATGTGCCACCTCCACAAAAAGCCAAGCAAGCCACCTCCAGCAAGGCCACGTGGGCTCCTGAAGGTACTCACAGGTGGCAGAACCCCCAAGAACAGAAGTGTATCTACTATTAAAACCAGAGGCATTAAAATATGGCTGTCCCATTTCAAATATCACTTCTTGAAAGATTCCTTTCTGCCCATCATCATCATCATCATCCAGATAACCGTAGCTACAGCCTTCAGCACTGAGGTCCTGAGTTAGTGCATCTGTCTCAACCAGTGACACAGCCAGCCAGTAAATAAACTGTGTCAGTGTGTCACTGCAGTGACTTCCACAAGGGAGGCTTTCAACTGACCAAGGGCTTTGAATATTCAGTTCTAAGAACAAGCACACCCTGCCTAACCACCCCCCCCCAGCAGGTACAAAAGCCAAGTATCCAACACCCACACCTACAGAAGAACTTTGAGTCACTGCCCACAAACAGGCAGAGAAACTGAAGTGTTAAACTTCACAGTTTAACAAAAGAGGGGAAAGTTTGGAAACTTTCCTTTAACAGCCAGACTACAACCTGTACCTACTAGTACCTAAAGGCACTCGAAAGGAAGTGTGCACCCAGTTGAGGAATAATCAAATTGCCCCCAGACAAAAACATTTTCAAATTTTGTAAAAGCAGATTAAATCAGCTCCTGTCCCTAAGAATGAAGAAGAAAACCCTTACAGATCAAACTACTGCCACCCTTCTCCTAATGGCAATGTGTATCATGTGCTGAGCCAGCCATCGGTGATTTAAATTCTAACAGATTTAGAAAAACATTGCAAAAATAGAGAATTGTGTCAGTCTCAGTACCAAGGAACATCATGACTACAGGGAGAGATGCCTGTGCTCTCATCTGACTCACCTGCAAGGTAAAGTGCCAGCTGAATGCTGGGGACAGGCACCAGGAACAATGACACTGCTGCAGAGGTTTAATTTATTTTAGTCAGAGTTCAAGTGCGCAATTCATTTGGCACAACCAAACAAATGTATTTGCCATTAAATATCTTATTACAACATCTGCATATTAAGCCCTGGGAGTAGAGCAAGGAGCAGCTGAACATTAAAGGAAGAATAGATGAGCAGTTTCTGAATACAATACAGCTCTCAGTGACAAAGGGAAAACAGAAGTGATTTATTTATAGCAACCACTTAAAGACAGCACAGTGCAACTACTTGGGGGAAGGGGAAAATTAATCAGCCTTCATTCCAGAGGTCTCTTACTGAGCCTCTTACAAAAATTGTTCTGGCTAAACAGCATTCTGGCCAGGAATTACAGTGCTGATGGGGGGGCAGGGGGAAAGTTTTAACTACACAACACATGTGCATCTGTAGTGAACCGGCTGGGACAACTAAAAAAATGACATTTTGCTTTTTAAATTGTGATAGTTAGAAGATATATTGATACAATAACTTCCTCCCTGAATTTTACACCTACTAATAAAGTGTAGGATTCTTACAATTCAATCCAGAGGAAATACTTCTTTTCCCTTCTCCTCACCTTTTTCCACTGGACGGGAAGAACCAAGTGATGCAAGGGGGGTAGGTTCAGCTCTACCTTTAAGTCTCTTTAAATCAATTTTCACATTGCTTTGGGGGTTTTGTCTTTGTGCTTTTTAAGGGAATATGATGTAGTCTAGACTTGATTTTCAAGTATTTAGAAAGACAGCATTCCCTTTAACCAACACATACATCCAATGTATTTAATTCAACACAGACATTCAATGTATTAAAACTCAGTAAGTGCAATTAAATTCACTATCTTAGCTGAAAAAATTCTCCTAAAAGCAGAAAAATCCCAAAGGTGGTGTACACTGTTCATTTGGACCCCAATCCTACTAATCCAAAAGAAGACAGAAATACCATTAAAAGTCTTCTATTTCAAAGAGTCATTTTCACCACAGGTAAAGTGATATTTTAAATGTGTTCTCCAAGAGCAACAGTGACATCCAGTGGAAGCATTTTAGCTTCAAGGTAAGTTCCACAGGAAGGTCAGATGGAGTACACACACCGTGCTAGACTGGAGGGCTCATGAAAAGCTGAGAGGTAGCCTCAGTCCTCCCTGCTACCTACAAAATATCATGGACTGAACACAGCTCTGTGAGCACAAGCTCATTCCCCTAACCTGGAAAAGGATCCCCTCCTCAAGGCAACACTGATATTTCTGGAGTGATCACATTCTTCAAGACTTGCACATTACTCCACATCTACTGTCCAAACCAGCAGAGGGTAACAACCATAAATAGGATACAAGTTAAATTAGCTCTGTGAAACAATTTATGGGACCATTCACTTCTTATTTCAGGATTCAAGTTGCGATTACAAAGGGAACTGGGGAGGGAGAGAGAGAGAGAGAAAAAAAAAAGATGTGAAAAGAACATCACTTCCCTTTTATTTTTGCTTCAGACAAAAGGAATGTTGGGTTTGATATGCCAGAGGCCAGAAATTATTCATACAGAACCCTCCTCCCTATTGGTGCTACTAAGAATACCAAGTTAAGCCACTAAAATTTGGCACCTCTACCATAACAGCCATGTTTTGCCATAAACCTATAAACACAAAGCTTCTGATAACCTCAAGAAGAACTAGAGGCAATAGGTACATCTCAAATCTCTTTAAATTCCAAGGCACTCTTGTGCCAATGGCTAAGTGATCCACTGGCAGAGGCAGCTGGATGAAGCAGGTTTGTGTATTTTAAGGGAAGCAGCATCACAGCATTGAGCTCTGCTGACCAAAACACCCAGAAGAAACAGGGGAAACAGCTAATGGCAAGCTAAGGTACTCAAACATGCACAAAACCTGCTTGTCCCTACAGAGAAGGCTGCACTTGGACTGAAACTTGCACTGCAGAAATACCAGCATCCTATCTCCACAAGTGATACTGTTGGGCAGCCTCCAGCCCTCCCCCTGCTCCTGCCTGCCAGCAGGGGAAAGCTGTTCCCCTCCCATGTTTCAGTGACCTCGCTCTGTGGTTCGCTGTCAGACCAGTTAACTTACCTCCACAGTCTGAGAGTGTCACCTTTAAATCAGGACAGACATTAGTACCATGGTTTTGGAGGTAACTTCAGGTAACAAGCATCTCTGCAGGCTGCTAAACACATCCGAGCTGTGCTGTCCATGCTTCCCAGTCAGTTCACACTGAATGTCACTACATGTACCATGGCACCAGCTGGCTGTGAGCCAGCCAAGAGCAGGCTTGTTGTTTTTCATACTCTCATCTCTGTTTTATACAAAAAGTAGAAAGATTTCCAAGGAGAAGTAGCACTGGAAGGAACAGGAGCTGCAGTTCCTGATAAGCTCTGGCAGAGAGGATCGCCACAACCCAAAAACTGTAAGGAACGTAACTCTTAACAAAGCTTGGGCTTCCAAATGATTAGTAATTAATGCAATACTACAGTAATTAACAGTCTTACTAAAAAAAAAAAGTGATAACAGGAACTAATCTTCAATAGTCAGCCCCTTTCCAATTTGAGTTACATTTTAAATGGCTAAAAAGCCCTTCACAAACATTGAGGAAACACGGGAAAGTTTTGCATGTATTACATTTCCAAAAGCACAAATGGCATTGCTGTGATGAGTGAAAACAGGGAACGGTGATGCCAAACATGGCAAGCCCAGTGAAAGAGAGCATGGACAGGTAAAATTTGATGACTACCAACTGTTATAAAAAAATTGAAAAATAAAGTAGGTTTGTATTTCTCAAGAAGAAAAAGCTAAGGACAGCCTTCAACATTTTAGATTTGTATTTTCCCACTCTGCTTAGGCATTTTACCTCCCTTAGCCAATTTCCCCCCCCCCTCAGTCCTAGTGTTTTCTTAGGAGATAAGAAGAGGTCTTCCAGAACTCAGTATGGAATAATTAAGCTTTGTTGTACAGGTGATCCTCAACTATCTATTCTAACATTGCTCCTGGAAAAATAACAGCACCAAAAATCTCAAATGAACAGTTTTGTGTGGAAACAAGGCTCTAGAGGAACAAAAAGATAAATATGAAAACTATTCGTAAGAAATTTCACCAAGAATTGAACTACTGCTCCCCCATCCTGTTTTCTTGGGGAAAAACTCCCAAGAAAAAGCAGCCAAACACCAAAATAAAGTGTTTACCCAGCTACAGGTTCTCTTATACCAAAAGCATCAGTCTCCAAGGCAAGAAGCAGAACACACACAGTGATCTCCTGAAAAAGGGAAAACAGCTTCCAGCTGATTCCCTTAATCAGAATAATTTGCCTCTTTCCAGTGAAATAGGAATGAATATACTGTGTAACATACCTATCATGTGCATACCTACATTTGTTACTTATGTATAAAAATGCATGCTATGTACATATACACATGTAACCATGTGCAGACACATACTATTATAACACACCCATTTGTTATTACTCTTGCTTGAGTTTGGATTTTAGCAGAAAAGTTTGAGATCTTAGAAACTTTTCTGTACAGCTTGAGCTATCTTCATCCATCTCAAAGCTGACACAGAATAGCAGCCCAGAAAAAAAAATAAATCTTGCCTCTGCCTCTTCTCTTTGAATTATGACTCAAGCATTAAAACAAGTCACATACAGCAGCAACCTAAGTGGGAGAATTTACATTAATTAGCCTGGGATGCTGAACTTAAAAGGCAATTTTTATTCTGACCAATAATGACTTGTCAGGACTCGCCTTATTGTTCCAGAGTCTAAGAACAAATCTATTCACTGTAAGATGACAGAAATTAAAAGCTGATCCTCTTATTTCTGCAAGAAATCTTGTCAAACCAGAACACAAGGGAAAACAGTTGTAGCAGCACAGCTGCTCCCATCCACTACCAGGCAAAGCTGCTGCAGGTTGTTGCAGCCATTCAGAGCTCCTTAGAAAGCCAAGCTGAGGGTGCTTATGTTCTGCCTTTTCCTCTCTCTCATGTTCTTCATCAAGCCATCCTGTCACTACAGGCCCTTGTAAAAAGTCCCTCTCCAGCTTTCTTATAGACCCTTTAGGTACTGGAAGGCTGCTCCAAGATCTCCCCAGATCCTTCTCTTCTCCAGACTGAACAATCCCAAAGAAGAGGTGCTCCAGCCCTCTGATCCATCACTGTGGCCTCCTCTGGACTTGCTCCAACAGATTCACTGTCCTTCTTCCCCAGAGCTGGACGCAGCACTACAGGTGGGGTCTCACCTGAGCAGAGTAGAAGGGCAGAATCCCCTCCCTTGCCCTGCTCCTCACTCTGCTTTTGACATGTTTGGCTTTCTGGGCTGCAAGTGCACATGCCAGGCCATGTCAACCAGCATCCTCAAGTCTTCCTCTGCTCCTGTTTAATCTCTGTCTTCTTGCAAAACCATTACAAGGCCATGTCTTGCAACAGTAAGTGGGTTTCCTTCAGTGAAAGGATGGGTAACCATCCACAACCACCCTGCTTGAGAGGACATGGGGAAAGCTCCTGAGCATCCTGTGATCAATCTTAGTAAGAGCAGTGAAAACATCTTGAGCACTCATTATACTGCTGTTCTGATAAGCAAATAAATCTACCTACCTATTCCAGGAGGAAGACAACCATGCACCAGATTAAAGCTTCCTGGAGTGGGAATGCTCAGGAAAGTGAGGTGACAGCAGATCAGGAAAAATAGTAATTTGCAGACCACATGTATGCTGAAAGGTTGGAGCCATGCTGTTGAATACAGGATTCCTCCCTTACAATGCTTAAAAATAAATAAATAGAAAGGGGTGGAGGAGGTGCAAATGACAACACACATTCACATCCAATTGCAAAGAGCTGCAGCTCTATGGAATGAAACTGATTCCCAGGAGGGAATTTCACAGCAATTAAAAAAGAAAAAAAAAAAGTACAAAAGGATTCATAAGTATTAACGGATGCCAAAATTAGACATAGTTACCAGTTTGGAAGCCAAAAGGTCAAAAAAAAGAGGCACATCTGGCCTGTGAGTAATTCAGGAGGAATTTGTTTACACAAGGACAGTGGCTGACAGAGTGAACTGCTGCAGTCAGCACGGAGACCACGGGCTGAGCACAGCAGGCACCCGAGGTCACCAAACAAACGGAACCAGCAGAGGAGGGAGGTGGAGTCAGCTCTGGACACTCAGTTATAGGACTCAGACAACTTTATAATCAGATCACGTTTTTTGGAATTAGTCTCCAACACTATTCAACAGGACTAAAATACCATTGAAGAAATAAGTACAGTCCAATGCCTGGAGAAAGTTCTAAATCCAGCAGAGTAGAAAGAGGCCTAAATTTCTGTCTTAACTGAAAGACACATTTGAAGAGTCACAGGACTTGTTTCAAAGTCCTTTCTGCTGAAGTGCTGCTTTTCCCAAGCTTCCCTTTGGGAAGGTCTGCTATGCTTACAAACATGATATCTCCACAGTTGAGTGCCACTGAACTTCATAGCAGCTACAGATATTTAAAACATTTGTGCTCCTGAATTTCAGAAGAGCAGAAAGACTTCTTGGCAAGAGAGTGTCAAAGGACAGCTCTGCAACTCTGCCCATGTCTCCCACACAGCCCTACCAAAGGACTGCCTGTTTTTGAGTCTGCCTGCACATCCACTCATGTGAGCAGGTCTCAGAGTCCTATCAGGAGCTGTAAACTAGGCTACATAAGTTCTCTGGTTGCAGAATGTACAACTGCAGCGGAAGGAGAAACACTTCCCCATCACCTGTAAGCTTATGTTCTGCTGTACCAGGTACCTCTCTCGACAGGATACTGTTAGTTGAGATAACAGACCACCCACAATCCTTGCAGCCTGTACATTTCACTCCTTTTGGACATGTGAAGCCCCTGCTCCTCCTGTTCAAGACAGCTTTGCTTCTGAGGTACTCCAACACAAACAAGCTTTAAGGTATTTTTCTTTAGAAAGCTATATGCAGAGGCTGAGGCCAAAGTCTCCTCATCAGCCTCCTCCTTTGCAAAATAATATTTTGCACAGAGTTACAACATGCCTCCACAAACAAACACAGGTTTGTGTTTAAACTTGAGCAAAGAATCTCTACATCAATGAATATTTCCTATTTTCCATAATATTGCATGGAAAAACTGTTTACCCACTTAACTTATACGATGTTTTTATTCATAATTTTCAGAGTCCAAGTTTAGATGAACACACAAGCACTTTCTAACTGTCCATGTGACATCAAACTTTCAGCATTTGCTTGTGACACTTGACCATACACAGCCTTCCTGGAACTGGTCAACAATAGCAGCAAATCTGTGGTGTAATGAAATAAGTGTTCTTGCACACTCACATCAGCTGTAACTGCACAAACAAAGCTTTCCTTGTATTTGTAAAAAAAAAAAAAAAAAATCCACCACCAAACCCCAAAATACAACACATTATCTGCCCTCCCTGGAAAAAATAAATTGTATGATGAATGTTTTCAAAACATTTCAGAACAGTGAACACGTCCTTTGATCTGATCCTACACAACTCCTCATACAGACAGACCCGAATACTCACAGTTACTGACCCCAGACAGGCATAAGATCCCATATTTTTGAGAATACATGCAAAATCCACACACCTCTCATTCTGACTTCCCTCACCACTCAATATTGCAGCATTAAGTATGAATTTACTCTTACCCTTTAGATTCTAGATCAAAGCAAGCATGAATCAAAGCAAGCATGCTCACGGGATCAAGACACAGGACTGCAAGATGTGATTTCTTCCCATCAGCTTCACACCACACACATCAGGAGAGCTTGCCCTGAACCTTGGTTTTCAAGGTGATTATGCAATACTTAATAGCAACAACTGTTAGCTTATCATTTAAGAGTAAGCATTCATTGCAGAGGTACTAGTGATCTAACATTTACAGTCTCACACCTATGCTAACATGTTTATAATTCACTTCTGACAGCTTTAGTGTTCTATCACACTCTCATGTCTGTGCTTTTACACCACAGTCATGACTGCAAATCCTGCTCACTGTGACCTTCCCTTTCATTTGCATTATTCCTTGCAGGGATCAGTTTTACTTTCAAAGGAAGCTGCATCTCCCAAGCCTCATATATTTACAGCAAACAGAAGCAGGTGGGCAGAGCAACTTTGAAGTTTACATCTGTTGTTACAAACACATCCAATACCCTGATTCACACTGAACTTGAACCAACTGCCTCAGAAACCAGCATCTTCTAAAGGCTCCAGTCTCCCTCTTCCTATGGAAGTGAAAATTGATTTTGAGCAAGTTTGTTTTCAAGCTCACCAACCCCAACAGTATTTCATTACTCTTATCCCACAGGTTATTTAGGATTGTTTTTTCTTCCTATTCATCTTGATGACAAACTAGTTTTGATGTCTGTGTTCAGTTATTTCTTCTTGCATCTAAGTCAGACCCTCCCAAGGAGAAACCAGTTACTGCATTGTTTTCATTTGTATCTGTTCTTTCACAAGGCCTAACAAAAATTATACAGCTACACAAAAGCATAAGCTCTCCTTGGAAAAATATTCTTTTGGACTTCAGGATGAACACAGATCCAAGATGCCTTGAGAATAGTGTTCATATATTTTAGGGACGTAAAAACCAAATAATAACCTATATGCCTATTTTAAATATAGTCACACCCTGAAATGTTTGCAAAATCTCAGGATTATTCAATAGGCAGAATCCTGGCACACTAACACAGGAGTAGAGAAAGAAGGAACAACTTCACTTTTGATTGAAGGAAAAGGTGACCTTGGCATGAAATCAAGATCTGCAGGTGGCAGTGTCAAAGTCTGAATTTGATGGGAAAAATAACCATCTCAGCTACACAAACCCCACCAAAATAAGTAATTCATTATTAAAAAAAAGCAAGCATTTGGCTCAAAACAAGAAAGAAATTAACATACAGTGAAGTTTAAGTCTTGCATTGAGGGTACTCTTAACGAGCCCAGCATGATGTATTTCTAAAAGACACAAGTCATAGCATTCACTTGAAAGAAAAGAGTAGAACTGCCATGAATGGACAAGTTATTACAGAGCCAAGACTTTCATGCTCAGGTTATATCTAAATAGCAAACCAAGGCGTTTTCAGAGATATCAGCTTCTTTTTAACAGCAAGGAACATTTCAGATAATTCTAAATTTAATCTTAACCTAGGGTATTCAAAACAAGCTCTCAGAGGACATTGTTTATTCTTCCCCTTCTAACTTTAGCAATTGTAACTGCCCTTAATAGAAGGATATTAAGTAGTAGCCATATTTTGCAGCTCCCATGCTGCATGCCCAAGCCAAAGACTGCATTTGGGTGGCAGTTCAAAATACTCCTTTGAAGTAATTTAGGTCCCCAAACCAAAGTGTGTCTCTGCCACATGACTCAGAAGGGATTCATTTTGCCCTCTGCAAAAACACAGTACCTGGCCCAAACCAACATATTACACCCCACAGAACACCCTGTGCCCTGTTTCCCACAGCTCAGAGCAAACCCTTGTCAGCCACCACCACAAGACATGGATTTGTCTGTCAGTAGCACACAAACAGCTGGTCCCAGCACCATTTATTGGATGTTTTGCCAGGTAAACCCTCTTTCACAAGGGAATGGTTTTGTTAGAGGGACAGATGTTCAGGGTGGTTAGTCATTGTTCAAGGGATTTGCTCAGTAGCTCCCTTAAATGGACATCCTAAGAGGTTTTATAATGAAGAACTAAGTTTTAGAAGAGATCAGACATTTTCTTCCTTTCCTTAAATTACTACTGGATAATATGCCCTGGCACAGGGAAGGATAAACTTACCATCTGCCATTAGCCAACACCTTGTCTACATTATTTAACCCACTCACTGGAATGTTACAAACCGAAACTAGTGGTTTTTTCCCCAGAAAGGTTTTCTTTGTCTCTGCTGTATTTCACACCAGAATTACACTACACCATATTTTAAATTAAAGCAGATAGAGTTCAAAGTTACACCAGTTCAATAGGCTAATAAACAAAGAGGTCATTGGACTGATAGTTTCATAGCCTGCATAGCTTTAGAGTTAGAACACTGGAGGGGAGGAAAAGGAAGAAGTCAGATTTAGCCAAAACCAGCCAAGGATCAATAAGTACTATCATGTCCTCCTTCCTTCTGTGACTGCTTTCTCCCATCCTCTCCCACTCACCTTGCACTAACCAACCTCTGGTTTTGTTTGCTTTCTTTAGCAGCTTCAGCTGTTCCTCACATCTGCTTTTTTTGTGAACTATCATTCAAGCCTACCGTGGATTCTTAAACAGAGGCTGTTAATAAAAAAACACATCCATACATGCACTAAGCTTATGTCCCTTTTAAAATCATTATAGATAACTTTCCTATAAAGAACAGTTAAACAAAGCAAACAATACAAGTTAAAAACAGATATCCTCCAGCTCAAATAAATACCAAGTAAAGATGGTTCTACAGTTCAATCACCTGAGTCAGACACTTTCAAGCTGCAGAGTGTTCTGAGAAGGAACTCTACACCATTACTGCACGCTGACCTACCCCAGTGTGATGGGACCCATCCACAGTACTGCAAGACTTCTGTGTTTTCAGTGCATCACCATAATCTGCATCAAAGTTGGTCTTCCACACCATCACCTGCAGAAGAAAATTGACTCCATCAAAATTTTCTATCGAAGTTTGCTTAAGGGACAATTTTGTTAACACATCAGAGAAGAGTTTACCTAGGAAAGCTTTGCCATGGATTAAATTAAGGATGTTGTTTGTAAATATGCTACTGAATACAGACATAGCTTGACTGAGTTCTCAATGGGTAAGTGACCTCTTCCAACATTCTTTGGGTCAAGAACATCACGAAACTAGAATGACCTAGAAAACTTCAAAGCAACATGCAGAATACAGCATTAAGCCCACAAATATTTTAAAATATCATGCTTGGCATTATAACACTTATCAGCCACACCACAAACAACTAGTCACTCATTTATCATGAGACTCTTTCAGAGGAAGAGTTAGTACTGAGACTAGCATTACAGATCTTGAGCTAGTTTGTCAACTCAATACCAAATTTAAATTCTACTTACAGCTCCCTGCTCTCCATAACACAGTACTGGTTTCAGAAGAGAGGCCTCTAACACATAAATCACTTCAACACAACACAAGCAAATTTATGGAGTAAAACCCTTAGCAGTGTCCCTACAAGTCTAAAGAAGTTCAAGAGCAATCAATCAGCTATTTGAGAGGTCTAAAAGACACCCAAGAACCCAGGCAGCTCATCTTGGTTATCAGAAACATCAGTGTTTATTCTTCACTTGCAAATTTTCATCCCTGCTTCACATGAAAGCATTTTTCTTTTGCAGTTGCATGGTTAACCAATGAGGCCACTCCATTGTGTAACAGGACAAAAAAGTGATGCTCTTTTATTGTCTAGATTATACAATCTATATTAATTGTATACATTGCCTCTTCACAGCTACCAAAGGTGCTATTACAGCAAAGATGGGCACTGCCACTTCGTCTGACCTGGGGATTAAGACCAATGCAACACAGCTCAGTGAAGACTGGTGACAGAAAAATGGATCCTTGCTCACACCACTACTTTGGGTTGAAGTCAGTCCATGTCTTCAACTCACACTGTTAAAACCAGCACATATTTGCAGCACAGGCTCATTTAACAGTCCTGTTTGCAGTTCAGTAATTAAGTATGTTTTTTTGGAGAGGCTACCTGTCTAAACTACCACACAAAAAAAATCCTTTTTGACCTGCAGAGATGCTCCTGATAATTATTTGTTGTATTTCTCTTTGATTCAGAAAGCCAGAATTCAACAAGGTCCATTCCACTGAAAAAGCTTCTTGCATGTACACACTGCCAATTTAGGGCTAATTCTGTTTTTAATATATATATATTTATTTATTTTAAGGTAAAGTTCTTTCTCCATGCACAAAAGGAAGAACTGCCTGCATTTTCAGATACAAATCCAAAAGGAGAGAGGCAGTTCCTTCATGGGAGCCAAGAATAGGAGAGCCAAGAGCCACCCTTCCCAATACATGCATCCAAAACCACAAACTCGAGCTCCAGTGGCAAGGGCTGCCAAAGAAGTTTGTTAGGACCCCTTGCCATGAACATACCTGTATAAAGCACCCTGCCAGGGAGGCACTGCCAGTCAGTGTTTCAGGTTTAACACCACCAGGTGATACTTTGCAATGAGCATTACTTTGGCTTGCAGAAATGCCAACCACAGAAGAGACAAAGGAGCTGACAAAACACAAGCCTTTCAAAAGAATCTGCTTTACACAACAAAGAAAGGTAGGCTAATACATCCTTTTAAGCTCAAAATGAAACAAATAATGAGTCAGCTTCTTGGCTATGCCTAGAAATGGAAGATAAATAAAATTTCTTAAGTTTTCTATTGAAAATAAGTAATAATGAAGTGCAGCTTCCAGCTATATCAGGGCTTTTATTAAGGAAGAGAGAAACAACAGCAAACAGGCATTATTTATTTCTTGTGTTAGATAAGCACTTCAAGAGCAAACCTTTATCTAGTGACCTCAATATAATTCTGTAAGACAAAAACCAGGATGAATCTCTTCAAAACAGCCTGTTTAAAGCCTTTAATAAGAAGTGGTCTTAAAGAGACAGGATGACAACCTATGCCACCTATCCCAGCAAATTTAGAAAACAGAGTTAAAATGCAGCAGCTCACGGAACTGGCATGAGCTACAACCCTGGGATTATTGGTTTCCTTCTCAAGAGCACACAACTGAAAACATGGTCCAGACACACAGGGTGTATTTTTGCCTTTCCCCACTGACAATGGAAAACAAACCCCAGCAGCTTTTAAAGACATGTGTGTCTGGATCATAACTCAGAACCAGAAGTAAAAGGAAGGGATCTCCCCTCCTGCCCCATCCACAAAACTCTTTACTGGCAGTACAAGACACCCAGGCTTTCATCACTGTGCACATATCAAGGTCAGCAGAGAAAAGCCCAATTCTGACCTAAAAAGCTGTGAAACTGCAGCACTAGCACAGCTCTGCACCAGGCTCCCATTAAGAAAGAGGCTGCAGGAGATATTCATGTCTGATCAGACTCAAACCCACTTGGTCTCAGTCACTGGAGATGGCTTAGCCACAGCATCTCCAATAAGACTGAGGACAAACCCATGGGAGAAGGAGAGCATTAGGAATGTCAAATACAGAGCACTGTAGATTAGTGGAGCCTGGAAGAGTGTTCAGGGGGAAGCATCCCTGCCTGCCTTGTCCTTATGCCTGTGTCTCAGATCTAGCCAGTGGCAGATCAGGAGACAATCCATCAGCACAGCCTTATATTCAAAGTACCTCATCACAGCCATTTGTACACCCTCCTGACCTATTCCCCAGCAGCAGGTGCCTCAGAAAGGCATGGAACAAGGGCCATATATAGGGCAATATTTCCTCTGTTGTACATACTCACTCCCACAGAATCCAGCTGAAACACTTCCTCAGTGAGAAAAGACTATGTTTAATATCTCTCACTCTTTTTAATATTTGTTCTCTCTTTGAAAGCAGTAAGATGCCAAGAAACAGTAACAACAAGGCACAAAACAATCAAACTAAATGAATCAGATACCTGTTCATCAGACCCTCCAGAAGCAAATAAGTCTCCAGATCTTGAAAATGCTACACAGGTGGCTGGGCCCTGCAAACACATTTATAAGATAGGTTTAAAAAAACATGAAAGAAAACGAAGTGTTATAAAGTTCCATTCATTGCAGCTTTACAGGGTATTTCTCATTTGACATTCAGCAAACTAAAGGCAAAATTTGGGAAGCTCTTTCTTACCTGTCAGGTAAATGGGCCACTATTAAGATGCTAAGCTTGCTGGCAACCTAGCATTTCCCACACTTTTGCCCCCAATTTAAGATACCCACTTTTCAATATCCATGGCATTAAAACAGAGACAGGAACAAAACCATTTTTACAGAGTCAGGCTTTTCCTTGTTCCCCTCAAACATTCCATACAAACTCCTCATTGCAGAAGACCCAATGCTTAAAGCTCTTGCTTTCTGCACCATGACATTAACTTCAAAACATGCTTGACCAGTTATCAACCACAGCAATCAACTTGCACCAATTAATTAGGCCAATGCTACAAGCATTTTAAGTCAAGAAATCTGTCCAAGGAAGGACAGATGTTTCAAACCAAGCAGGCACCTGCAGCAGACAAGCACTCCTTACAATACCATCATTTGTCATTTTTAAGCTGCAGCCTAATGATCCATGCAGGTTTGTGTTAGTTGCAAGGGTTTTTACTGAAGAATAGAAGGTTGGCTTAAACTGCTTTTCTCCTAGCAGTTTTACAGAAGAGATGCCAGAGTTGATGCATCCAGGATCATCTTCCCACAGCACATGCACCCACATTCTGAAGAAGCCTCGTGCATGAAACAGTTCTGAGAGACTTCAAATGCTGCCGAGTGCTACAGTGCTGCCTGAGCAGCAGCACACATGTCACACCACACACCTGGTTCAATGTGTTTCAACCTCCCAGCAAGCACACAGGAGGGTGCACGTGGGAAGGATGAGGCAGGTTAAACAGAGCTGGGAAATGGTTACGTGTGTTCAAGCACAGGCACAACAGACAAATTGTTCTGCTCAGAATAAACAGCCGAGAATCCAGATCGTGGAGTTCTGTGTCAGCTGCTCAGCACATTCCCTTGCAGAACATCCTAAGGCAAGAGCCTTTTCCCCAGCTGAAATGGGCAGAGGCAGGAATGAGAACTTCCTATGGCATCGACAAGCCGGGGGGACTGACGGGGGGAAACACCAAAAACTAAAAACACAAACAAAAAAGTCACAACAACCCCCAGAAAACTCCACCACACCATCATACACCTCCTCAGAAGAAGAGGTATCCTCTTTCAAGTAAGATCATGTATCTCAGAACACAAGGAAGAAGCTTCTCCCCACTCTGTATCAAGTTGCAAGGAGAGACCATTCTATTAGGAGTCCACATCTTCCCAATGGGCATCACATGGAAATGTCACATCCAGTTTGTTTCTGATTTCCCTCCTTTCTCTCCTTTGTTACAGAGAACTTACTGTTATAAATCCTGAAAGTAAACAAATACCCAAAGATTGCATCAAGCAGCCAGCTCTCACTGCAACCTGTGCCCCACGGTCCTGTGGGATTCCAAACATGCTGGCACGAGGTTATGCCAGCAAAACTAGACCTTGATGTGGTCACTCCCAGTGTGAAGAGTTTTAGTTTCCTTAAAACACATTAAGGTATTTCCATGTTATCATTTCACCTGCAGTGAAATTTCAAAATGTTTTGAGGTCTTCTAATAGTAGCACCTCACTCATGAGAACTTGCCAGAAATGATCTAGTAGCAGCAATTTCAAAATGTACTCATTACTGTGACTAAGCTTGTTCAAGTGACACAGCAGTGACTGGGTTAGATATTTCAAACCAAAGACACTGCCATCAATCAACTGAGCCTCTGCCTTTATTCCCACCCACCCTTCCCAGCAGTTCAGCTCTCTCCCGACCGCACTGTCAGGAATGGAAGCTCTAAAATTGCAAAAGCAAAAGACAAATACCCAGTAAGAAAGGGCAGAAACAACTACATAGCCAGAAAACTGCAGTGGTGAATATTGCTCCAAGGTAGCAGAGCTGAGCAAAGAGGAGCTGCACTCTGACTATAATAAACCAAAGTTAGGAGGGCAGAAAAAAATCCAAGACAAAGTGTTCAGAAACGAGCACAAGTGAGGAACACTGGAGAGGAGCAGTGTTTCCCAAAATATTTTTATCAGTCTAAATATTTCAGTGTATTTAGACAAAATCTGGCACAGAACAAATCACATCAAAACAGGCAATGAACTGACTCCAAAGTCATGGCATTCTTAAGGGAAAAAAAGTTCAACAGAACATATTCCTCCCAAAATAGAAAATTATATCAAAGACTGAATGTGCCTTTATAAATTGAAAGAAAGGGAACAAACAAGTCCATAGACACAACATCCTCCACAGATTTGTTGACATAAATTAAGTGAAAAGTATTCCTGCTACATACACTCACAGAACTCTTCCCAGATATAACAGGTTTGCTGTAGCAACATAGTTTGCCAAATACTCTTGCAATTTAATATAAACACACCACACAAAAATAAAAAGCTACACTTGCTGGTTATTAGACACAGCCTAACTTCCATTTCTCCCAGGTAAGCACTGCAGAGATCCAACAGATTTCTAATGAAGTCCTGGACAACAGGCAAGTGGTTAGGGACTGAAGAATTCAAATCTTCCTTCTTTTTCCCTCTTTTTAACTTATGGCTTGCATCAAAAGTGTCAAAAAGTACCAGCTGCATATTTTAAGCTTATTTCCCACACAGCTAGAACCTGTGGGATGAAGCAGCCCTCTAAAGGATCACTTTCCTCTTTCTGTAGCAGGTTACAGTGGCCTTCTGTTAGTATCTCCTGAGGTTCAGAATTTCCAGACTGCATCCCCGTTGTGCCGGCTGCTCCACACAAGCTGCTAGCACCAACCCCCAAATTCCTACAGATTCTTGCCTTACACTAAACAGCAAGCTGCAAAAAGAAAGGGTTGGACAACAAGAAACACCAAATCAGAAGTAAGGAACATTTCTATTTAGCCTCAGCAGGTCAGCAACATGAGTACCACCAAGCTTTTGTGTATGTTGAGTAGAGTTTGAGATTATAACAACAGTTTTCGTGGTACTGGGAGAGGGCTGCAGAAAGTTTGTGGGAAAGTACAGAAGAAAGCAAGAAGTCATCCACTGGAACTGTTGAGTGAGAAGAACATTGCCACTAACTAATATTCATCTCATCTCCTCTAGTGAAAGAGCACCAGGCAGGCTGGGAGGGAAGTCCCATAGAACTTTGAAAAGGAAAATTCACTCAAACACTGGATGCAGCAAAGAAATTGAAAAGAAAAAGGAAGCAACACAGAGGGGATAACTGCATCAAACCTGGTCCTTTGCAGCATTCCCAATGGCAGCTGAATGTATGCCATGGCAGCTGAAACACCAGGTGACAGCCCACTTCCAGCTGCATACATAGGTAAGAAAGGTGAGGCCCAGCATGTTACACAATTTATGTGCAGACTAAAACCCCCAGAGATGGAGATTACACCTTCTCCCTGTTTTCCCACTTCCTACAGAAGGAAGCTAGTGATCACAAGGCCCTTATTGCCCTAGCAACACACAGGTTGATCAGCTTAAATAAAACATTAAGTTTGGCCTTCAAAACAGATGTTCAGAACTAGTCTGAATGACTTGAATGCCTTAATCACCAAGAGATGGGATCTGAAGCCAGGGCACAGATTACAACACCGAGTGAGTGACTGGAGGGTGCTGAGAGCATCAGGAACAACTGACACAGGGATGACATAAGACAACAGGAATAGCATCCCTGAACACAAAGCTTTCAAGGGTAGAGCTAAAAATAGATATCTCTGAAATAAATATGTAAGAGAAAGGCCAAGAGTTTAGTTTGGAGAAATGGAAATACGCCTGGAGCACACAGTCATACCTGCGTGCAGGCAGCAGATGAATGTGTACCATCCAAAAATAATGACTGGACAATCATGGAGAAATCCCTCCTGAACACCCTCTTCTCCCCACAGAGTTGCTGGGCACAGAAGGCACATCACTCTAACAACAGCAGGGCCAACACCAACAGTCAAGTCAAGAGAGGCCAGACTTCCAGGCTTCAGCTAGGAACAGAGCCAACATTTTGGCTTCAGCATAACAGAAGAAACAAGAGCCAGGCTGGAGAGAGTCCAGGAATAAACCAGAGGAGAGTAGTTTAACGATGTACTGTCTGCACTGTGAAAGGACAGGTGGTGAGGAAGGAAGCTGGAGAGACAAGTGGGGTCAAAGATGGCAGTAGATTTTTAATTTGTTTTTTAATCCTGGGAGAAACTAATGCAGAGTAGAGAAGAGCCAGGTAAGAGAGCAAGGGAGGTGCCAAGAGCTGGAACAAGGCACATCTAGAGGATGCAAATAGTTGAATTAAACGAGAGCTTCCTCTTCCCCTGCCAAAAAAGGAGATGTAGAAGTGAGAAGATATGAGCCAGTGCATTCAGTCAAACTGTCTTGGAACAAAAGAGAAAAAGGAGATACGAGAGGAGACAAGGCCTGAGAAGTAAATCCAGCAGCAACCAACACACTGGGATCCCAGGCATGGCATCATCAGTTCTAGGCATAAAAGAAATAATACTGAACAGAGCAGTCACTGCTGACTGTTAGCAGTGCTTTCAGCTGCTTCATGCACAGGAAAAGAAGGCAAGTCACATCTGGACAGATGGACATTGAGATGACAGAAGGTAGAGGAGCAAATGATGCAAAGAATAAGTGATCAAGGCAATTAGGGAAACACCAAGAGCAAGTAAAAAACTTGATAAACACATCCAAGTGCCAAAGAACAGAGAGGGCCTGAGACAGGATGCTGGTTGTCACGACTTTCACCTATTTCTTCTATTGGCACATTGGAAAACCAAGAGGTGCAGGACAGATAGTCCTCAAGTAGGGATGGAATGGAAAGCTATACAGACTGTGGAAAGAATCCACATCTCCAACAGTAAGGACAATAAAAACGTTTAGATAAAAAGGGCAGACTCCTAGAAACTGCACAACGAGGGTGATAACACAAAGGAGAAAAAGGGAGAGGGAAAGGGAACCAAGGGGAAAAGCACGGGGAACAGAGGTAGCAAGGGCAACAAGGGATGTTTCCTTGCAGAATACCTCTGACACACAGTCACAAGGATTCTCAGTCCACTGGGCTTTGGAAAGTTCCTGTATTAATACACAGAGCAAGAATGTCATGCCCCCTGCACCCTCCTTCACCAGGGAGTAAGGGCTACAGCTAACATAGGGAAAAATTATACTGGCATCTTATAACTGAATCTTCAGTAGCTTTAACTCCTGAGAGCTTCAGTTTAAAGAAACACAAAGCAAGAACAGAGCACTCATATTTCCTTTCAAGACCCAGAAATGCTAACCTGAAGTCAAGTGCCTGTTGTTTGTGATACACCTTTCTCTCCCTTTGTTGTTTGGCTTCTGTGCAGCCCTGAGATGTCCTCGAACCCTTCAAAGAGGACCAGGCCTGCACAGATGTTTAATGCCACCTAGGCAGAGCTAGCAGTAGACAGTAAAGGAGCACATTTTTTTCCTGTGCACCTGCTCAGGAACTCTTGCTCATTAGTCAGCCAGCAAAGCAGAGAGCACTTATGTCACCCAGGTAGGTAAAACGCAGCTACTTCATAGTTCAAGTTAAGGTTGCTTGGAGAATTGTAACTTTGCATTTTCTGTCTTCCTATTTATAAACATAACCACGAGATGTTTTCTAAATATTTACTCTGAACTTCCATTCCACCGAGGAAGTCAGTCTGGAAATGCTCTAATCAAACCACTCCAAAGGCCAGACAAGCACCATGTACATACCTGCTCCCCTCTAACAACTCTCCAGGGGTGACTTAGGGGCCCCCAAAACGTTCTGTTCCTCACCAGTGATCCCATCACAGTACCAGTGATGGACTTACATACCAACCCAGTGTCTCATCTGTATGGAACTGGACAAGAGCACTTCACAGCTTGAAGCCCTCCAGAACCAAAATATGCAGCACAATACAGAATGATACTTTGCAGCTGCAAGATGTCAGCTCCAAGCTGCAAACTCCTGTCTCTAATGATCCTCCTGCTACAAGGGGCCAGCTACATTTCAATTAAAGACAGCAATGTAAACTTGGCCAACTTCCCCATGTAAACTACAGCTAATCAGCTGCTAACAAATTCCTGGCACTCCAGCAGTTGCGTCAAAGTATGTCTAAAGGACCTTAGGGTTTTTTTCCTTCAAGTGTCCACTTGCATGCAGCCTTCCCAGAACAATGTAACAGCAGCCAGCTGTCAGAGGAGGAACAAAGTGTCAAACCAGCATGTTCAACCACACAAAGACACAGCTCAAGAACATCTTCAGAACAGGCTGTTCATGTGGTAGCCCTCACTTAAAAAGGCAAATCTACCTAATGACCAAAAATATCCACATCTCACTTCATTTTTAGCCACTTGGGGATACTGGCACAAATCACAGTGATAACAGGGAGTGGGGGAAAAAAATCTCTCAGTATTAAGTAGACTGGATTTAGCTATGAACAGAACAGGCTGGAGAAGCAGCCAGTGCAGGAATCCACCTCAGCAGCTTCTGGTGAAAGCAGGGCCTGTAGTCACTGCCATTGCTTACTGAGAATGAAGCATAGGTTGACATATGCCTTTAGTGGAAAAGGTATCTGTTAAATCAGGCAGTAAAAGAACCAGTCCACAACAATACAGCACGTGCCAGAGAGGGAATGCCAGCCAGGGCTACGCCAGGACTGGCTCCACAGCCATCTCACTGCAACACCCTTAGAGACAACCAGAAGGCTCTACCAGCCACTTTGATACTTGTACTTGTTTCCAAACTGAAGGATCTGTGATTGCACAATGGCAGCTACCCTTCAGCTGTGCCAGGGGCAAAGCTTTTCCATTGCCAGTCAGATGCCCAGGAGAGAGTGGCAGACATTGTCCTACTGATCTGAAGCAACAGGGAGGAAAAATACAGAGCTTTAACTCTACTTTTGAACAAATGACCCTCAAACCAACTGTTCAGCAGAAGCCTTGAGTTAAGTACAGCATTAGCCTAGAGGGACTTCCTAGTGTCTGATTCTGAAGACCTCCATCACCATAATCAGTTTTGGACTCTCATTCAAAGCTAAACTCATTTTTTGTGCTGCTGCAGTCAGTGAGGAGCAGCAACAGCTCGGATGGGAGAAAAATGGAAAGCAAGTTCAGCCTCCTGCTGAACAGTAACCAGGCACATCCCCTCCCCAAGGGAAGGACGAAAGGTGTAAAGATCCACTGTCCTTCCACACTTATCCTTTTCCAGGAAGCTGCTTTCCAAGAACTCGGCAGATTAACACAATGGGCAAATACGAAAACAAGATTAAGACAACAGAAGGGTTGCAGCTCCTGATAGGAGGATCCACCTCGTCCAGTTCTCAAAGCAAGAAAAGTTTTTATACAGCCAAGGCTTACATGTTAGGATAACCAGGATTTTTTATCTTGCCCCATTCTTTTAGCATTTGAACCCACTGGTCAGTCTTAATCAAAGCTCTGCTTCATGGAAAGGCTTAAGTATGAGGTTGTCCTACTTCCCTACTTCCCATACTAATGTTCCCATTAGTATTACAAAAATGGAGAAAACTTTACTTATGTATAGCAAAAGAGAAGTTACAGAACAAACTTGACCTTTTTAGACATCAGACAAAGCAGTCACTAAACAAAGCCACAAGAAGCCAGAATTATCCATTTTACGGCTTACACAGCTACCACTATTGTCCAGAAGCATCCCCATCACCCCAAAAACTTCAGGCTGTGATTTTCCCCAGAGTTTTTATCCTTTAAAACTCAGCCCCCACTTTAAAAGAGACACAAGTGGGTTAAGAATTTCTGTTCTCTTTGTCCTTTGGAAAGGTCACCTTTAAGGCAGGCCTGCTTTTTCACACCCCACTCAGCACTGACAATGAAATTAGTCTATTTATTCTCATTTAAGATTTAGAAAGAGAGCTCCAAGCATTCATACAATTAACCTTACAAGCAACACATCCAGAAGCATAATACTAATAGGCCAATCAGTTAAACTTAACCCACCAGCAGCATTTATCACCTTCAATTATTTAATTCACTCCATTAACAAAATGAAAACACGTTCCCAAATCACATCCCAAAATAGATTTCCTTTATTTTATCATTACTGTCCTCAAGTGTCCTGCCAAGTGAACAGCCTTTATCTTCACAACACCTGTGTCAGGGGGCCAAGTATTATTTGTAGGACTCTAGAGAGAGAGAGAGAGAGACAGAGCTGCACTAAAGTGTGAGACAGGCCCAGGGTCAGTCTGGGGCTCTGCCCTGACTGAGCTCCTTCTCTCTTCGACTTGAATCCTCGATATTGGAGCTCACTTTTGGTTCCTGCTTTCTCATTCTCTCCATTCCTGCCTTACCTCCTTCCCTCCCCATAGGCCTTCCCTTCAAAGCAGTGATGATCTCAAAGACTATTAGCAGTGTTATAATGGTAATTTTACACAAGGAGGTTTTCAAACAATTTTTGGCCATGAAAAGCAAAAGCCTCAAGCACAGATTTGCCCAGTTTGTTACCAGTTTGTACATTACTGTATAAAAGGCTTTGCCTCACCTGGTGACCATGCAGAGTATACAGAAGTCTTCCTTCTAGCAAGTCCAGAATTTTAAGAGTTGAATCATTGGAAGCAGTAACCAGATAGTTTCCAGAGGGGTGAAAGGAAAGACTGTTGACCACAGAGCTGTGCACTAAGGATGGAAAAAAACCATATATAACATTCACCAAAACCAGTTTACATAAGCCCAAGGCAAAAAGAATAAAATAAAGCACAAGCACATTCCAATTTTCTGTTATAAAGTTTAACAGGAAAATTATCATGGGGGAAAACATTCCACAAAAGCTCTTCAAAGCACTGGAGAACAAGAACAGTACTGAATTCTTGTAAAAATAGGCACTACTTTACTGAAAGGAAAAAGGAAGCTTTGCCAATTATTCTGGGAGATTTAATGCTACGAAAGCTTCCAGCATGGCTCCAAAATGTACTATATGTGCAAGTCAGCAATAGGATTCTGTGAGAGCGCTGGACATTGACATATTTTACTACTGTGGAGCTGCTGTTCTCGCTCCCAAATCATTCTAGATTAA
Source organism: Lepidothrix coronata (assembly GCF_001604755.1). Taxonomy (NCBI): domain Eukaryota; kingdom Metazoa; phylum Chordata; class Aves; order Passeriformes; family Pipridae; genus Lepidothrix; species Lepidothrix coronata. The sequence continues at coordinate 2,873,548 of NW_016690258.1, forward strand.
AATCTATATGCTAATGCACTGAGAGGACCAAAATTACAATGAAAACCACTCAGAGTTGACATTACACAGGTTCTTTTGGTTTACTACCCGACTCCAGCCAAGACTGGGTTTAAGAGAAATAATAAGAATCAGCAACTTGAAAATGGTCCAGTATAAGCATTATTTCTTCAGACATCCAATTTGTCTCACCAAATATTTAAAACAAGTATGAAGAGACAAACTATCAAGAGTGTAAACTTCCAATAAAGCAATCCTCCCTGCATGAAGATGAAGTCCAAGAGCTATTTTGAAAAGAACTAGAGGAAATGTTCTAGGAAAAAAAGTTACAGCGAACTTCACTTAAGTTTGACATTAAACATCTGATTTATGGCTTTTTTTCCTTCCCCGAACTTTCACAAAACAGGCTATTGAACATATTTATTTATGAGAACATGCAGTACTTTACATATGCACAGCTTTCCGAGCGTATGTGACATTACAGAATATTAAGAGGAGGCTTGAGGAAGGATTTAACCATCCAACTATTCTTAATTATATACTCTGTGCCCTCCAAATGTTCTGGTATCTCAAATCTACTACTCCTAATACATCACACCCAACTAAATTTATAGTCCGTTGAGAGTCTACTGTGCATTTTAAATCCATAGTGCCTGTTAAAAACACCCTCAAAATTCAATTTTAAAACACTACAACCATTTTTTTGCAGATGGGGATTTGAAGCAGATATCTGAAATAACCTTGCTCAATTGTAAAACAGAATGCCTCTGCTTTTGAAACTCTCAGGAACACTAAATACCTCAGCTTAAGTGCTGAAAACTTAATTCCTCTTGTCCTGAACTATTGAAAAACACAGAAAAAAACCTTAACACAGGTAACTTCTGAATAGTTATTCTTCCTGGTGAATACTGTCTCTATCTAACAGCTAGATCTTCCTCTACTGCCCCAGCCCTGTATTACACTATGTATTAAAGGAGAAAAAGGTCTGTGTGGAGTTTTTTCCTCATGAAAAAGTGCTAAATGCCTTTCTCCCTTGAAAATTTTATTCTGATTTGTAATATTCCCCACCCCATCAGTGTCTACATTCAGATAGAGGCAAACATATCTTGTCAATTAAGGCAAGTCCTGAAAGGAATCACACCAGAAATAGATGAAGTTGATGATATATCATATCTTCCAAGTTCCAGACAGTGAATAATTTCCAGCTACACAAAAAACCCTTTCCATAATGGAAAGAAGTCACACAGACTGGGGCTTCCATGGGAGCTTCTGTGCCCAAGGAGTTCTTGGCTGTTGCAAGCTCAGAGAAAACTTCATCTCCCTTCTACCAAACCAGCTCAGACCTCCCACAAGACCATTCACAACATCCCTCCAAAAACTTGCCAACACATTCTGCAACTTCACTTGATGACTTCAACAATAAATCCAGTGCAGCACGAGGTGGGATGTCCCAGTGACTTGTTGCCACAAGGCCACCCTTCTGCCAGCCGAGCCCGAGCAACAGAACAGACTTTAAGGAGACTTATACTGGGGTTAACAACTAAAAGTGAGCCCTGCCAGCCTGTAGTGACTGCACATCACTGTCCCAAGCCTCAAAATACTACTTTTATGTAATAAGGGAATGCAACCCTTAGTAACCACCAGTGAGAAGATAAATTAGGATGGACCTGACATAGCCACAGTCCCTACTGAACAGGTAACTACCATCAGCCCCATCCAAACGGGATAAAAGTGCCAATTATTCTTTTTAAACAGCAATAAAAAAACAGGCTAGAGCTGTTTCCACAGACCTGCTACAGATGTGTCCCACACACAACTTTGGGCAGGGAAAAAAAATGTCAGGCAATAAACATTGGCCATTTTTGTAAGGGCTGTACAAAATCTACTGTACAAAAGAGTTTAATGTCTGTTGTACTGTACAGCAAACGTGACCAGAGCATACTTCACTTGGCTAAAAGAAAAACACACCATACAAAAGGTTTTGCAGCTTGCTCTCTACTTCCAATTTTCATTTACAAATGTCACAGTTGGAACAAGTCCTGGCAACGAGAGCAACACTGCTAAAAGACTAATCAGTGTTGGAAAACAGCCCAAATTTAAGACGCAAGAGCCTGTGGCAGGGCTACTTATCTGTTAACTCCTCCATGGAGCTCCATCTTTAAAATGGATTCCCTGGAAATCAGGCAGCACCAGCAAGTTCTGAAGGCAGAGGTGCCATCTAGTGGGACTGGGCTGGCAGCCTCACATGGGAGCCACAAAACTACATCAGATTTACCCAAAAGGACAGGTATAACCCCTCAGAACAGGGGGATTTGTAAACGCATCTCCAGAACACATTACAAACACATCAGTTTGTGGCCATAGGTGCATGAAGTGCCTCAAAACAGCCACCACTGCAATTTTAGGTTTCTTCAGCTTCTATGACTATTTTTAGTTCAAAGTTTATTACACAAATAGGATTTACACAGTAGCTGTAAAAATAACACTCACAATGAGTGAGGAAATGATCGCTTCAGTAGCAAGGGTGTCACACTAAAATGTCATTCAGTAAGGGTGGGATACTGGGGAAATGTGTAATTCCAAGACAAAAAAATAGACCTGGCAGCCAAACCTAAACCACATTAGATTTGGACAATTTAACAGCAGTTAAGTGGAAAGCAGGAAGAGATGATTTTTGAGCCAAGTTATACTGTGGCTGGAAACATGCACTGCAGATCCTGCCACCATTGAAAAGCTGATAAAGCAGGTTAAAAGGACAACCTGACACTGCCCAAGTATTTAAACACACTACTGATTTTAGCAACAAGACTTCAGGAAGGCATTTCCAAGTTTTGATATGGGTCACAAGTTAACAATACCTATTACACAAAGAATCACAGTTCAGAATTCTTCACTGTGATTGCATGCTCAATACTGGTGAACTGGAACAACAGTCATCAAAAAGTTTGATTTCTATTAGATTTTGTTAACTATCAGAGAACTGGGAGTGACTGATCCATAAGAATAACTGAAGCTGTGAGGTTGTCACAGCAGGAACCCACTGTAGCTGATGTGGATGGCAGAAAGAACACACCAAGCTCCAGCCTGGTGTCTCTGATTTCTGATCTTTACCAGCACACCAGAAACAGTCCTCAGGAAAAGTTAGCAAAATTAGGTTCAACACTGGATACAGTGTTTGAGAATGTATCTATTTAAAAATACCAGAGCAGCCTTAAAAACTGTTATTAGTAAAGGAAAGAAAAGCCACATTTAGGCTCAAGAAATTAATATGCACAGAACAGGTCAATCAATCTCGAAGAAGCTTACAGGGATGGGAAAGCAGCCTTCTCCTATCCATTTCTACCATACAGCAGCACTAATCAGTTGCACAAGGACAGGTAATGGGAGGAAATGCCATTTGGAAGGTAAGGTGAAAAAAAATAAACTCCAAACATTTAGACTCCTAGATATAAAAGGAAGCTACTCCATGGGCAAGCCAACCTGGACGACTTGTAACTTGGTCAAAGCTAACTCTGGAAGCTGAAAACAAAACAGATTCTGGAGAAGGAACTGTAAACACAGATCATGGTACAAAATTGCAATTGATTGATTTGATTTTCCTCTTTTAACTTTTCCTAATTTTTTCATAAAGAACTTTAACTTTTGTTTTGCTGTAATACCTCTGACTCCTCCTATAGGCTTATTCAGAGGAAAAAAACCACATCTTTTTTACTGCACACCATCTCCTCAAGAACACTGAGCATGAGCCAAACATCCATGCCAACCTGCAACACGGGACAGCTTCAGAATCAGCCTTGGAGCTAACACAAAGCAAAGCATGATGTCTGGTGAAAAAAGGCTTCCACTGGCAGGCCTCACCCAGTGCCTTTTTGGACAGGCAGCAGGTGATGGAGAAACATTCTTTGGACTTCAGAGCAATTCATATTAATACATGGAAAGGTTCAACTTGTGTAAGGTCTTAACTTGCCTTGGTAATGTTGAAGCAGCCTGTTCATCCTGACGTCCCAGAGCTTCACCGTGCTGTCCGTGCCGGCCGCGGCGATGCACGTACCGCTGGGGTGGAAATCCACGTGGTTCACAAACCTGCAAAGGGCAATTAAACCCAACTGTTAACACTCGACTCTTGCTAAAGATCAAAAAAGCCTTTCCCGGAAGGGAAGCTACATTGTGACTCATTGAAGATTAAGGAGGAGATGATCTGAAAATTTATTTTGCTGAGTTTCTCTTAAGGCCTTGCTCCTAACCCCAAGCAGAATGCAGGATCCTACCTAAGCACACCATCTCAACAGTTTGCATTGCAGGTGTAGGAGCTGTAGACACAAGTCTCCTGAAATCTGATGGATCCAACTGTCACAACAACATTTTCAAGTGCTCATTTAATGTTTCCATAATTCTCTATTAAATGAACATTATTTCCAGAGCGCTGTGTACAAGACTGAACAGATATTTTTTCTTCTATTAACTAATTTTAAGATGAAACTTAGTGAATTTGTGCCTGAAATCATATATTGCCACTTAGAAGGTAGTGAGGCTGAGGCCAAATTTCTTTCTGGACCTGAATGAAATCAATTTTTATTCTGAACACGTAAGTACAATAAAACCTTCAGAACCTTCGGTTAAGGGCATCCTGTAACTCCTCACTCAATACACACAACAAATTGGATAAAATTAATTATCCTTTGAGTATTCTTGTAATAAATGCTGGAGAAGTTGAGATATTTCAATAGATTGTTTGGACAAACCATATTCTTAAGAGCACTGGAAAAAATAACGTTGTCTGAATTTGTCTTAAAATCATTGGATATTACCTGGAAAGAACTTTGTACTTAAAAATTCAATGCAGCAAGGAATTAGGAAGTTTGTCAGTTCTCTAAGGACTTGTTTTATGTTTCTGGACAAATGAAATTTTTGCTGTGGCTAAACATTCCAAATTCAACAGCTGTTTTTCTGAATACAAAGTGGGGTTTTTTTTAATAACCTTGTTACTTAAAATTTTGAGGGTGAAACAAAGCATCCAAGCCAGAGTTTTCCACTTTTAATTTATGTCAACTCAGAGCAAAATAAAAGATCTTAACATAGCTAGAAGAGGAAATAAAGAAGTTAAGCATCTCCAAAAACAAATAAGCACAAAGAAACTGAGGCTTGATGTGTTGAACAGTTACTGAAATACAACCCTCCAGCTGCAACTTGGAGCAGTCACAAAGTGTCAACAAATTCTGGAAGCTTCTTTTGCATCTCACCCCACACTGGCTGCTTTTGTAACAAGTGCTAAGGATTTTTTAAGCAGTTTTAAGGATTGCCAGGAGGAGGACCTCTGAACTTCACAAACCAGGTGTATGTTCACCAAGCACCCCGTTTCAGACTTCACCCCCAGGTACTTACCCCGCGTGCTCACAGAAGGAGTGGATACATTCTCTGCTGGTCTTATCCCACAGCTTGACAGTTTTATCATCACTAGATGACACTATCAATCGCCCATCAGGAGAGAACCTAAAACAAGAGTTCTAGCAATTAAGGTGTACAGGGTCAACTGGATTTGGCCAGCTGTCAAAGTATGCTGGTAAACACACCTTGTTCTTCAAGAAGTCACACTGGCATCAGTGAGACTAAAAACCCAATTACTAAGTAAATGGAAAAGAAAGCAAGCTGTAAGTCCCCAAACTATCCCTAATTCCTCAAGCACATAAAATAACTCTCAGGATAGTCTTGAGTATGACTTAAGATCTCCTGTCCTATTTGTTTCAATTTAAGTGTGTCTCAAGTTGTTTCTCTACCCTGATTCAAAACAATTCCTGCCTCTGCCACAAGAGTTCAGAGCAACACAATTACTCACAAGGCAACAGCTGCAGCAGAACCTTCCCCGTTCCAGTGCCTTAGGGAAACATATTAAGCTCCCATCTCAAAATCTTATATACATGACAAATCAAGATCTCTCTTCAAAGGCACACATGTTACAGGATCAAGACTTGAGTCCCTAACTAGAGAACATCATCAGACATACTGGAAAAACATCCCTTCTGCTCTTCTGTGGGCATCTACAGAGCTATCAGCCTCTGCCACCACCACATTCCAGAACTGTAATGAACTTTTCACCTACAGAGAAACTGTGGCTTTATCCTAGATACATATATACATAAAAAACTCCTCAAAACCAAACCTGAGACAGTTACCAGGAAGTAATGTTATTATTAGGGCAGCACTTACAGCCTTTTGGAAGGAGCACAGGTGATCATCTTAACTAAAGGCATAAGTCTAAAGTAACTAAGATGAAATAAAAGTAGAAATCTCTCCTTTTGTTCCTGTTAGCAACAGGAACAAAAGCTTTACCAGGTAAAAGCAAAGCACAGAAGAAATCACAAAGTCTCTGCTTCACAAAGATCACAGAGAAACACACAGTGGGTGCAGACTGTCATCTAAAGGGATCTCTCTGCAGGTCAGCAACATATTTCAGTCACCACACACTTGAATCACCCTGAATAGAAACGTGTTACACCAGCCCATGACACTCAGTCCCTGCTTTGAGAGATAAATCCCCATGTCCATTTGTCACAGGGCCATACTCACCTGGCACAGCGAACCCAGTTGATGTGCTGACTCAGTGAGAACAGAAACTTCTGCCTGTGAACCGTCCACACTTTGACTGTTTTGTCATCAGAAGCTGTAACTATGGACTGGCCATCACTGGAGAAGCTAACACTTCTTACGGTTGCCGTGTGAGCCTTGAACACAGTCGATTCTCCTTTGCTGCACAGAAGGAAAGAGCCCTTTAAAAATTGCACCACAGGGCAGCAAAGGCATTATGTTCCTGAAAACACACAGCTGCTGTACACTGAGCAGTGCTATTAACCACAGTTTCTATGGGAGCTGCACCATTACACTAGGAAAAAAACATTGATCAACCCCAAAATTGCTCCTGCTTCCCAAGCTATATAGGATAGATAGCTAAAACTAGTTGTTCTAGTTCAAAACTGGAGCCCAATCCAACAGGAAACAACCCACATTTCCTATAAGGGGGCAGAAATGCTACTGCCAATTTGTGCAACCCTTTTAAACAACATTTATGGAAATATCAATATAAAAGAAGATGTTGAGGTGCTGTTGCCTGGCCCTTTTTCTGCAAGGCAGGTGAGGAGGGAGGTTTTTCCACAGTTCATCTGGACAGAGCCAAGCAAGCAATGACCTCACAACTGTTCCTGTAAAGGCCCAAGCTCCAGGTGGACAATTCCAATGCAGCATCACACAAGAAATAACACAACTAAATTCAGCACACCTGATGCTGTACAACTGTGAGCAAACCACTATTAACTCAGCCAGGCAAGAACAGAGTCAGGGCACTGTTATTCTTCTTTACACATAAATGCAAATAAATGCAAGAGGCGTTCTTCTGGCAAATATATGCAAGGCATATTTAGAGACACAAAGTGCAACATATTTAGAGATCCAACAGGTTTATGGAACTCTTAGTCTACCAGGAGCTCCATATTCACAGATTGAAGAGAAGAGAAAAACATGATGGTTCACTCCCTTCTCCGTTAGGATTTAACTCTATACTGAGGTTGAGGATTACCAAAACCACAAAGGCCAAAAAATAAAAATACTACCCACCTTCCAGCAATATTCCCTCCCTCTTCAGAAAAGGTCAGAGCTGCCTAGTTTTACTTAATCCTCTGTCTGCCACAAGGCAAGCAAGTGTAAAGGTTACTTCTCAGGAAAGTTTTCTTTCTGTGCAAAACTACAGAATATCCACAACTCTGAAGAAATCTCACGCAGAAACATGAAATTATAAAATTCTGTCATCGTGGCCCATAAAAAACAAATCCCAAAGACAGAAAGCCACAGCAGCATTAGCTCCTTCAGTAACATATTGCCCTTGTAATAAGGGACTGTAAATTTTGAGATTATTTGGAAATAAACTCCTACCCCATAGACCATGGGGCAGGTTCTCTCTCCCCTTTTAACGACAGTGCAGAAGTGTCAATTTGAAGGTCTCAAACCTGATTCAACATCCCCACTCTGTTGTTATATTTGGAGAAGGTAAACTGACAAAGAATATTAAACAAACACAGACTCCAGGTGCCATGCACCAAGGTATCAACAACTGGCATAACAATAACTCCCTTTCCACAGTGGCCCTTTTCTGATATGACTTGACAGCCAAAGGTACAGTTTCGACCTCAGAGTTCACATGGCTAAGCAACCAGGACAGAATCACCCAAGCACACATTCAGTTTTCCCATCACATCTCAGTCCTTTCTAAAAATATATACCTTAGCTTCTGAGAACTCTAACAAGTTTGTGCTGTAATTTATTTTAAGTATTCTGTGTTATCAGCTCTGGAGACAGCAAAACGACAGTGTCAGTCTCCATCTTTGTAGGGGATTGATGAGCAGCAAGGTTAAATTTTAATCCTAATCCACCTTGTGCCTTTTAATAACATACATGCCAATATGTCCTTGTGATCATTCCTTATAGGAAAGTTGAACTAAAATAAGTAAATTAAAAAAATAATTTATAGTGAAGTAGAACTAAAATTTGCAGATTGTAATTTCCATTATAATTAAGATAATTAAAAGCACTTTTATCATGAATTTTAAAAAGTCACTTTCAGAACACATCAGTTCCATAACAGAGATTACTTAGGTTTAATAGACCAAATAAAGTTTCCAATGTGTAAACATAACAGAAGAACCCACCAGAAACAAACAATGCTTTCCCAGGTTCCTGAAGCAACCTGTTTATTTTAAAGTTTGGGTATATATTTTGTGTGGCTTCCTTAGGTTTGAGTTTTGTTGGGGGTTTTTTGTTTGTGTGTTTTTTAAATGCCTTTTATCTGCCACTACAATCATCAGGTCTGCTTTTTTCCTTCAGTCTTCTGACAGTTGCAATTTACAAGCTCACAAGCAAAAGAATCTCCAAGCCCTATTCATATCCCTGTCCATTCAGAGAAACAACCCCACTGTTACTGTGGGAAACAAGAGAGCAGAGGAAACATTGGCAGGTGCTTTTCTGCATCTTGGCCACAAAATGCTTCTCATTCCTTGCAGCAAGATTAGGTCTTCAAGCACAAGTCCTTCAGCACTCTCCCATTTATGTTTATTTCAGGAAGTGTTAAGTAAGAAAAATCCAACAGCTCACCACTGATAAGTTACATCAGCGGCTTGTTACATTAGCATAAGAAGTTACAATGGATTTTAATCTTTGCAAAGGATTTTGGTTTTGTTTTCCACAGAATTTCAAGAACAAATTATCTCCCCTCTGTCAGAGGCCTCACATCAAGTAGTTCTACTTTCCCTCAAACAGATCCCAGTCCCATAGCTGGGGAACTGCTACCAAGAAGCAAGGAGAAATCCCAAGCCATGGTTAAAACACAAAGAGAGACAGGAGGGAACAGGTGCTCACAGACTAGGGATCCATAACCGGACTGTTTTGTCTCTGGAGCCTGAAGCCACCAGGTGACCAGAAGGTGAAAACTGGACACACATCACTGCATCTTTGTGGCCCACGAAGCGATAGGCTCTCATCTGAGGTTTCATGCTCCAGATCATCAGGCACGAATCCATCGAGCCACTTGCTGAAATAAAAAAGGAAAAACAAAACCAAACTTGCCTTAGTTCTCCTCCAATTACACCAAACCTACATTTCACACTCAGTTCACTACCCTGCTTCCAGCAGTCTCAGGTACACTGTCCTTGAAGCTTCACCAGTGTATTGCACATTGTGTATTTCATTAGCAATTCAAACAAAACAAGGCCAGCCATGCATTGCCTCCGACTGACAATTCACTTCCCAGAGCCTGGACATGCAACAGCTGCAGAGGCAAAAGCCACACAGGTTTGTAAAGCTTTTTCCAGTTAAATACACACTCATGGAATACACAGAAGGCCTGTGAATGAAGGTTATCTCATCACTTTCTCATTGGGAAGCAGAGGCAGGTGCCAGCTGCAGCAGGTTAAATATCAAGTAACACACCACAGATTACAGAGAGCAGTGAGTTGGTGACGTAAAGACAACCTGGCTACATCTCCCTCCAGCATCTCTCCCTTCTGAAAACGCTGATCAAAGTCAGCTCAGCAGTTCTTAGCAACATATGAGAAACACAAGCTTGCAAGGTGACTAGAGCAGTGCTCAGTTTGCTGTTAGCACGAAGGGCCAGCAGGACCTTTTGTTGTTGCAGAGCTCAGTACCTCAGTACCTCCACTCCTCTCTCCATCTAAATAGAGCAGAGAAGCTCTTTCTTTACCATCTGGCCACCAAAACACAGACTATTTACCCAATTGTTTCTTATTGAGACTGAAGTCCACACTAGTGACAGCATCTCTGTGGCCTTTGAAGTGTCTCTCCAGGGTTGGATCTTCCTAGAAGACAACAATGTTCAGACACCATAGATTAAGAACCATCTTGGCACAATAAAACTATTTTATTTCTACAACAGGTGAGCCAAAACACATATTCACCCCACAAAAGCCAGGCAGAGACAAGAACACTGCACAACACAAACCACAAATTTCACATGTATCACAAACTTTTAAAGAGGCAAATTATCCAGGCAGTTATTAGCTTGGATCTTAGGTGACTTTGCACGAATCCCTCATGCATTTTTATGATGTTGGTATAGAGACCCCAAAGCTGACTATAGACAGACAAGCCAGGTCCATACCACCTGAGCAGGCAGTCAAGCTCATCTTTGCTCTGATAGCTGCTCATCCCAGCTCAGGTGTAGCAGAGAGACCACTATTTGTACAGAAGAGGCAAATTTGCAAGATTTACCACACCTGTTGAAACAGGCAGGAGGGATCAGAACTGCAGCAAAACAGACTGACCAACTACCCATCCCCTACACCTGGGGAACACAGCATGCCCCTACACAGCACCTTGCTGCAAAGGCCAAACAAAGCCTGAGGCCAGGCAGAAAAACAAACAAAAACCCGAGAGAACCGTTACAAGAGCTTTTAACACCCGAAAATCGCCCAGACACCAGGACAGGCTCATCAGGCTTCAACCCTTGCTCTCTCACACACACAGCCTCTGACCCTCTGGCAATGCCCACCACAGCCTTCTGCCCTTCAGGACTTGACCACAACCCCAGCCTGCTCAAACCAGAGCCCAGCCCCAGAACAGGGCTGACTTCCCCCCACAACACCCAGCACCAGCGCTCCCCAGACCCAGAGCCCCCCCAACAGCCTAGAGGTGCCCCTACACACAGGCACAGCTCAGCCCCAGCTGCCACAGCCCCCCGACACCCCGAGCCCCCTGGGCAGCACCGAGCTCCCCCAAACCCCCCTGCCCCCAGCCCCACCTGCACAGCCACCCCACAGCCCACCCCCATCAGCACTAACCCCCCTCCCAACCCCAGCACTGCCTCCCACCGCCACCGCGGCCCCACAGCCCCGCACAGCACCAAACACCCCTGGGCCGGCACCAGCCCTGCCTTCCAACCCCCCCGGCTGCGACACAACGGCCCAAGGGCCGCCCCCCCCCGACACACCCGGGGACCCCTCGCACCGCCCCCGACACCCCGCCGTGCCCCGGAGGCCCCGCTCCGGCGGCCCGGCCGCCCCTCACCAGGCACACGGCGGCCATGACGCCCCGCGGCCGCCGTTCGCTTCCCGCGCCGCGCGCGCCCCGTAGCAACGGCCCCGCCCAGCGGGGGGCGGGCCCGGCCGCGAGGGGCCGCCATGGCGGCTTCGGGGGGGGCGTCGGTGGGCTCCTCACGGCGGTAAAACAAGCCCTTGCCGTGAAAGCCGCTCCCTCTGAGCACAGCCGGCCCCGTCAGGGTGCTCGCGGCGTTAGGGAAGCTCAGCTCCTTCCCGCGCTGTTACATCGGTTACTCTGGGCGGGCTTGGTGCTTGGTGCCTGTTGCAGTGCGCAACCGCCGGAGTCCTCTGCCCGGCTCCTGCTCTCGGGATCGGGTGGGTCCAGAGCCTGGTGGAGAAGATCCCTGGGTCTCAGCCAGTGGAATAACACACACTTGTGCTCTCTAAGGCTATGATCCCGGGCTGGGCTCTTCCAATAAATGGCTCAGCTGGTGGCAGATGAGCTGCCTCTGCTGGGGTCTGTGGGTGTTCGAATAGGGTCTCACCTCGGCGTTGTGCAAAGAGCAGAGGACAACTGGGAAGGGTTGTTCTTCCAACGGTTTAATACCAACTCAACTAAAATCTTTTTATTCCAACTCTGTTCGGCTCTATTTAGTAACAACGCTTTTAATTAGAAATTATCGGCTGCCTGCCGGCTCTCTGCGATCTCCGGGATGTGCCAGATCTCCGGGATGTGCCAAGTCTGGGGCCCACGTGCAGGGTTGGGGCTGCAGATGCTGGGAGGTGCTTCAGCCCATCCCTTGGTCAGTGCAGTCCTCACGGGTGAAAGACTCCTGTGTGAAGCCCAGCCCTGCTTGCCCTCACTGCCCAGGCTGACTGTCTGGGCCTCTGAAGGGTCTTCCATCCGGGGCTCTCCGTTTGAGGGCAGCTCTCCTCCTGCACCTTTCCACCAGCCAAGGATGTGCTCTGTTGAAGCAGGGGTTATAGTAGTAGAGGATC
>NW_016690258.1:2886657-2965859 GCF_001604755.1 Lepidothrix coronata
CAGAAAGACTAACTCAAACCTGCCTGAGCACGGCCTGAGAACAAAATGAAAACCAGACCTCTCATTCCCACCTCCATCTCCTCCATCACAGAATCACAAAATGGTTTTTATTGGAAGGGACCTTCAAGATCACCTTGTTCCAACCCTCCTGCCTTGGGCAGGGATGCCATTTATAGATTGGGTTGCTCAGGGACCCAGCCAGCCAGGCCTTGAACACTTCCAGGAATGGGGCATCTACAATCTCTCTCAGCAACAAGTTCCAGTGCCTCACCACCATCCCAGTAAAGCATTTCTTCCTAACATCCAATCTAAACCTGTTCTCATTCAGTATAAAACCATTGTCCCTTGTCCTGTCACTCTCTGCCCTCATTTTTATGAGACCCCTTGTAAGAAGTGGCTTCTCCACGCACAAACAGCCCTCTATGATGAGACCTAATAAGGTCCTTCTGGGCAGGTCCCTCTCTCCCCCAAGACTATTCCAAGCATCAGTTGATGTGCAGAGCAGCTGCTGTACCTGGCTGTGAACAGAAACTGCTGCATCCTCTGCCAGAAACTCGGGCAGGGAGGCAGATCTCTGGTCATCCCGTTTTGTTTCGGTGAATCCGTACGCATTCAGCTGTCGCATGAAACTTCTCATTTTCTGTGTGTCAAAAAGCCGCTGAGGCCCTGCCCTGCCCAGCGCCTCCTTTTCGAAAAGATCTTTGTTAATGGCCACACATTTTCCACCTTCGCTCCACCAAATTGACAGAAACCTGCTACTTTCCAGCATTTTCCAAAGTTTCTGTGGGAAGCGAAGGGAGGAGAACTCTCCCTCCATGGCCATGTCCCTGGACAGCTCGCCCGTGTCCTGCCAGTCAGAAGGCAAAGGCCAACTGGCACCAGTGGACTGCGGGTTCCAGTGGAATGTTCTGACATGTCACTGTGTGCTGTGGAGTGGGGACATCGCAGGTGACATCTCAGTGATGGTTGGCAGTGGTGCCCTGGCAGAGGGGAGCAGCCTGAGGAGAAGCTGCTGCAGGGCACTTGTTGCTTCTCCCTCCCAGAGGCACCGGTGGTGGTGGGACTGCAGAGCCCAGCAGTCCACAGAGCTGTGCTGAACGGCTGCAGGCAAGGAGAGGCTGCACCCAGCAGTGGGTCCCCAGGGAGGAGCAGGGGTGGCTGCAGCCTTGGGCATCCCAGTGCCCCTTTTAGGAAGCTTTCCAGCTGGGCCTCTCTGATACCTGCAGGTTTGTCCTTAATCCTTCTCCCTCGGGCACTGCATTGCAGAAGCAGCAGTTCCAGTAGGGACAATCCTTTTCCTGACATCCCCTGCCCCAAAGCAGCAGGTATTCCCTGATGTCAACCCACTGTCCTTGCAAACTGCTCGGAAGGGATTGCCCTTTTCTATTTTTAACTAGTGGATTTAAAACTACCTGGGAGAGATGGAGCAGGGGACACACTGTGTTTCTGGAAGGAGACCCAAAAGCAGTGTCGTCTTCTCCAGCCGTGAATGGCCCAGCAATCAGGGGCTGGGGGACCAAAGCCCCTCACTCAAGCATCCTTGGGTCAGGAGCTGTTCTGGCTCCCTTTTTCTGAATCACTCCTGCTTTGTTCATAAAGCCATGAACACAATCCCATGAATTGCTCTTTGCAGGGAAGCCATCCATCCTTCTCCCTGCTGCACTGTCCTCCTGCCATAGTCAGTTGGCTGATTCAAGGGTGTTTGTGCCTGAAAAGCTCTGCATTCCCCCTGCCCTTTGAGTTACTGTGTCTGAAAAAAAACATTCCTCCCTCAGACATGGCCTTTCTGCCCACATAGCTATGGATTTTGGATCTAGAAATTTGAAGCAGTTTCCAGCATTGCCTGAGCTGTTCCCCATTAAATGCTTTGGCATTTGAGTATTAGCTTTTCTTTCTCTGCAAGGAAATAAAAAAGAACACATAAATGATTCTAAATATGCCTAAGGCACTAAGGAAGCCTTTTACAATCCATTTTAGAGCAACAGAAAACCAGAAACATGTGATTGGACTCCCACTGATAAAAACATGAAGTGGGAACGTTTCCTTCAATTGAAGGATTCCACCACCCAAAAAAACCCCAACCCACCTCTAGATAATACACTGGTAGCCATGGATGGCCACTTCTTACCAAGTCATCAGCCCTGGGGTGCCACTGCTCAACACCAACAGCCAGAGGTGACAGCAGCCCATTGGCAAGTCATTCCCACCTGTGGCAGTCCAGGACACATGTCAAAAGAAAAGCAATTAAAGAATATTCATGCCAAGGTCTTGGGGGGGAAAAAAGGGCCCTCAGGAACAATGGGCACACATCGGGTCCAGTGGTGGAGGCGGGGGGGTCTTGGATAGCCCAATTCAGCCATTTAAACATCTTTGTGGCATTGTCTGCCCTGGGTTTGGGCAGGGAGGAGGACCTCGGGCCCTGTGCTGTCCCCGCGGTGTCACCCCGGCTGGAGGGACTCCTGCCGTCCTTCAGGTGGCCACCGGGGGGCAGGCGGGGGCTTCCGACAGCGTCCGCTTGCTAAAGAGGGAGAAATGAGCAGGAAAATGGGATAAAATGCAACATGATTTCATTAAAGGCGAATCAGGCCAAACCAGTCAGCTTCTCTGTGAGGACTACCATAATTCTGGGCGGAAGAAGCGCTGAGCTCGCCTCTTTAAAATGCCACTTCACAGCTTGAGACCTAGACGTTATCTGGTATTTCCCAGCGGGTTTTATCTGGTATTTTCCCTGGCCTTATTTGTATCACCGTGAATCAGGAAGAGACCAGAAGCCCAGGATCTGCCACCTCTGTCATATCGACAGAGCCTTGCATTGCCAGCCCTGCCAGGGCTGTGGTCCCTGCCTGCTGCAAAGCAGCAAAGTTCTTGCAGAGCATCAGACCCACCCAGAATTCAGGTGAGTCATTCTTCCATGAAATTACAATTAACCTTTGACTTTGAGCCCAATTCAGAAAGCTCTGAACTTCTCGCTAGAGTGGGTCTAAGTTTAGCAACCAAACTGAATGTTTACCACTTCTATATTGCAAACCCCAGTTCTCACGTGTCCTGTTAATACTTAAACTGCTGGGCACGTCAGTCTCTACACATACCTGTGCAGTTTTGAGAATATTCCAACTGAGGGGCAGTGTATGAGATTTGAAAAAGCTGAGGGGCTCAACAAGACCAGCGGAGGGAAGAAGTTTTTACCATCTACAGAGAAAGCCCCAAAAGATGTGGAATTGGTCAAGGCAATGTGCACAAGCTAAGATGGAACCAGCAACTACACCCAGGTCTCCCAGCTGCTAGCAGCACTCCAGAACAAGGTCATCCTGTCTCCATGACCAACACAATCCCAGCAGGGTCTTCCACAGCTGTTTTGTGTCCCATCCCAATGCACACTAGAGATGGAGGCAGGAGCCTTGAGCAACCAACCCTGCAATGCTTTGGCACATGTCAAAATGACCATCTGGGATGTGACAGCCACCCTGTTATTGCCACTTTGCATCCTGAGAGCACAGCAGGGACTTAGGCAGCCTAAGCACATAGCTACAAGGAGCCAAAAAATGAAGATTGGTACTCCAGAGACTTGCTGTTCAACCTCCCTCACTGCTGCTGCATAAGAAGGCAGCTGCAGACAAGTTGGGCACTGCAGAGGGGAACAGGTCCACCAAGCAGCTCAGCTGATGGCAGTGACATAGTCCCATTGCTTCCATGGGGAGAGGCTGCTTTACATCAACTGAAGATGTAGCTTGCTACCACATCAGCTATTTTCTCTCTTACTAATGACTTTGTCCTCCCATGTGTGCCAAACCCAATTATTTATAGACCACAGGTTTTTTTTTCTCCCACCTGCCTTTGTGCTTATTATCCTTTCTTACAGAGTTAAGAAAAAGACAGGGAAAGAAAAATCTTTCCCTCAAGTAAGTCTCTCACTGACCTAAATGCAAATTTGTTCAAGCAAATTCAGAGAGCTTTGATCCTGCATAAGAGGGGAAAGGGGAGGGGAGCAGCCTCTGCTGCTATCAGAACACATCTTTACTGCTGCGTAACAACCAGGCAATGAAGCCAAAGCCATGGGAGTTTAAATAGGAAGCTCAGCCAAAGGTTACCTGGGTGCCCCAGGTGCTTGTTATCAGAGCCTTGAAAAGAGGGGAGGGAAGAAAAGTGACAGGAGCTGATCACAGCAACAACAGGAACCAGCTGACAGGGCTGGGGGAGCTGCCAACCCTCCTCAGCCCTCAGCATGCTCAGGGTCTCTGCTGTTGTAAAGAAAAGGGTTTGCAAAGCCTGGGCTCTGGAGCTGCTTGGACCATCGAGACAAAATATTTCTGTCTCGGATCTGAAGCAACTTCAGGACACAGAGCCAGAAAGCACCCTGTTAATTGCAATACCATGTTTTATTTGCTGCCTTGTCTTTGCAGGTGATTTGTACCACTGCTGAGGGGAAGGGTGACAAGGGGACAGAGACACAGTGACACTAGGACATATGCTGGAGTGCCAGAGGAATACACTGCTACTCCCTGTGTGAAGTTACACAGTTCTTCAGCCATTCAGGAGAGGGGGAGGGAAGGGAGCTCACACATGCCTACAATTCCTAGAACAAGCCTAAAGGAGAATTCAGGAGTGAGAAAACCTGGCAAGCTGGATCCAGCCAGAATCCCATCATCAGCTTTCTTGGCATATACAAAGTTTCTCTGACCACTTACATTGGTTCTCATGTCTTAAACCATTATAAGATCCTAACATCTGTTACAGGAATGTAGCTCAAACCCACCTTTAAATTCTTTGGTACCAGTGACACCAGCTCTGCTGATCTTGCTGATCAAGGGCAGGTGGCTGCTTTCAGTCCCTGAACTTTCCCTGCTGGTGCCTGCAGGGGTGAGAGGAGTTCAGGCTTCGTTGAACTCACGATTGCATCAACCCAGAACCCAAAGTGCAAAGAGAGTGGTACTAGGAAAATGCTAGCTGAGTTCACAGGAGTGAAGCTGAGACCTTTGGGACACGGAATTCCCCACTTGTGGGCCACGTGTGAGGCATCCACACCCAGCGGGGGCATTGCCACACAGACCCTGGCGCTGGGGCAGGTAATGCTGCACAGTCCAGCACCACCCACCTACCAAACCAGATCAGTATTACCAGTGCCAGTTGCCTCAGTTTCCATCTCTCTCCATTAGGCTGCTTTCCAATCAATGTTTATCGCTGGGCTGGGTCATGTTTGGCCTTGACTTTTAAGCCTATAATCTTATGGAAAGAGTCTTTGTTCCAAAACATCCCAAGTTCAGGTCCTCACTCAGAGGAGTGTATCAGTCCACCCCTGCTGACAGGTATCGAATTTCCATGCAAGGTGTTACATGGGAAGAGCTAAAAGGATGAACAGTCAGGCATGCTGAGAGCAGAGTGGGGAGGGGGACATCAACCTTCCTAGAGAAACTCCTGCTGACAGCACGGAGTTTGGTCAGCACAAGCAAGCACAAAACTGCCTGGTCCTTCTTCTAAAGCTCTACAGTCCCAGGGGCCTTGCTCCTCCTGAAGACCCAGGGTGGCTGCCTGCTCTCCTTCCCACATACCATTCCTGCACACTGTGGAGAGGAATGGCAGATCAATGTGACCAGGGCAGACTGCAGAACAACCCTAAATATCTGTTACATTTGCCGCCTTTACATGCTGAAGGGAAAGATGCCTCTGTTTGCAAAACATCAGAGCAGCTGTGGTTCCAACCAGCATTAAATCTGTGGCACACCCCTGATCTTTTCCCCCCCAGCACTTTCCCCTCTGTGAACAGACTGTAGTTAGCAAAGCCAGTCCCTTCTGCAGTGAAGTATTTCCAAGCCAGTTTGAGGCAGGCAGAACCAGAGAGTGAGTTTAGCCTACTGCCCATCACCCAAACCAGTCGCTTCCTTGCACAAGTCATTTACCCTTCCAGCATTTCATCCTCAGGGAGAAGAGGCACCTGGCTGCCCTTCTGTCCAGTGCCAACAGGAGCTCAGCCTTTGCTGCACCTCTTGGTGCTACCATAACATTTCCACATGCTTGTGCTGGGACATCTGTCTTGCTAAGGCCACTAAAGGACAAGTGGGAACAATAAAGCCACAGAACTACATAAGAGCAGCGTTTTCCACTGTTCAAATAGGGCAGGACAACTGCAAAAGGCTTATTGTTCAAACAGTTTATTACCAACTATATTAGGCTTTATCTATAATTAATTATATTAGACTTTATATCTGTACTGTGCTCCATCGGGCTCTGGAAGCAAGGGAGCAGCTGCCAGTGGGCGTGGGTGGGCTTTAGTAGACACCTGCATGTTCCCACAGACTGACCCTCTGGGCTTCTGAAGGGGCCTTTCACCCATCTCTGCTGCACCCGGGGCTCTCCGTTTGAGGGCAGCTCTCCTCCTGCACCTTTCCACCAGCCAAGGATGTGCTCTGTTGAAGCAGGGGTTATAGTAGTAGAGGATCTAAAACAGGCAAAGGAGAAGAGTTAGTTGCCATCCTCCCAAGATGGAAAACCCCAAGCTACAAGAACTAGGACTCTGAATTGCAAAAGAGGAGGAGCATGGACACAGAAAAGGGCTCTGAGGGCTGTATGGAACCTAAAGCTCAGGCTAAAGCATGATGTGAAAATTGTCTTCAGTCATTGCCACCCCTGGGGTTTTGCCCTCTGGAGACAGAGCAGTGTAGGATTTTCAAAAGGAGAACAACTGCTTTCAAAAGCCAAATACCACTATTTTTCAGCAGCTTCAGTGTGAACATGAGCAGTCAAGTAACCCTGTACTCCTTAAATGCATCTGCTTGGCATTCAGCAGGTGCTGCAGGAAGGTTTCAGATTTGGTACAGCAAGACACAGGGCAAAGACATTTGGAGAAATCAGGTTATGCTGAGTCTGTCTTTCCCTTTAATGGGCTCAGACTCAGCAGATCTCACCAATCTGCATTTCTAGTAGTCAGAAAGACTAACTCAAACCTGCCTGAGCACAGCCTGAGAACAAAATGAAAACCAGACCTCTCATTCCCACCTACATCTCTTCTATGGTGAGGCCCTATTTGCAGTGAAGGTCCCTCTCTCCCCTAAGACTACCACAAGCATTAGTTGATGTGCAGAGGAGCTGCTGTACCTGGCTGTGCGCAGAAACTGCTGCTTCCTCTGCCAGGAATTCAGGCAGGGAGGCAGATCTCTGGTCATCCTGCTGCATTTTGGTGAATCCATAGCTGTTCAGCTGGCGAATAATAGTCTCGATTCTCTGCGTGTTAAAAACCCGTTGAGGTCCTGCCCTGCCCAGCACCTCCTCTTTGAAGAGTTCTTCATTGATTGCAACACATTGTCCACCATTGCTCCACCAAATGGACCGAAACTGGTCACTTTCCAGCATTTCCCAAATTTTCTGTGGAAAGCAGAGGGGTGACAATTGACTGTCCTTGCCTGTGCTCTCATTGGAAACAGAAGGGCCTCGTTTGGTCTTGACTCTGCCCCTGCTAGGCTGGATGTCCTGTTCCTTCTCCATCACTTGTATGGCAGTGTCACAGGGCACAATTTCCCCTGTCCTGGCAGGCCAGGGGAAGCTGTGTCAGCCTGCTGCCCCAGTGCATCTGGAGTACAAAGGAATGTTGTTTTTGTGGGAATCAGCTCCCTTTTCTTTTGCTACAGGTGGACTGAAGCTTCCCTCATTGGCCATGGCCCTGCACAGCCGTACCTCGTTCTGCCAGTCAGCAGGCAAAGGCCAGCTGATGCCCCTGACTGTGGGTTCCAATTGAGTGTTCTGACATGTCACTGTGGTGCCCGTGCTCCTCAGGGAGGAGCAGGGATGGCTGCAGCCTTGGGCATCCCAGTGCCCCTTTGGGAAGCTTTCCAGCTGGGCCCCTCTGACACCTGCAAAAATGTCCTTGTGGATATCAGGGAGAGGAACCAGCCCAGGGAACTGTGCTGGATTGCACATGGGGAAGGTGGGACAGCCCACCCTGGTGCCAAAAGTGGCAGCTGTGGTGTGGGAGGTGCAGTCTGGTGCAGCTGGAGCAGCACACTGGAGACCAGCTAGGGCCTGGCTGCTGAGTGGTGATGACAGAGATAGGGCAGCCCAGAAGTTCTCCAGCAGGGTTGGGAAGTGGGGGAGCAGCATCTCAGGGTGTACAGGGTCTGTGTATGCAGGGACATGCATTAGCCATTAGTTGCTTTACCTTGGCGAGTACGGACTCTCTGTGAGCAGACACCTGCATGTCCTGTGCTGGAACTGGTGTGAACACCTCCTTCTCCACGCCAGCAGCAGTTCCCTGTGCAGGACGAAGATCTTGGCAGCTTTCCTCCAGCTCCTCATCCAGACATGATGCAGCTGGGGCTCTCCTTTTGTGGCCCACTCTTGGCTTGTACCTTTCCAGCACCTGGGGATGCTCCATCTTAAAGCTGGGGCTGTAACAGATTCAGAGAAGCTAAAAAGTGCAAAGGAGGAGAGTTAGTTCAAGCCTGAAAACCACAAATACATGAGAACAAAGACTTGGTTTTAGACAAAAGCCAAACTTGGGTATTGAAAAGAACTTTTAAGGGCTTATGAAACCTCAAGTTTAGGCTCTCCCAAATGTTACAATATGGTTCTGTTAAGTGATAACCAGCCCTGGGGTTTTCACCTGAGAAATGCCCTGAGAAGCAATGAAAGTGAGGACATTTATGTCTGAGGCTTCTTTGGTATGAACATCAGTCTCTCCCAGCAGTTCATGTGTAAAGGAACTGATGTACCTTTGTAGGAGCTGAAGTAGCTACTTCTGCTGGAAATTCATCCCTGGAGTTAGGCAAACTGGATATGGCAGTTCGCACAGCCCATACAGGTCAAGTTGATGAGGAAAACTGCTCATGCTCTCCATTTCAAAGGCTCTGCCAAGTCCTCTTCTCACCAGCACCTCATCCTTGAACATTTCTTTATTGAAGGCAACAAAGAATCCATCACCAACCAACCAAATGGAACGAAATTCATCACTGTGAGAAATTTCCCAGAGCTGCTTGAGAAAGGAGAGATCTTCAGTTTAGCCACTGCTCCCCTTGGAAGAAGGAGGAATGCCTCTTTCAGTCAGTGCTGTCATTGCTCCTACAGCAACATCCACAGCTGCTTGACTATCCCACTTAGTAGAGGCTGGAGAAGCTGAACCTGAGGACTCCCTCAGCTTGTCTGAGAAAGAGGAGGAAATTTTAGCTGTTGATGCCTCCCTTTAAAACCATCCTCTCTCATTTGGGCTCAACCTTTCTTCTGCAGCCATTGCTCTGGCCATCCAGGCTCTGTCCTGCCAGATACCAACCAAAGGCCAACCAGTACCAACTGGTGCTGACTGTGGGTTCCCACGGGACATTCTCAAACACCACCGTGGTGCCCATGTCCCACAGTGATGACATTGCAGGGTGGCACTCATGACTTGGCAGATGGGAGCAGCATGGGGAGGAATTCTTGTTGCTTTTCCCTTCCAGCTGGCCCCTCTGACACCTGCAGAAACATCCTTACAGTCTCTGCAGTTTTTTGTGATTAAGTGGACAAACATCTTACAAGCTCCCTGGTAACAAACTAGCCTTTCAGTGTGGCTACAAATACTTCTGCCAAGCAAGGAAAAAGTGTTTCCCTTGTTGAAACACATTGCAACAAGTCTTTGTGTGGAGTAAACCCTCTTCATGCCAGAAGAATCAGTGCAAATGACCCTACTTGGTACCCAGTGTCTGAGCTCCTGCTTGTCTCTCTCTTACAGCCCAGTGTGAGGCAGGTTGGCTGCAGCATTTTGGGATCTCTGTAACAGGGAAGGCTATTTCTGAGGTGACAGAGACCCGGCAGACAGCTGAGAGCCCAGAACAACCCCTGAGCTCACCTTGTTAGCAGCGCCAGCTTGCTGTTCTCTAACAATCTGTTCTAAGCACTGGCTAAGTTTGGAAACAGTGCTAAAAGCAGGCTTGCCATGGTCATGCCAATGAATGAAGAGCTTGTCACACAGGGAGATTCACCACCAGCACGAGGGAAGAGCATAAACATTACTGTATTAGATATAAACCATTGTACAGAGGAAAGTGTGAGTCCTTCAAACTGCTGCAACAGACTTTAATACTGTATTAAGTGCTGGGGAATGGGAGGAGCAGAGGATATCTCACTGACTAGCTTCAGTCTTCTGCAAATGGATGTGAATGCTCCACTCCGAACACAGTTTCAACAGGCTAGTTCCTAACATGTCCCGACCCTTAAAAAGTGCCTATATTCAGCTTCTGGATTTCACTTTATCTCTTGAATATCCTCAGCAATTCAGGCTTGCTCCAAGGGTGAAGCTCACCAAGCACTCACAGACACCAAGGAACAGCAACATGCAGTTCCTGGCAGCAGGACAAACCCTTTGGAGTGAAGGGGCAGGACCCAGTGATCACAGCCATCTCTCCCAACTCCACCTTCAGGAAGCAACTTGTTCTGTTTTTATTCCTGTGAAAACAGAAAGGGGAAGAAAGCAGCTGGTTGTCACAGGAAGATGGACAAGTAAAAAAAAAAGGGAGGTGCTACAGCTTCAATGAGTTTCAGATGTGCTGCTTGGAGTCATCCTGAGATGTAGGAGAAGCCACTGTCTCCTGCAGGACCTTAGGCCTTCTCAGAAGAATTTATGTCCCACTGCAAGTCACCCAGCCCTGCATTCCTTGGTCAGGTTTACTCCCTCTTGGAGAGCAGACACATTCCTCTGTCTCTGCCTTTCAGCTCAATGCCAGGCCTGCAATGAGCCTGACAGATAAACCAAGCCCTGTCAAGACACATTCCTGTCTAGAACTGTACCTTGACCCATTGTATGAGATCTCTTTTTATCATCTCCCAGAGTTGTGAGAAGCAGCTGAAACCCAGGATCCATGGGAAGAACAAACAGCATATCAGGCATTTCAAAAATGGAAACATCAGAAAGGTTAGGCTTCAACCAAGTGAGGCAGACAAAGCCATAACCCCTGCCAGGAGAATGAGCAATGCAAACAGTGGATGCCTGTATCTGAAGTCGAGATTTTTCCCCAGTCACAGCAGAGGAATGTGTTTTAAATAGCTAGCTTTTGGCCTTCTGTTTTGTTTACTCTTCCAAAGACAAAACCAAAAGTGATGCCATTCCCCGCCTTATTGAAGTGCAGAAGGAAACATCTGGGAAGGGGAGGCAAAACATGACAAAGTCCAGACCAGTCTAAATGGAGACACACACAGGCCCTTCTGCTCAGCCTGCTGAATATGTAGCTATTTATCTACACAGCCTGCTACCACAGCTGAGTGGAAAATACCTGCTGGGCTTCGGGATGCTCCAAGCAGCCAGGAGGAGAACAGGGGGAACGTCACAGTCAGCTGCTCCTCAGGGGTTGCCTGGTTCCTTGAGTAACCACCACTGCACAGAAGGACCAGACCTTCCACTGATGTGAGCAAGCTCCACAGCCTCTGCCACAGCTGCATTCATGCTTATGCCAGTTCAGGGGACATATGGCTACTGCCCAGCTGAAAAGCTCCTGGTAACTTTTAGCCTGAGAAAATAGAAGCAGAAGAGCAGAATGAGGAAGTGATCCACTGAAATTTGTTCTCTGTGAGGGACTTCCCTGGAGGACCGGCATGATAAAGGTGCTGCCTGCCCAGAAAAATGCCACACTAAACCTGGAGAATGGCCAAGCATGGTTCAAGCTGGGTGACTTGTTCACAGAAGCCAGTACCTCTGCCAAGTGCAGGCAGTGGCTGAACACTTATAATTAGAGCTGAGGTGTCAGGCCAGTTGCTTCCAACTCCTGTTATTTTTTATTACGCATCTTTCAGTATTTTGTATTCACCTGAAGAGAGACAGTGTCCGATTTCAGGGGGTAGGAAAACTTCATGCCTAGAGTGTACAGTTTTGTTTTCCTAGTTATGCAAAATGGTCCTCCTTGCAAACCTAGGTCCACCAAAAGGGCTCCTAACTATATGGCAGAGGGGCAGGACCTGACTTGGTAAGTAACTTCTTGAACAATTAGGGTTACTCCAAGGGTAATTATTCTAATCAGCAAACATTTATTAGAAACTGCAGAGGTACAGCACAGGGCTGGCACAGGGAGGGACAGGCTATTTCATCTGCAACTACCCTGACCTTCAAGGAAAAAACCCTCTAGCACAACATAGTTGCCATAAACACTCAGACCATGACAAAAGATGTCAGAAATGCAAGCTGTTGACATTACGGGATACTTGGCCAAAGCGAAACCGTATGCCTTTTAAACCCTGAGAGTAAAGACCAGCAAGTTTTATGAGAGGGTGATATGCTATTCTAGAGGGCAGGAGAGAGCAGCTGACATTGAACACAAAATCTGTTTTCTTAGAAGGAAGTTAATTTCCAAATGACACAGAGCTGTGTAACTCATTGCCAGGTTCCGGATCCAAACTAGTCAAGTTCATAAAAGGGTTAGATCAAGGCAGAATGGGTTCACCAGCACTTTTATTCTTTTAACACTTAACACTATTATTTTTTTTTACTCCTGGGCTGTATCCTCTGGCTCAAGGCACTGCCAAGAGCACAGGGCAAACCAGCCTCTTCCCTTACTGTCTGCTACTAGCTGGATGGACATTTGGTCTGACTCGCTTGTCACATGTAGTCAGCCAAGACTGAAGTATTCAGGGCTCAATGTTTGAGCAAAACAAAGCCTTGCCTGGTGGTGTGAGATTTTGCAGGCTCGTTTCTTAAAGTGTCTCATGTGTTTAGTTCCTCCTTCTGTCTCTTGTGAGCGTGAGAAGAAGACAGGCCACCATCCCCAAAGAGGGCAGACACCTCCGCACAGGGCTGCTCTGCTCCTTGTTTGTAAAGTATTACAACACTGCAAACAGTCAAACCTTGGATGAAACAGAGCCTTGGATAAATCCCATGGCTGGGATTACTCACACTGATGTTGCAATCATTGGTGTCATGGATAAAAACGACTCAAAGAAGAGGAGGATGACAATTTTCCATCATGACTTATTTACATTAATTATAAACAGAGATTCCCAGCTCTCTCAAGCTAGCTCAACAACTAGCACCTACCCATGGCCTGTTATCTAAGCTGAGGACTGTGCTAAAGCAGATTCTCTTCAATATCTGAAGTGGGTTGCTGTGATCCTACAACTTCAACCAAACAGCAAAGCCTCATTTTACTCTAACTGCTGTATATATATATATTTACTGCATGGTTACAGGAACAATTCTTTGCTGCTATAAAGACACACCTGCATCTTACCTTCAGATGTCATATTTAGAAAGGTTCCTGGTGACAACCCCACCATAAGCTCTTACATAGTTGAATATATCCGTGTGCAGCACTAAACACTGCACCCAAAGCTGAGCCTTGGTCACTGCTCTGCTGGTGATACCAGCACTCCTAATGGGGCTTGGGGCTTAGGCTGTGGAGAGGAAGCTCTAGCATTAAAAATTAAAATCACAAGTAACCACATTAAATTAAGTTACTCATACCTTTTATACAGCCCCTTCCCAAGTGAAATGCAGCCATAAGGATGTGATGCTCTTACAGCTTTTGACTTAATGCTTTTATGCAGTAGGGGAGGTGGAAAGATGATACAAGCTCACACATTTGCAGCAGGAAAATCAAACCCCTTACACAGTAAAAGCAAGCAGAGAGTCTGGTCATTGGGCTAAAGCAGTTGGTCAGGTGGACAAACTGATTTATCTGACTGGTTGTCTTAGGAATGGGCGACTACTTACAGAGGTTGTGCAACTACTCTGCCTCTGCTCTGCAAACAGCCTGATGTCCAAACAGCAGTGTCTGTAACAGCCTCACTCTGTATTGATATGATTTGCGTGTGCTCAGTAAATAAACAAACAGTGACTCATAAATGACGGGCTTGGAGAAACCCAGGGCAGGGGTTATAGCACAGGCTCAGTCATCACCTCCTCATCTGTCCAGACACCACCGTACAGAAGGGCCCTGGCTGCACCAGGAGATCTCACCCAGGCAGCAGCCCTGGCTGCCAAGGCCAAACCCTCCTGCTGTGAGCAGCATCTTGCCTGAGGCAGAGCACACACCCCCTCCAGCAGCTCAGTGGCACTTGGCCTACCTGGCACCAGCAGCCCTGGCCTGGCAGGGTATCCCACAAAGGTGGATGTTCCACGCTGTATCCTCACCCAAAAGCACCTCTTGCCCTCAGCACTGCGTGTGCCATCCCACCCTCCAGACTGCTACACTGAATTAGCACTGGGCAAGTGAAAAAAAAAGTCCAGAAGAGATAGATAGAAATTAATGTTTAACCTTTGTCTGCCTTACACTACTGACAAATAGTTGCGGGCAATCCAGAAATTTTTTCCACTCATTTAGTTTCTACTTTGTAAGCAATTTCATTTCCTCTGCCATGCAAAGAGCTCCATCAACAGCAGACCTAAGGAAACCAGGTCCCTCGTGGATTTAGTATTTGGATAATTAGTTTCTACATGATTGTGTTGTTTTTTTTTTCCCTCATGGCTACTATATGGTTTGAGCCTGCTACATCCTGTTTCTTGGGCAGTGTACAGCAAGGTCTCTATCCACTGGCTTTGTGGTTTCAGAGATCCCTTAGGAACCTTTAAAAGCTTTACTGTTCTTTGAGCTTTTCACTGAACTGAGGAATGGCCACCACGTTCAAAGCTGCTGGCAGTTGGCCAGCACAACCACAGCACAACTGTGTGCCACCTTGAAGTTGAGCTTTGAACAGATGGAAAAGGAACCCAGTAGCAAATTGTATAATGGCCTAGCAAAAATCCTTTAAAACACGAGAGAATTGCAAAACCAAATCTGAAAAGACACCAAATCAGAAAATTCTTGTTTCTAGGCTCATCTCCTCAACTCCTAGGGATATAGGCTGAACCTCCAACCCAAAACATTTGAACAGTCATGACCTAGCAATCAGATCTTCAGCCCTGAATGCCCAGAGAGTAGGGAAGCTCTTCAGTCCCAATCTTGTTCTCCTGTCACCAACAGTAGCCAGCCACAACTGCCTGGCATAAACCCTCCTGTCACAAGAGGAGAGTCATTGCTTTATCTGTGCAGCCCATCACCGTGCAGGACTGCCTGGCACCACTGGAGAAGCAGGAGCTGTATATAAATGGATGGCTGATTCATGCTGGGACACTGGGCTATTTTCTTGTCCCCCCCAACACGATTTCACCCAGCACAAGAGAGCTGTGAAGACAGTGCCCTGTGTGGTCCCACTCCACTGGGATGAGCAACCCAGAGACGTCAGAAGCTTTACTGGAGGCTGTGATCACCAAGGCTTTGTCTGGCTGTAATTAAGCCACCCCCTAAGGAGGGTGTCCTGCCCACTTTACTCAGCATTGTCTGGGCAAGACAACTGTGCAGGGACAGGGACACAGGCTGCCTCCTCACATCCCTCAACATGCATCCAGAGGTGCACAGTCATCTCCAGGTCCTTCCTCTCTTGCCCAGCAGGGCACATCTGTGCTCCTCACTCCCACCCTGGGAAGTCCAGGTTGGGGCTGGGACCACTGCACCAATCCAGAGGTGGAAGCCAAGACCTGAGCACTGGCAGGGTGGGGGATGTGTGGGAAAGAGTAACTCCAGGTTGCAGTGAGCTCACTGCAGCACAAACTGCCAAGTTGTTTTGCTTCTTCAGGCACCCTTTACTTCAAGATTAATTCAAATAAAACTTGATTCGTTCATTGGACAACTGAAGTTTGCAAGACAAGTAACTAGTGGGACAACTACTCACCAGCATCCCAAATCATTTTTTAAGACCCAGGCTGGTGTTTTAAAGACCCTCCACGTTCCAATACAGCTCTCTCACCGCCTGCAAGTTTGGCAACATCTAAAGCTACAGTAACCGTTAAACTGTTGTCCGTGGTTTGGGTGCAAACCTGTGTTAAACAATATCAAGACTTATCTTGATATGAGCTAAGCAAAGTTGAGCAAATGGGAGATGTGCTGCCACAACAGAAAGCTGTGCAGAGCCCCAGGCTGGGCAGAATGTTGCTGATGCCTCCATGTCAGGAGGTCAAGTCCAAGGCCACCTGACCTCATGTCTTATCCAAAACAATACCAGACACTTCCCACACCCAGAGGTGTGAGAATCCCAGACTGCCTGCACAGGACTCAACCTGCCTTCTTATACCTCAGGACTGGTTTATGTCTGGACAGTAACACCCTTATTCCCTCAGGAAAGCATCACCATTCATTGCAATGCCAGGTTGCCTTGCTTCCCATTTAAGAACCTGAGCTGGACATTTCATCTTACTAAATTTATTACCTCACCAGCTTCTGAAGACAATGAGACACACATAAGTAAACTCAGTTAACCAGTCGTTAAAATTATTTTCTCACAGCCTAATCATCCATTACTTAAGTTCCACAATTTCATGACAAGTCACAGATAGGTCAGAGATGCTGGAAACAAGACGTTCTCCCCAGCTACCACACAATACATATAATTCCTGGGTAGCTACTTGTTGCCACCAGTCGTGCTGAGAACAGGACTGTGCCCTGTGACACAGTGGATTCAATTTATAACAAAACCAAAAAGAGAAAAAAATAGGTCAGCCCTGACAAGATCTGCTTGACTCATCCTTTCTGCTGTATTTAATATTGTTGGAGAATTGCTCCATGCAGGGAGCAATTTAGAAAAAGCTTGATGAGGAAAAGCTTGTGATGAGGAAAGCTCATCTGCTTTCCTTTAGAGCAGCTGCCTGCCTGCCCAGGACAGATGCACTTGTCACGTACGTGGAGATGGCTCATGCACACTGAAGGAGCAGCTCATTCGACAACCACACATTTATGAGACAGTTTCTAATCAAACCCTTCCTCCAAGCACAGATAACAGGCCATCCTCCACGCTCTCACCACAAGTACATGACAGCTCCAGCACTCTGCTGTCTCCAGCACACAGCAGCCTCATTGTGCAAGGACCCACCAAGCCAATGTGACAATCCCAGCCTCAGGGAACCATCCCCTGCTAACTCAGAAAATCTTGTGCTAGCAATGTACCCTAATCCTACATCTTGACTAAGACTTCCAAGCTGTGGCAGATCACATGGCAGTGCCTCCAGCTAAGACACATGCCTGCTTGCCTGCTTCCTTAATGGTCTGCTCCGTGTGAGTGCACAAAGCATGGGAGAAGTCCTTTTACTGTAGGTGAAAAAGTGTCATTCTGTTCAAAATTTCATTGCTGTGTTGCTTCCTGCATTGACTTCTCTCCAGACAACTGTGCTGTGATGAGACAAGGAATGCCTACCCTTGGGTTAGACAGCAGAACTGGGATCCACAGAGAGCTCTGCAGATATTAAATAGAAACCACCGAGATCAAGATGCTAAAGAGGAAGGACAGTTCAGTCACAGACAAATTTGCTTTATCTAGTCAGCACAGTACATGCTGGTATAAAGTGAGGAGCAAAGGCTGCAGGAGGCTGCATGTGAAATAGAGCAAGCAGCTCTACAAGAACCTGTGTTCTGGGAAAAGGTCAATGCACCTTCAAGCACAAGAGTCTGTGCCAAGAGCCTCCAGCAACTGGAGAGGCTTCAAGCACTCAGCTTTAGCCTGGGTGAATGGGCAGTGGACCCAGTAAACAGCAGAGGCAGGCAGAGCCCTCTGCTCACTGCACAACCCACCTCCCCATATGCCTTTTCATTGCCAAAAATCAGCATACTGAAACCTCATTTTCTAAGGTAACAATTATGAGATTGTGTTGCCTCATTTAGATACTAGTGAAGTTTGTGAGTGATTTTTTGTTTCTCCTGTCAAGACTGGCTGTCTCAAAATGAGCACTTCTACACATTTTGAAGGAAAAGAGAAATCCCTCAGTGAGTAGGCAGAGAGGGGAGCTACATTCCTGCTTCTGCCAAGGAAGGGCTGCAGCTCTCTACCTGCCTGCTGGCTGGGCAGCAGGCACACACACATACACACACTCTCCCAACTGGGAAGTAGCCAGGGCACAGGATATCTCCTGCCCAGCTGCTATTTATTAGAGGATTTGGGAGAGAAGTGAGGATACTAAGGGATATTAAGAGTCACTGCATCAGAGGCAAGTATGTGTGAAGCTGGACTTCACCAAACCTCTTGTGCACAGAGCAATTTGTCCCCTGCTTAGGTTACAGGAGTCAAGAGTTTATGCTAAGTGCTTTCTTTTTGCTCAGTGGGTATCACAAGGTGTCAGCTCTGCTACAAGCACAGTGAGGCAGCCCCAGGGTAATGGCACTGGCACGACACTGAGATGAATTTTGGTTCAGGTCCCAGTTTTACTTTTGGCATTCAGAGGCGTTTGCTTGTTCTGTGTCCCCTTTTCACCCTGGCAGGACAGCTGTCTCCCAGCAGGGACTGCTCCTCCAGCAACATGGCACTGGACTGGGCTGTGCAGACACAGGTAAAGACCAGCAGAAACCACTTCCTCTTTTACAAAACAAAGCTTACAGCTGCCCTGCCCAGGGTGGGTGGAAGAGGAACAGGCCATGCTACCTGCCACCTCCCCCAGGACAACTCTCCCTGCTTTTCCAGAAAGAACTGCTCAGTGGAGGAACCCTGCTATATTTCTCCTACTTTTGAAATTGTTTTTCTTTTCCAGTTGATGCTGACCTACATAATAAGCAGGTCACTGGAACAAAAGAGATGTTTTTCAAGGCAGAGGAGAAAAGCCGAGCAGTTCTCCCTCCACACGGGCTTCTGAGGACAAAGTGAAGTGCTGTTTCCCAGGGGTCCCACTGAACAGCCTCCTTTGTGCTCCTCCGTCCAAAATCAGCAGGAACTGCTGGGATCCCACTGAGGACGTGATCAGACCCTGAGCAGAGCATCAGGTTAGTTAAGGAACAGATCCATGGGGCACTGAGCTTCGGGAACATACCTTTCTCATGTGAACAGTAAATGTGCCATGTGCAGCCCTGGTGCACGAGGCTGTGAGCTCGTGCAATGGCCCAGCTGCACAGGACTCCATCCAGTGGGCAAGGCAAGCTCCCATTAAACCAGCAGCAAAGGGAGGGAAGGAGAGAGCAGGAAGATGCAGCGGGACAAGTCCCCACCATGATCCCTGTGGTGCATCCCATCCCCAGCTGAAGAAGGATTGGGTTGTAGCAGGTCTGCAGACCACAGGAATACAGGACTGAGACTGACACTGTTCTCAGCTAGAACAGTGCTCTGTCTGAAAATTTGGCAGGCAAGAAGCAGGGTTAGAAGAGCTTGAATCAATTTACTTCTTGAGCTCTAGTCACTTCTGCTCCTTTATGGGAAGCATCCCTAAAGGCTTACTACAATAAAGCACGAACTGGAAATGAGAAAGATTTGAGCAGCCAAAAGAAGAGAGACCCTGGGATAACCTTTCAGCATTCTTACGGTTTAAGGCATGGCAGTATGGAACTGAGCTATGAAGATGTTGTGTCCAGCATCATCATCCCTAATCTTGCAGCTGATCTTTCCCCTTGCTCCCAAAAGGGAGACAACCCTGTGACAGATGTGTGCCAGCATTTCTCATCCACACACCAAGTGGTGCACTGCAAGCAGGAAGCAGCCAGTTACCTACCCACAGGTAAAGCAGGGATCTATTAGAGAAATTAATGTAATGTGATCCTTCCTGGGGCTCAGAGTCAGTCCCAGGAGGATGTATGGAGCGAGTAACCAGAGCAGGCAAGGGTAAGAAGCGCTCTCAAACAGCAAAGAGCTCCAGTAACAATAGTGCAAGTCTGGTAACTAGGTCACAGTTATGATCCTTAATTAATCCTGAAGAGACCCCATCTGCCATGGGGACCATGACAGATAAGGTAGCTCATTAAGCACAGAAGCAGGCCATGGGTAATGCCAGACCCCAGTCCAGCAGCAGCTGCTTTGCCCAGCCTGCTCTCTGCCAAGCTTTTAGCCAGCAGACACATCAGGCTCTTCCCATCTCCCCCGAGGAAGCAACAGCAGCCTGGAGCCTGTTCACAAACCACTGCCCAAACCACACTGACATAATCCACGACACAGGAGAGAGATGAGATTGCAAACAGACCAGAGCAGGCAGATATGAGGCTCCAGCCAAGGAGCTGTACCAAATCCTGACAGACAGCTGAACCCTGGCTCCCCACGCTGTGCTTCACCTGCAGCCCTGCCCTTCTCCCCCACACCTCCCTGTGCTGGGCTGTGCTATTCCAAGTCACTTCTTCCCCTGACTCCTCTAGGAGAAGCTAAGGGGCATCAACTTCTACACTGGTGCTGCCTCAGCTTGCACAGAGGCAGCCACAGCCCTGAGACAAAGTGCTGCAAAGGCCAGTGGAAAAAAGGGCCTGACACTGCAGCTGAAGTTAGGAGTGGTCATGTGCTGGCAGAGCCAGGTTGTTCACTTGGCCCTGACCACGACAGCGCAGAGCCCATCTGCCAGCAGGGAGGCAGAGACTGACCGCAGGCAAGGCCACGGGCTGACACCTGGGAGGGCAGTGTAGGGGCATGTCATCTGCCCTGGCCTCTGCAGCTGGCTGTGTTTTGCACCTACACATGATGCCTATGAATGTCTTGATCTGCTTAAATCCACTGGTGACAGGGAGATAAGCTGAGATAATGTTGATTGAGTTTTCAAGCCCTGCTTCTGTTACATGAGCAATTAAAAAGCAGCCACTGTCAGCAAAGATGGCAAAACCTCACAGGGCTTCTGAGGACCCAGCACAGAGCATTAAAAATAGTTGTTTCAAAGGAGGGATGGGTGACTAATAAGCCCTAAACTGACAGCTGTTGGGAGATGGGGGCAGCTTAGTACTAAAACCATGTCTCTGGGGACCCTTATTGAGGTGTCACTTGTGCTCACTAACACCCTCAAGGGCATTGTATTCCACAACATGCACAACTGACAGCACACCAGGGAACAGACACAACTCCACACAATTAAACCAGGACAAGTAGAAAGGAGAAAAGCTGCCAAGTAAACATAAACCAGTATTTTTACCCAAGGAAACTCTAAGTAGCAGAGCAATCAAATTCACAGTACATGCACCATCACCATACACACACACACACACTGTTCTTCCTCACCCAAGTGCAACTGGGTGAGGGACTACTGTGAGATCACTCTATGAAAACTAGGTCACTGGCTATCAAACACAAGAGATAGTGCAAGGACTTCGGGAAGGACGTACTGGAATCACTTCTTCCAATTAAAACATGAGCTTAGGAAGCATCTCTAGTTTATTGGCTCTTGTAATTGGAGCTTTAAATCTCAATTACTCGCTCAAAATCTCATTGTCCTTCAGGGTAAATGAAGCTGAAGTAAACACAGGAAAGGTTACTACCTTTTCAAGACAGAAGTACAGAGAGCTCAGGCAGGACAGAGCAATCTGTGGTGCCAAAGGCTCACAAGGGAACCCAGAGCTTGCCCCCATCACTCACCCACCAAAGAACAGCTCAGTTGTCTGCTGTGCCGAGCACCAGCCTCCTCTCTCCCTCCTCCAACTTAAGTGCAAGACCAGGTGCCATGCAAGCCCTGAAGACCCTCCTGGATTTCACCACAAGGACCCAGAGGGTTTGCACACCTTCACACATTGGAGTTGTTGGCTCCTGTTTGTAGCTGAAATGGTGGCTGCTCCCTTCCCAGGCACCCCACCCTCCACTACAAGGTCTCATTCTTGCTGCAGGTTGGACAGGGTTAACATCTGCTCCATATCACAGGGCCTGGCCTAGTTAGTGTGTGTTGCCCAGCATGGCATCTCTCCCCAAAACTACTTCTTCCAATTGTTGCCTCAAAAAATTCAGCTTGGCAAAAAAAACCTCCTACCTCATATACACCTGGACACAGAGATTGCTCAGCACACTCCATCAGAGGCAGAAGAATTAACCTTTAAGTAGTGAAGGGGCTGGGGGAAAACATTGCAAGGCAACCCAGCCAGCCCTCTACTTATTAAACACAAATAACACGTCATCTCTGCTGTATTTGCAGGCTTCAAAGTGCCAAACAACAGAAACACAGAACTGTCATCAGGGCTTTTGAGGAAACAGCTCAGCCACTGCCAGTAATAGCCTTGTGCAATGGAGCTAATCTGAAAGTTTGCTGGTGATACTGATGGCTGGAGAGAATCAGCTACCCCTCACCCCAAATCACCTCTCCACACAGAGCCACCACACCTCACTCTCACAGGGCTTGGTACTTCCTCCCTACGTGGTCAATCATCCTTATCAATGCCTAGAGGGAGTGTCTCAATTCAATGGCCTAACACTGAATTATTTTTTATTAATTAATGCATTATCAAGTTTCACGGTGGAAACAAGATGCATCTCTTTGAGAACATGAATTCTGAATTGCTTTTTCAAGTTAAACTTTGAAGCAGAGACTTGTCAAGGCTAGAAGTCTTTAAAAATAAAGATAAGGAAGTACAAAACCAAATCATCACAACTACACTCTAGGTTTTCTAAAAGCGTGTGGGATGGCTGCAGGAATTTTTGGGCTGCAATTTGCAAGTCTGAAGAGACAAGATTTTCTAATATTTATAAAAGCTCCATAAGATGAGCAGACTTCTCTATAAAACCACAAACCACAGGTCAATCACATGATCCATCACTAGTGCTAAGCCAGCAACAACCCTCCACTCTCCCTTGGTTTGCTCTTACAGTCCATGTGACATGAGAAACTGGGCACAGAAGAAAATTACTTAACTCCAGGTTTGTGTTTTTGCCATTTCGGTCTTAATTTCTCAGCAGATCCCTTTCAACTTTTTAAATATGCAACATTTGCACTTCCATCTCCTTCTAGGACATTCCCTAGAATCAGTTTTTATCTTCTTTGCCCAGGGCTGGGACAATATGCATTTCCAAGAGAAAGCACTTGCATCTCTGCTGATTAAGCAGAGGGATTCCTGAAAAGAAGACTTTAGAGGCTCCAGGTTCTTTACCACATCTCCTGAATATACAAGAGCAAAACATTTTCCAACCATTACCTCTCCCCCAAGCCAACACAACATGACTAGGTTTGCTTGCACAGCTCCAGCTGGAATGGTGTTCAAAGCAGCTGCAAAACCATCACGTCAAATAAAGCACATGCAGACAAGGCTGCCAGCAGGGTCACAGTGCCCCAAATAACCTCCCACTCCAGCTGTCCTGGCATCCTCGCTCACACCCCTCCTGGTACTGCCTGTGCTGCTTGGCAGGCAGAGCGGCCCGGGAGCCTTGGAAGTAGAGCCCAGAGCTTTCCATGACTGAGGCTGTTTGTAAGACAGTGCACACAGAGCACTTGCCAGCTTTCTGAAGAGCTCAGTACAAAAGGCAAACAAGGAACGGAAACGTCATCTACTCCAACAATCTCAATACGTCACAAAGTTCCTCTGATCTGCAGCTCCCAAGTGCAGATTTGGAGATATGATTGCCCTCCCTTAATATTTCAGCACAGGCCCCTTCTTCCCTATTGCTGACGCTCTTCTCGTTTTCAGACCTTATCACCACCCTCTAACTTTATCTATAATCTTTGGAGCACAAGGAGGGATAGTATGTCTTGCACCCCAAAGGTTAAGCAATGAGAGCTATTGCAAAACAGCACAGCAAACCCCGTGGGGAGAATGCACCAACACTTGCATTGGGAGGTGGAAACATTTGGAGCTGGACCCCAAGAAGGCTGTATGCTCATCCTTCCAGTTTTCTGCTGTGCACACAGGCTGTGGTGTTACACAGACTCTCCCACTCACAGGAGTGGGTTGGGTCCCGTGATGTTTCATACCCTGTTACCACACACTTTCATGCTATTTTCATGTCTGGAACATCTCCACTTAAATGTCAGGCATCCTTCTGCTCCACTGCTTGGCCACTTCCATCCCTTTGGATTGCTTCTTTCGGAGAGCTAATTCTGATTATACAACTACAGCAACTAATACTAACTATAACAACTAATTCTAAATGTATAAAGTTTCCCTGACCATTGAGGGAAACAATGAAAGATCAAAACTGCTTTACACTTTCCTCTGTTTATTGCTTGCTTTCCCCAAGACAATTCTTAAAACTGTCTCAAGACCAGCAATATCTAATGCTATGGAATACCTGGACGAGAAGGGAAACCACTCAGGTAAGAGAGTTGTGTTGCCTCACTGGGTGCTCATTCACAGGATAATACCCACATGGGAACGCCCAGCTTGGGTCTAGTCAGGAAGGGGATTTTCCCCACCTTCTCACGTCACCAGCAGGTATTTCACTATGAAATGCTTCTCCTTCTCCTTACTTAACTGAATTATGGATCCTTGCTGAAGAAATTACATTACCAGATGAATAAAAGAAGAAGAAGCCTTTGCTGAAACAAACCACAGTAACCAGCCTTACCAGTAGGTGTACTGTGCCTACAATAGACATTTTAAGGTGACAGCCTTAAAATCACATCATTTCACTCACCTAAAAGAGATCAGAGACTATTAGGACTTCACTGGATGCTTTTATCCCTATCTCCAGGCTGAAAAGGCAATCTTACTTGTACTGCTACACTTGGGAACAGAAAGGCAGCATGTACAGCTGCAGGAAATAGCACTGATTAAAAACTGCCTAGTCAGAGAACCTCCATTTTGGCAAACAAAACTACATCAACTTATACAAAGGATTTAACTTACTGTGTCAAACTGAGTCTGGGGTAACTGGGGAGGAGTGAGGGCACTTTTAATATGCTACTGCCTCATCAGGTGTCCATGGTGGGCCCATGTAACAGGTAGACAAGTTAGAGAGATGATTTTCTAGTCACAGTTTAATTCCAGCAGGCAGCAAATCCCCACACAGCCCCTCACTCACTCCTCTGCTGTAGGATGGGAGAGATAATCACAGGAGTGAAAGTGTAAAAGTCTGTGGTTTGAGATAAAGATGATTTAATAACCAAAAAAGAGGACAAAAACAACAGGCAGAGAAGACTAAAAAAACAAACAAACAAACAAACAAAAAAACCCCAACCAAAACCAAACCAAACCCCAGAAAAACAAATGATGCAAAGAAAACAATTGCTCACCATGAACTGACCAACGCCCAGCCAGTCCCTGAGCTATGGAAGCCCCAGCCAACCTCCACCCTCACAGTTTTATTGCTGAGCTTGATGTCATATGGTGTGGAATATGCCTTTGCTCAGTTGGGGTCAGCCCCTTCCAACTTCTTGTGTACCCCCAGCCTACTTGCTGGCAGGGCAGTGTGAGAAACAGAAAAGCCCTTGACACTGCACAAGCACTGTTCAGCAATGATGAAAACATCCCTGTGCTCTCATCACTGTTTTCATCACAAATCCAAAGCACAGCCCCATACAAGCTGCTATGAAGGGAACTAACTCTATCCCAGCCAAAACCAGCAGAGAACAAGGTATGCCCTTGATTTCCAGCTGCTCAACAGAAAACTCCTAACACTGCCATTGCTCTAAGAGAGATGCACATGGGCTCTAGCACAGCATTTTTCACTGCTGTGAGTTGATTTCTTGTTCTCAAGGACTTTGACAATCCCACCTCTGCTTTAACTTCCACCTTCCTGCCAATGCCCACAGTAACACAGATATGAGCAGCAGTAGGGGCTCACTACAGATACCTGGTGTAGTAAAGATGCTTTACTATGCAAGCAAGACTTAAAGTGTCTCTCTGGGCCTTAAGTGTTCAAATTCAGACAAAGAGAAGACACCCACTTCTCTCCTCTGTTAGCTGTCCTTGCTATACAGAAAGGAGCAGGCTACCTACTTAAATACTTTCTGGAAACCTCAGTTACAGATACCTATAGAGCTCTCACTAAAAATCCAAGTCCTTTCCCCATCTCACACTGTAACAGAGGAAGCACTTGGATTCACGTTTTCTACGGTATTTTTTCTCTCCTAACTATATAGGCAGTTCAGGCTCCTAAACTGGACACAGAAGATGGTGTTTCTACCTGAGTATCTAATGGGGAGAAACGAGGGCTGAGATAAGCAAAAAAAATGACAGGCTGAATACCTGAAATAGCCATAACTAAAAATATACTGGTTGGGGTCTACTGGTTCTTTCTAAGAGGAGGAAAACTGTGTAAGAGAGGAGGAAATGAGGGTGTGAATGCAAGTCACAGCAAGTGCAGCAAAGCTCACAGTAGCTGGAAGGATTAGTGTATCATTTCCTGCCGTGTGCTGCACAAAGCAAGACAAACCCAAGGATGCAAGATTGAAAAAAAGGCTATTGTGTGATTTTCAACATCTGAAGCAACTGGAGAGATGTCAGGGAGGTACTCCAGGATTAAGATAAGCCACTGCTGGATGTGTTAATCAGCTGGGCTGTAGACTGCAGCAGCCCTGGTGTGGGGTGGTGCCCTTCAGGAGGAGGGCAGGGTACCTTGTATGAGGGTGGCAACAACTTCTGCTGTCCAGGCTGAGCCTGAGTCATGCCCCTGCAATGGGCCTTTGCTAAGAGACCAAACTCCTCTGCATCAATGGGCAGCTCCTGGGGCCTGGCAGACAGGAAAAGTGTCCTGACCCAACAGCCTTGTGAGGACCCACCAGCTGTTCATGGATTTTAAAAGACATCCATTACACTGGGGAACAAAACCACTTACACTTGTTTGTACGAGACAGGTACAAATCTTGCCTGGCCCATGGTGGTGACACAGGGGTGCTGCTCAGCCTCTCTGCAACATGAGCCTCAGCATCCAGCAGCTTCTCCAGCTTGGTCAAATTCTCTACTGAGTAGAGGGTCCTAGAAAGAAATGAGATTTCCTGTTCTGTCATGTGAAGAAGACACTGGCTTCAAGTCAGGAAAACGTGTTGCAGAAATTCAGTGTGGGAAGAATTGTCATTATGCAGCTACTACTTCAACCCTCGAATTTTGCCTTAAAAGGCAAATAAATGAAGTCCTCTCTAAGAACTAACTGCTGGTCTCGGGACCGGAGGTGGAAGTTCTCAGATCTAAGCCTGGAATTTGAGTCTGGATTAAATCCAGATGTCAGGATCACACCCACTCCCTTAGAAAATTCAGATCTCAATATAGACAGTGGCTTGTGCGTGGGGAGGGGAAATTGTTTTTCTGGCTCACCCTCTTTGACACTGACTGGATGGGAAAAAATTAGGAGTATGCACAGCTCTGACTTCAGAAGTGGGCAAAAGGGATTAGATGTTGCTAATTACAGTACAGTTATAGGTTTTCATTCAGACAGGCTGAGTGCAGAGGGGCAGAATCAGAACCAACAGTCAGCACTCTTGGTTTTCTGCTCAAGTATCTAAATGAATGCTTCAAAGCATAAAATTCATTAAAATCCTATGAAAGGACCTACCTGTGGACAGATGTAAGGCCAGATGAACACCACAAACCTGTGAATCAAGTTCTATTTCTAAGAATACGAGGCAAAACACGCTTGAGAGAAGAGGGATGGGAGGGAAGTATTTAAGGTAACTTACACCTGAGCCTACATGCTAAACCAGTAACATGGAAGGAGACCATCTTCACCAGCAATTCTTCACAGACATCTGCAGAAATCAACTTGACCCTGTGGCAGGGGATTTTTTTTTCCCCATTTCAATTTCTGTAGGGGAAGCACTTTCTATGGCTTCTCACTCCCCTCCCAAACTATTGGAAATTAACCTTTTTCTCCCCCCTCCTTGCAACTTATTTAGCAAAGAAATGGACAAATCAGAGCTGTAGAAAACCAAAATCACAGAGGCTCTCAGAGTAGCTGAGAATCTTCCCTTCCCTTCCCCTGCAGCACATGAGTCTTTCAGGCATTCGAGCTTCCTCTGCTGAATCCATCTGGTACATACCTCAGGAACCAGCTCCAAAACACAGGCATAGCAAGGAAGCACCCAACTTCTGACTGAAACTTTGTCATGGACAACGGAATAAATTTGTCCTCACACCAGTGTTCCCCCTCAGCTTAAACCATTTGCCTCCTTTATTCCATGCTACTCTGCCCTTCCCGTATTCCCAGGCAGCCACTGCCTCTCCCCCACACACTGCACCTGCCATCTCTCCAGACAGGCTGCCTAAGCCTGCTCTCTCCCTCAGGATGGGGTCCATGTCCCCCCTTGGCTGCCACTGGCCCTGTTGCTGTTTGCCAGGAGATCTTCAATCTGCAATTGCGTGGCACTTCATGCCAGTTCCCCCTGAGCCCTGTAGGATGGCAGTAACACATCGCCACAATTAACATCCTTAAACACCGTTTAATTAATCCACTGAAGCCCTAAGAAATTTTAATTAACGGCAGCTTTATTAGTATTTACTTCACCTTCAACACGTAAGCTCCAGCAGTATTTCCAAAGGGAGGGCACTGGCAGAGCAGTTGACAAGACACTCCCTTCCCCTGACTTTTCCCTGCTCTGTTGCTCCCAGAGCTCCCAGCCAGCTCTGCACTGACAAGGACACGTTCCTCCGGCAAACCTCCAAGATGAGGGTCAAGTAAATGTCATTCCTTGGCTCTGCGCAATTCCTGTCATGCACAAGGTTAAATAAATTCACCAAAATCAAGCTTTAAAGAGGTGCTATTGCAGCGTTTGATCAACAGCAGAGATTGTAGGGAAGTCTGACAGGAAAGCCGAGAGTTCTGCTCCATTTAGAGATCCCTGTGTCGCAGCCAAGGTCGCTGTGTCTCAGCTACCAACCTTGAGTGATGTTTGTGTAAAAAGCAGATGCTCTTTGGGTTTCAGGCTTCACACGCACTCCTGAACACAAACCCACAACTTCCTGGATTCCAGCAACACAGCAACTTCACCCCTCAGCCCTGCAAAATGGCAAGATGCTGCTGTTAAGACTACCTGGATAAAGAAGGATTATCAGATTTTTGTGGGATCACACCTGCTGTGGCAGGTGTCCAGGCGGATGAGCTCTGCAGCCTGTTGCAGCACTCTGCCAGCACATTTACCCAACACCTTTCTCT
Organism: Lepidothrix coronata; assembly: GCF_001604755.1. Classification (NCBI taxonomy): domain Eukaryota; kingdom Metazoa; phylum Chordata; class Aves; order Passeriformes; family Pipridae; genus Lepidothrix; species Lepidothrix coronata. The sequence goes on from NW_016690258.1 coordinate 2,915,356, forward strand.
GGTGCCTCTTAGGACAAAACACACGTTCCCTCTGTCCCTCTGAGTTAAGTACCATGGACAAACAATAAGGGAAAAATGGGAGGAGAAGGAAAAATACTCTCAACATACTATAAATCAAGAATACAGGTCTTGATTTCTGTTGTTAAAACTGCAATTAATCCAAGGAGCACAGGAGTGATCCCTTAGGTCCAGACATATAATTAACTCTGTGCGCAAAGGAAGCTTGACAGCTACCTACATGGTAAATGTTTCCTCAATTTTAAAGTAACTGATATGATACAAAGCTTCAGGGTAGGGAGTCAAATATTGCTGTTTGAGGAAGCAGGGACAGCAGTAATCTGAAACACAGATCAGATGTCTTTAATCTTCAAGCGCTAATTAACTATTATTTTGCAAAATACTTGAGGCGTGTAACACTAACCAAAAGCCAGTTATGGGGAGGAAAACAAACCTCCTCATGAGCGACTGAACTAATAATTTGAAACACTATCCCGCTATTACTGAATGCCCCAGACTCCTGCTATCCTAACTGCTGTACAGGCTCAGGTCAAATGCCATAGCCTTACTTTAATAATTTATTTACATAACAAATAAAAACTAGCATGTATCTAATTTAATGCTGCCCACTGATGGGAGGCTGTTTCTGCATTACACTGACAAATAATGAGCTGCTTAAGATCCGAGCATCGACACTTGTTAAACAACACTGTCTTAAATTTCTAATAAGCAAGAGAACTGCGCTTAAAGCACACCTGCTAAAGCCTTACTAAAACCCAAATCCCGTGCCCTGCCTTGTAAAGTCCCAGCTACTTTTTTCAGGGCTCTGTGAGGAGTATGTGAGGGCAGAACTCTGTCCCACTTTCTACCTCAGAGCTTGGTAACATGCTGGAGCTCACAGCGAGTCTGACATTTGACTATGTTTGAGGATGCCTTCCTCCTGACCGGCTTGCTCAGATCCCAAAGTTAATGTACTGCAGCCAGCATCCTCTAAGTGAGTCAGTGATGAAGAGAGGATGCTCAGACAAATACCCTGCTGGTCATTCCCCTACCCTCTGACAGAGGGTAAAGACTAGTCTAAAGACTAGTTTGCAATATACTGACCAATATTTTCCAAGTGCCTTTTATATCCAAACTTGTGTTCAGCAGCCACAGTCCCACACAGACTTTGCATTTCTCTAATCACTTTATATGAGCACCTTCTAGTAACTACACAACATGATTACATGCAAGGCAAGAGTCAAGAAAGAGCAGGCTTTAAAAAAGCTCTCCTCCAAACCCCGTACCTGTTACAAAATCCACTCTTGCCTCAAAGTGCTTGAGACAGCCCTCAGCTCTTTACCCAAATCCTGTCTTCCGTGAAATTGTTTCACAAGATGAAGGAAAAAAAACGCATCATCATTTTTCTTCCTCTGTTTTTTCCACACTTCAGCAGTCAGTATGTGCTGTGGTTTGAATGACCAGACACATAAGGAGAGCTCCTTTTACCATTACCTACCTGTAAATAATTCTTTTAAGCAACTAAACTTTAATGCCCATTGCAAATCAGAGGATGAAGGGTTCAATTTTACTTCTTGCTGTTCTTTTTCCTTCGAAACACGGCAAAAACACAGTGATGGAAGTCTAAGCACCCCTGTCAGAGATGCTGTTATTCACACTGGCTGCAGGCAAAGTGAGAGGGGCTCGGGATCCCACCACCACCAGCGAGACCAAGCGCTGCATCCCGAGCCTCCGAGCACGGACTCCACGGGGAGTCAGAGGCACATTTAGGAAGAAAACACCGGGATGGTCTGAGCAGCGCTGGATTTCCCCACGCAGCTGACTCAGAGCTCGCGTTTTCCAGTGAACAGGCGCACCCCTCAACCCACCGACTGTGGGGCGAGGGACTCCAAAACTTCTGGGAAAGCAGCATTTGCATAGCCTGAGGCTGACAGGAAAACCCAGAGCAGCGTTACCCCCGTGGACCATGCACTCACAGCCCTCACAGACCCCTGGCAGCTACTCAAGCCCCCTCCGTGCCCTTATGACTCCGAGGGAGCGGCTCAGTCTCCTCTATACCCTCACAGCTCTTCTACCCCCTCATGGCGCCCACCCCAGCCGCTTACGACCTCCGGGGGACCCTCCATGTCCTCAGGACGACTCCACTTCCTCACAACCCCCGAGAGCCCCTCCATGTCCTCAGGACGCCCCCAGCCCTTCACAAAGCCCCGGGTTCCCTCCATGTCCTCAGGGCGCCTCCAGCCCCTCCGACCCCCGAGAGCCCCTCCATGTCCTCAGGACGCCCCCAGCCCCTCACAAAGCCCCGGGTTCCCTCCATGTCCTCAGGGCGCCTCCAGCCCCTCCGACCCCCGAGAGCCCCTCCATGTCCTCAGGACGCCCCCAGCCCTTCACAAAGCCCCGGGTTCCCTCCATGTCCTCAGGACGCCCCCAGCCCCTCCGACCCCCGAGTGCCCCTCCATGTCCTCAGGACGCCTCCAGCCCCTCACGACCCCCGGGGTTCCCTCCACGTCCCCAGGACACCTCCAGCCCCCCCATGGAACCAAGAGACTCCCCAAAGCCTCCCGCGAGCACCCCGCAACCTCCGCGCAGCCGCCCCCGCTCCCTCCCCGCGCCTGCGCCGGCAAAGCCCCAGCGCGCCTGCGCCGCGCCGCCGGGGCTATAAAAGGCGGCGTTGCGGGAGCACCGCCCGGTGTCACCTCCCTGTCCCTGTCGCCGTCACCTCCGGCGTGTCCCGGCCGGCAGCAGCGAGCATGGAGGCGGTGGTGCGGCGCTGCCCGTTCCTGGCCCGCGTCTCGCAGGCGTTCCTGCAGAAGGCCGGGCCGTCGCTGCTGCTGTACGCCCAGCACTGCCCGCGCATGATGGAGGCGGCCCCGCCGGCCGCCCGCGCCCTCGCCACGTCCTCCGCCCGCGGGCAGCAGGCGGAGGAGGAGACCCCCGCGGGCCGCCGCGGTGAGTACTGGCCCGAGGGGCCCCCCACGAGGGGAAAAAAAATAACCCAGACGTGGTGTGTCACAGGGGGAAACTTCTGGAATAGGCAGCGCCGAGGCAGGGGTTGCTTAATCCTTTAAATGCCCGCCGTTAATTGAATTTAGGGCATAAATCAGACCTGTTCGGGCGTCCCGGTTGGGGATCTGGGATCCTCGACCTCGGAGCGGTGTTTCTCGCGCTTCAGTGGTGCTTCATCCCACCCGGGAACATTCCTTGGGGGATTCTTTCCCTGGCGCTCAGGGGGAGGAATTGGGGCTTGCGGCAGAGGAAGCTGCATGGATCTGAACTCCTCGAAAGTAAAATCACAATCAGTTAGGCTGGAAAAGCCCTCTGAGATCGAATCTAACCTACGACTGAATGCTACCAGGGCACTAGGTGCCATGTCCAGTCTTCCCTTAAGTCTTTTCCTTAAATCTTCCCACTGGGAGTGAAAGAGATTTATTTTTTTTCTCTCAAAGGGTACAGGGCTAAATCTAGTGTCTTAAAGCAGATGTCCCTTGGGTGTTACTAGGAATTTGTGCTTGTATAAATAAAATGTGACTGCTCGGTTAAATAGTTGTGAACGGGTCGTGCCAAATTAATTGCAAAGGTGATGGATAGAAAAGCTTAAGTTGGGGTGTATTAAAATGATGAAGCTGAAGTGTTTTCCCTTCTCTGCCCCCACCTCAGAGGCCAAAAATACCAAAGAAGTGGCCCAGCAGAATAGAGATGGAGCCCAGCCTCCTACTGGCCACCCCCCTGCTGGTGCTAGCCAAAGCTCTGCTACCAAATGCCCGTTCCTGGCAGCTCAGATGAATCACAAGAACAGCAACGTTTTCTGCAAAGCCAGCCTGGAACTCCAGGAGGATGTGCAGGAAATGCAGGCAGACAGGAAAGGTACGTACTCCGTGTGCTGAAGCGGCGATTCCTTCTGAGAGCTTCTGGTACCTGACTTGGCCAGGTCTGACAGTCACCACTGGCATGATGCAGGCGGGATCATGGGAGACTGAAGGAAAAAGAGCTTGTGTGCAGGGTTTCCCTGGGTGATTTTGGTGTGGGAATACTGTGTGACGTATTTTGATGTGCTGGCTGGCTCTGGATGTGTGAATCAAGCTGATGCACTCACACCCAAAGCAGATGCTTAGATCTGAAGAGAACTGGTATAGACAAAGATTTTATATCCAAAGAGGGAAGAAGCTGTGTCGAGACATCAGGCAGGTACCAGCACAAATCCAAGCAGATGGTTTTGGGGTGGGTTTTTTGTGTTTGTGGAACTAAAGGGTGTTGACTGGCTTGCAGTCTTGATGCGGAAGGGCTGTCCTTCAAAGGAAGGAACTTTTCAGCAGTATCAGTAAAGCCTTGCTGCCTGTCTCAGGAAGCTTATTTTACTTTTCTTTTTGCTTTCTATGGCACAGTTAAAAAAAAAAAATCTGTGCTAACAGAAAGGAAGGAGCTGACTAGAACTCTTCCTTCAGTTAGGTGTGTACCAACCCTTTCAGATAAATGTTATAGCTGTATACAGCATTCTTCTGAGTCATGATGAACCAAATGTGTTGTAAGGAAGTTACATGTTGTATTTTGATTGGTTAGCAAGGCTCGTCCTTTTTTCTCGTCCAATGCAAATTTGTAAGCAAATAAAGTAGTTGATCATAACAGGGGCCTGAGTTTTGGGCATGTACTTCCTAAAGATTGAAGAGTTAGGCTTACCTAAAATGTTTGCTTTGCTGAACTCAACTTATTTCATTTTGATTCAAAACAATTAAGCTCACTGGAATTTATTACAATGCCTGTAGGTACAGAATTTGCCAAAATACCAACTACTTCCGCAGTAAGGAGCATTGAGACTGAGGGAGAAGAGCAGAGTGGCTTGCTCAAGAAGTTTAAGGATATTATGCTGAAGCAAAGACCAGAAAGTGTCTCTCACCTGCTTCAGGATAACTTGCCAAAATGTAAGAATGTCGGGCAAAACCCCCACGGGGCCTGGTCTGCTGTGATTATTTCCTGTGTGCTTAAGAAGTCTCTGTCTCGTTTCAGCTGTATCCACCTTCCAGTACGATCAGTTCTTTGAGAAGAAGATAGATGAGAAGAAGAAGGATCACACCTACCGAGTGTTCAAAACCGTGAACCGGAAGGCGCAGGTCTTCCCCATGGCAGATGACTACACTGACTCCCTGATCACCAAGAAAGAGGTGTCTGTCTGGTGCAGCAATGATTACCTGGGCATGAGCCGCCACCCTCGTGTCTGTGGAGCAGTTATGTGAGTAGTGCTGTGTTCTTAAGAGGCAGTTTCAAGCTATGTGGCCCTGCAGAAGCTTTTGTGGGAAGGCTTCTGAGGAATTGATTTCTGTACTGTGCTACATAAGTTGCTTCTGATATGATTCTTGCTATGCAGTTAAGCGTGCACTCTTCCCTTGAGCTGGGGTAGGTAACTCAGTGTTTGGTCCAGGGCTGCACTGTACCTCTTGGTCACTGATTCTGCTCCTTGGATTTTCCTTAGAAGCCCCCAAATGTTACCAGATAAACTGGATGGTATATTGCAGCTGTACTTGGGCACTGATTTCTTACCTTACTGGGTTCCTGAGTTGTGCAAGTTGCTCAAAGACCTAACAGTTCCTTTTTAGTATAATCCTGATTATGTACTAGAATGTTTTCAGCAATGATCCTTCATTCCTCTCTGTGTCACAGAGCAATGCTAATGCCTCTCTTTGGGCCCTCTTTAGGGATACACTGAAACAACATGGTGCTGGAGCAGGAGGCACAAGAAACATTTCAGGAACAAGTAAATTTCACGTGGACTTGGAAAAAGAACTAGCTGACCTTCATGGAAAAGATGCAGCACTGTTGTTCTCATCTTGCTTTGTAGCCAATGACTCCACTCTCTTCACTCTGGCTAAAATGCTGCCAGGTGAGATCTCAAACTGCACCCCTGTTACCACAAAAAACACAGCCTTACCCTAAGCTGTTGGGAGTACGTTTTACAAATAGCTGTCCAAAGTGAGGATTCATCCTAGTCCATCAGCAAAGTATGGTTGGGTGCCACTTCTAATGCCATGTTCAGGTTATGTTCAACACAAATCATAGTATCAGCCTACTGAGACCGAGATCTAGGAGCTGGGAACTGCTGGAGGAATTAGACAAGCAGAGAATCTTCTGCTCTTGCAGTTAAATTCTACCTGAAAATGAGACAGCGGGAATTTAGAAGTTGTAAGAGTTACATAAAAGTACTGAGGACTTTAAAATCTTCTGTATTTCCTTAAGCTCCAATTTGCCTTAGTTTGAACACCTAAAATAAACCTTAAATATTATTCTTGCTTCATGATCTGTAACTTGCTCTTTTGATCAAGAGCATTACTTCCAAGAACATGGCTACCCTTGTTTCCTGAACACTTCACATACATAAAACAATGCTGGGAATTGGTTAATGTTTTCTGTATACTGAAAAGTGTAACTGGGCTGTTTCCTCAGGTTGCGAGATCTACTCTGATTCTGGAAACCATGCCTCCATGATCCAGGGGATCCGTAACAGCAGGGTGCCAAAACATATATTTCGCCATAACGACGTCAACCATCTTCGAGAACTATTGAAGAAGTCTGATCCATCCACCCCTAAAATTGTTGCATTTGAAACTGTTCACTCAATGGATGGTAAGCTGACATGAAAGCCTCCTCTCTCCTTCCATTTAGTCCTCCAGTCATCTGTATTTTAGGTCTAAAAGCGCACAGTGCTGTAAGGGCTGTTTAGGGGTAGTTCTGGTGTTTATCCAAGCTGCATACAGGGAATCCTGAACTGCCAGTTGCTGGTTTGGTTCCTAGGTGCAGTCTGTCCTCTGGAAGAGCTGTGTGACGTGGCCCACGAGCACGGGGCCATCACTTTTGTGGATGAAGTGCACGCTGTGGGGCTGTACGGAGCTCGAGGTGGTGGCATAGGAGACCGGGATGGAGTCATGCACAAGATGGACATCATCTCTGGAACGCTTGGTATGCATGGCCTGGCACTTCCACAGGAGCTAAGGCACCAAAGCTTCTGAGCAGCCAAATTAAGTGGGTTAACTCAAAATCTGTCTACTGAAATAAACTTGTTGAGGGCTCTTGGGGGTAGGATTTTTTCAAAAAGCCCAAAGGATTTAAGTTTTCCCCACAGTTTGAAAAGCTTCTGTTAAGCTACTTAGACTGTCTTACAAATCAGTCAAAGAAAAACCCCAAACAACGGTACCTTAAGCAAGCTAGCAAAAAGTCCTCCAGTGCCATGTTATACAACTCAAGAATAAATTCAGGTGAGAATGCTAGTAGAGTAGTTTCTCTATATTTAGTAGTACTTAGTTCCTTTATGTGAAATGGAGTACTCCTAATCTAGAAATCTGAGATGGGGAGTTATGTAAAGAGGTTTGGCAAGAAAAGAAGCAACTGCTATTATCTAAGTAGAATACAGGCTCAGGAGTTAGTTTACTGCTGCAAATTGGAAGGTTGTTTAAACAGCTTTCAAAACATAAATAAAATTTACTAGGAAAGTTCATGGTTTTGGAACTTAAACTTGGGTTACAGCCTAAAAGGAACAGAAGCATTCACCAGACACCCTAGTTCTGTCTGTGGCTGTGTTCTGCTCTCTGAACATTTGGAAAGGGGGCCTGGTATCAACTACACAATCACAGTAACAGCCTTCTGTGCTCCTTAGGAGGATGGGCTATTTGTAGCATCCCTGGAACAGATTATTTTAAATCTGCTGAGAGACTTAGTGTTGATCACTTGGGGTCACTATTGAAGTATCTGCTTGATGATTGGACTTATAAAGTCTTTCCCAAAATCAAAATTTGAGTATTTGAGAGAGTCTTGAACTGTCCTTGCTGTGTAGTAACTAGATCCAGGTTATCAAGATTGGCTTAAAAACAAAGCTGTACCATGTGCTGAGTAAATACAAGATTAGCAGAGGGGGCTGGAATTGTTGCCTGCCATCACTGTGTGACTGCGTCCGGTCAAAATAACTCATTCTTTCAAGTGAAAGGCTGTAATCTTGTAAACTTCAAGCCATTCTAATGGATGGAAGGAATAAGTTTGGTTGCCCTTTTTTTTTTTTGTTTAATCTTCAGGCAAAGCATTTGGATGTGTAGGAGGATACATCTCCAGTACAAGTTCTCTGATAGACACTGTTCGTTCATACGCTGCTGGCTTCATTTTCACGACATCCCTGCCACCCATGCTCTTGGCTGGTGCCCTGGAGTCTGTCCGGACCCTGAAGAGCCCAGAAGGGCAAGTTCTGAGGCGCCAGCACCAACGGAACGTGAAGCTCATGAGACAGATGCTGATGGATGCAGGGCTCCCCGTGGTGCACTGCCCCAGTCACATCATTCCCATAAGGGTGAGTACTTAGGACACCGTTGACACAGGACTGTGGCACCCATTTTGCCCTCCATGATCACACTGCATGTTCAGGTATTAGTTACTACCTTCACAAAGCTCAAACTCAGCTTAGTACTCAAAGTGAAGTGCCAGCAGTCTGGCTTAAGCTGAGCTCAGCCTGCTGTAAATGTTGTAAAGCAGAGTGAGAAAGTGTGTGAAACCCACAAACTAACAGTATACAGAAAACAGGGAAATTGATAACAAGCTAGTTAAAACAAGCTATGGGGTATAAACAGCTAAGTGCCTGGGCTGCAGTGATGTGCTTATGCCCAGAGAGCTCTACAGCACAGGCTTTAGCCCTTCTCTCTCTTTCATACATGTTATTTACAGTAGCAAAGGGGAGACCGGTCCTACTGGATTCTTGTAGCTACCTAAGTTGGTCTGACGGCTCTGCCACCTTGCATCTGTTGGTTGATCTTGTAACTTAAGATCTTGAACTTCAGGTTGCAGATGCTGCTAAAAATACAGAGATCTGTGACAAGCTGATGAGCCAGCACAGCATCTACGTCCAAGCCATCAACTACCCGACGGTGCCTCGTGGGGAGGAGCTGCTCCGTATCGCCCCTACACCTCACCACACCCCTCAGATGATGAGTTACTTTATCGGTGAGTGGGCTCTTGCATCAGTGCAGGGAAGATACTGGCCTGTCTGTGCAGTCTTTGTACTGTAGGTGAGACTGGAAAGCACCAAAGTTTTAGATGTCACCACCTGAACAACTAAATCTGGACATCTTTCCACTGCAGCATAGGAGCAGGTACTTCTGAACTTAAACTGCTTTGAGCATGACATGTGAAGGGTAGTGCACTGTGCCCTAGAACAGAATGTGCAAGGCCAGTGCAGACCTATACCCAGCTGGTTCTGTCACAGCCACTCCTGCCAGGGCTCTGCTCAGGCATTGTCCAAACCAATCTTCACACATTATGTGGAGCCCAGAGAAGTCTACTGTTCTCAGCTGAGCTGTTAGCTTGTCTTAAACATGGATCTGTCCAGGGAAAGTAGCTCCTCCTTGATCCTGTCAGGCGAGGTGGTGTGAGGATAGCTGAGACTTAGTTGCAGCCCATTTGTCTCAAGAGGTAAATTGTGTCAAAGTGAAATCCTATTATCTCTCCTCACTTGCTAGGAGAATAAGTATGCTGACACTTCTCTTCTGCTGCTTCTCTAAAGCGAATCCACTCTTTTAAGCTTTGATTCTGGTGAACTTTTCTTAACAGAAAAACTGCTGGCTACGTGGAAGGATGTTGGTCTGGAGCTGAAACCACACTCATCAGCTGAATGCAACTTCTGTAGAAGACCCCTACACTTTGAAGTGATGAGTGAACGGGAAAGGGCCTACTTCAGTGGCATGAGCAAACTAGTATCTGTCAGTGCATGAAAGTAACAGTGTTAGCTGTATTCTTGTTCTAGTATCAAGTCAGTAGCATTTTTTAATTGCTCAATTATTTTAATTGTAGTTGAAGCACTAAGCTCTGAAAATAAATTTCTAGAGCCCCGATGCCCAGTTGTGTTTTTGTTTGCTTCTCTATGTACCTTCCGTAATGGAACTGAAGTGCCAGTGGGTGGGAGGGCATTTGATGGAATAAAACAATGCTCTACAGCTTAATGCCCCTCAGCTGAACTTACTGCCTTTTCACTGGCTGTGCCCAAAGAACTTCACTAGTGCTCCCTGGGATGGGTTTATTTATTATGAAAAGAGAAAATAGCTCCTCGTGAGCTTCTCCCTGAAGGCTTTTGAAAACGTGCAGATATAGTAGTACATACACACTAAAACTGAGAGTGTATCACTTCAGAAATGCTGTATAAGCAGCTTGCCCCTATTTTTTGGGAAACAGGCAGGCATTTAGAATGGGTTCTGCTAGATGCTGTCTCCCTTTACTGCCATATTCTTCCTCTGAAGTTTTGTGCACAAGCATTCCCCCTCTGATGTCCACTACTAAGAAGAAAAAGGTGCTGGTAGGATTTAATAAGTGATATTTTCTGACACCCTGACAGTTACAAAACCAAGGTGGTGGGGTGGTAGATACAGATTGTTTCTGGCCTCCTGTGTCTGCAAGTCTGCATGGGCTGCTCTCCAGGGCACTCAGAGGTAGACTTTGGTGTAAAAACTGCCAGCAAATACTTAATAATTCAGGTCTCTTGACAGAAGTAATTTTAAGAAAACATCAGTCCTGCCTTTGCAACCTCTCTGAAAACTTAGGCCTGTTATGCCTAATTGCCACCCTATTTCATGCTTCCATGAATAGCAAGGGCAGGCTTTGAACAGGAGGAAGTATTTCTGTGTGTGTACACATGTACTCGGGGTCAATATTGGCATGAAGTCAGAGCAGAGCATTAAACTGCTTCCTTCATGTACAGGCATGTCCAGTAACTGCTACAGTGACTGTCACAAGTCCCTGACCAGTTACTCCAACCAGGTATTCTTGTTTTCTGGATGTAACAAGCCAACCTGGCACTGCCTGCTGCTGGCACGCTCACAGGTGTGCTGTGAAGCTCCCTCCCTTTAGGGATCCATTATAATATCACAAACAGCCAAGTGGTGGAGAGATAGAAGCCCAAATTACAGCAGATCATCAGTTCTATGAACTGGAAGTCACCAGTTGTTTAAGCATGTACTGAAGCACACTGCTGTTCTCAGAAGAGTTCTTATAAAATATTTGACTTCCCAAACAGACAAGCTACATTCAAAAAGCCCTTTGCCAGCCAGCCAGCCAAGGGATTACTGCCTCTGCCACGTGCAGGTTCTGGAGGAAGGAGGATGTGACCCACCTGACCTTGCCTTGTCATGAGCATTTTGTGGTCTAAGACTCAATGAACATGCACCTCCCTTACAGATCTCATTATCTATTAGGTTATATTACTAGACTAACTTGAGATATGAGTTAAAAAGCCACAGATCCTACATCAATCTCTCTAGGACAGTGTCTCCAGCACCATAACATGCCTACAATGTCATTCCAAACTCTGGCAACAATCAGTGAACAGCTGTAAGCAATCAATGTGTGTGCGGGGAGATAACACGACATGTTGACTCACATAAAGCCCTACTCTGACAGTACCAAATGACTTGCATTTCTAGTTTCTTCACTGCAAGCTTTCAAGATTGGCCCAGTGCATTTTACAAACCACTTAATAAGCCCAGTTTTAACTCCTAGTTTTTACAACCGCTACTCAACACTTCATACCACCAAGGAGAAGAAATAAGACACAGAAAGGTACCAACTACTAGAAATCTCAGAAGTTACTCCAAATTAATCACAGGAGAGAATCCCAAGAATTCAAAGCTGGCAACCTTTGAAACGACAGGAGCACGACTAACCTCGGCACATGGCAGCTGGTACCTCCACCTTAACATCAGCTGTGACAAGTTACCTTTGGCACTGGTGCTGGCAAGCAGGAGAATGAAAGCAGAACCAGGGCTCAGCAAGAGGCCAGCTGAAGTCCATCACTGAACTGCAAAAGAAGGACAAACCTAATGACACGCAGAAAGGATAAATTTTCCCCCCGTGAAAAGGACAAAGAATGAAAAAATAAACACATATTGTTTCCCAGCAAATAAAACTTGAATTGTGGGTTGTAGAAGTAGGGATAAGTTATGTAAGCTTTAGTTTAGTTCCTGGAAAAATAATAGAGGAAGTAATCGCTAAAACATGTTTAAAGTCAGACAATGGCAGTGGCAGAGTGAGGAAGCAAGAATGCAGCCATAAAGCATGGCTAATATTTGTCTGGGGCATAAATAATCCATCTAGTTGAACATTGCATAGCCCTAAACTCGAACACTCCTCCATTTCTCAGCCCGTTTACACAAAGGAGAAACCCCAGGTGGTACAGGGGCAGCAAAAACATCCCAAGTGCACACAGGAGCACGTGTTCCCCATTGCTGGGAGGAGGCAGCAGGGGGGTGCTCTTCCTACCACAGCCCAGAGCATTATTAACACCACCAAATCAGCAGCTCCACTATCCCTGGTGCCTTGCACCCATTTGTTCTGGAGCACATCACCCCTCAACCCCTGCTCGGTCTGGCAGCCCTCACATTTACCAGGGTTTTTCTCCCAGCCTATCTCTGCCCCCCCACACCAGGGCTTTAAAAGCCCCATGGGCTCCATGATCCCTGCAGTTCCTACCTGGTAATGGGTATTTTAGAGCCCATCCCGGTGGCTGGACCCTGCCTTGGCTGCCTGGTTTGGTCACTTCAGCACACAGAAAATCCCACCTCTTGGCAGGCACAGGGGGAGGTGTGCAGAGGAAAGAGAGGGGCAATACTCCCCCACACTTGTGGTTCCCCAGGGAAGAGCAGCAGGGAGCTCCTTACAGAGGGAATTCCAAATGGGTCCCATGCCCTGCTGTTGGTGGCTGGGATAGGGGATGCATGTGAGGACTTGCTGCCAACCACTGTAGTCTGGGCAGACACTGGCACAAGGCACCAAAAGCCTAATCCAAGGTAGCCCCTGCCCCAGAACTGCTAGCCCACCACCACCATGGCTGGGCTTCCAGTTATTTAGGATGCTCTGTGCCTCAGCCACCCTCCAGACTGATCCCAAACTCTCAGCATTCCCAGGTTAGGTTAAGCAAGACCCCCAGTCTTGCACAGCCCTGGGGTGGTTGATACCAGATATACTTACCTCCTCATATAAACAGCCTTTCACTCCCTGCTGCTCCCACTCCCTGCCCCCTGCCACTCCCCGAGGAATGGGAAGGACTTCGGGCAGGACATGGAGCTCTTGAGAGGGCAAGGGCTTATCTCCCTTTCCCTTGGGCACCTGTGGTTTCATGGCCCAGGTGCCAGTCAGCTCTTTCAGTTCACACATTCAGCTTCCAACCAGGTGTAACTCCTTTGCAGCTCCTCTGCTTCCTCTCTCAGGGGAGCAGAAGACAAAGGAGTTATTTCCTCTGAGATTTTGTTCTTTTCCATCTGGGAATCCCATACAGAAAAGCATCGTGGTCCTATCATTTACCCTGCAGCTCATTTGCTGTGGAGCCCATTTATTTAGGTCTGTGATCCCTAAAAACCCTGAGCCCTGTGGGGGTGCTCAGCCACAGCCCCCTGCAGCTCCCCCCTCTTTTTGAAGCTGACTGTGCCCTGCTGCTCCTGCCCAGACAGGCAAATTCCACCATGGGGTGGCCTTGTCCCCTGGCACAAGTCACTGCTGACCAAATGAGGATTTCCCTCACCTCAAACCCCAGAGCTTTTGCTATGCAACAAACCTTTAAACTCAAACCTTAAGACAAGAGAGGCTGATGCTCATGTGAACCCCTGTGTGTGTGCTGGGTGTAGGGACACGTGGGCAGGAGGCAGCAGCCAGGTTTGTGAGTGCTTTAATTGCCCTCAGGAATTGCTTGGTGTGGAGCTGGCACTGGCTTTGTAACCCACGTTCCAGAGGGAACCCAGCACACGTGATGTTGATGCTCTGCCTGCAAGTTGTTCAGCTCCTCTTCTCCTGCACTGCTTCGGCCCCCTCCTGTCCCACTTTGTCTATTCTATCCTACTAATTTTTAACCAAAATTATCAGAGGGTGAGCTGTGAATTGGTCTGAACCCTGGCAAGCCTTGCAAAAGCTAACAGGAAAGTGTGGGACAGGCAAGCAGGAGGATGAAGGGGCTCAAGCCCTCCTGGCACGAGGGGGAGGAGGGCTGCAGAGCCAGGCTGTATGTGGGCAGCACAGTGCTGCCTGCCTGCCTGTGCCTGGCTTGATGCCACCTGTGCCAGGTGTGATTGGATATGGTTGGGGGGGCAGCAGGAAGGGAGGGGATATGAGGAAAGGGCTGGGGTGACATGATGAAATAGGATGTGAGGGGACAGGAGAGGACAGGATGGGATGGAAGATGGAGAATGGGCTGCTGGATAGGATAGGGGACAGGATGGGATGTGAGGAGATAGGATGGGAAGGAAAGGGTGCTCAGATGGATATCTGCAGCCCTTGGACTGCTCCTGGCCACCTCTCCCTGGCCATGCACCATCATCCTTTAGCACAGGGAGGCTGTCACCTGGGATGGCTGCACTGGCAGGGGGACGGGGCCAGCAAGAGGGCCAGGTGGGAAATGGGGGACAGCCCTCACTCCCCCTCAGTATTTGGGCAAGTTTAAAAATTACCAAGCACAGAAGAGGAGCAGGATCCAAAGGAGAAGGGTGAATCAGCTTGTCAAACGACTCTGGTGGCGTCAGCTCAGGATTATTAGTGTTTATATGCAGAGGGAGCTCTCCTGCACCAAGGCTGCTCCCTGCATAGAAGCATCTTCCCTCCTCCTCCTCCTCCTCCTTCTCCTTCTGCTCCTCCATGCCAAAAGGGAAAATGATGTAAGGTTGTTTTTTTTTTTTTTTGCATGAAACATTTATTTATTTATTTATTTATTTATTTATTATGTTTTCTAGCCAGCTTCTCAAATCATCCATCTCATCCTGGGCACAGAGAGTAAAGCTGAGACACAGCACAGCCCTGGCCTGGTGCAAACTCCACTAGGCTGGTTGAAGAGCACATTCAGGGCCAGGGCTGTGCCAGTGCAGCACACAGGGAATCTTTCCCCTGGGAGAACTGCTCAGGACACCATAATAAATAAAAAAAAAACAAACACCAGGTATCTAAATTGCAGCCAAGATCCTCTGGGCAAGGAGAGGGGAGGTTGTGTCACAAGCCAGGGCATGCTTCCTTGCTTCTCCATCAGGACCCACTGTTCAGAAATTTAGGACATGCAGCCCAGCTGGAGGTCCAAGATTTGGGCTGTTGGGTTTTTTTCAGATGCTGAAGATCTCTGGCAGGGTGGCTGCTTGCTACTAAGGAAGATGTGGGGTCCAACTCCTCTCCCAGGAGCCTGGGAACTTCTGCCTTGCCCTGGCTGAAGAGTGGGAGAGCTGGGAGCCTGGGATGTGGGCAGACCCCATTGCCCTCCCAACTCTTCTCTTGGCTCTGCATCCTCCTGCTTTCTCTCCCTATGGCCAGGCAGGTGTTTATCCCAGGCAAGAAAACAGCCTTGCAAAATCCTCACCGTCCATGAAAAACGGAAAGCTGGGCTGAGCAGGGATGCTGCCTCCTGCAGCCAGCTCTGGCTCTGGGCATTACTGGAGTGGTCGAGCATCAAAACCCCTGCCAGATATTGAAGGGTTGTCTCAGACCCCTGGATTTGTGTCAATGTCCTTGGGGGTGGTGAGGGCTGGATAAAGCCATGGAAGGCAGGCTGTGAGAGCTGCTGGTTCCCAACATCCAAGGAGTTTTCTTTGCAGCTCCAGAGCCCACTGCTACTAAATGCCCAAAGCTGGGGAACCCAAGGGACTTCCAAAGACCATCAGACTGTTTTAAAAATACTTTATTCTTTAGAAAATACAGCGTTCAGTACAGTGTGCTCTGCTCCCCCCAGCTTCAACCCCCTGACTCCGCCGAGGTCAAGGCAACATCGGCACGTTCACCCCACAGCTGGAAAGCAGAGGGCAGGTTTCACCGACCCCCTTTCCATCCTCCCAGGGAGGAAGGCGGCTCTCAAGCCCTCACTGGAACCCAGCAGCAAGGTGCTCTCCCCCAGGCCCCCAGCACAGCCCAAATCACAGTGCCAAGCTCGGCCTGTGGAGCCCTTGGTGGCTGGGGACGTCTGTGGGGGGCACACAGGGGCTGTCATGCTTCCCCACATAAGGATTTGGGGTAGCCCATGTGATTATTAAGACATGGGGCTGCCCCAGCCCAGAGAGCCAGCTGAAAACCCGGGGGGTAACAGTGGGGGCTGGGGAACAGGGGGACCAGGGCTCAGGAGCCCCTCAGCTCCCATCCTAAACAGAGATGGGGCTGAGTCAGGGCTGTAACAGATCCTTCTGAGGGGAAAAGCCTTACTGGGGCGGTTCAAAAAGGGGATGCAAACATCACCCAAAGGCAGAGTGACCTTTCTACAGATCCAGGCTGAGCTTGGGACTCAGTGGGGAACTTCCACCTCCCGCTGCCTGGCTCTGTGCAGGGAGAAACTCCCACCCCGCCGGAAGCAAAGCCCACCCTACAGGAAGGGGTCCTGCCCACACCCCGAGGGGGTGCAGGATCACTCCAGGCCTGGGGCAGGGGGGCTGTACACACCAAGAGCAGGACAGGGGAACAAAGTCTGGGGGAGCAGGGAAATAAGCCTTTTCTCTCTTCAAACAGGAATCCCCAACGCCACCTCCTTCCCTTTGCATAGAGCAGCTTTCAGGTGAGCGTGCCCTTCAGTCCCCCAGGGACTGAAGTCCCCAAGGAGAGCAGCGGCTGTGACCCCGCGGGGACAGAGGCAAGGCTGGGGACGTGGCCCTGCTGCTCCCGCCCTCCCCGGGCAGCCCCAGGGCTCGCACGAGGACGCGGGGAAAGGAAACACCGACAGCCCTGAACCCTCCCCATCGCTCTGCCCCCAGGTGCAACAAGCCATCCTGATGTTTAAAAAAGGAATGAAATAGGAAAAAAAAAAAAAAAGGAAAGGAAAAAAAAAAGGCTGAGATGGAGGGAAAGCTCCCCAGGTCAGCCCCAGGGCTCGCACGAGGACGCGGGGAAAGGAAACACCGACAGCCCTGAACCCTCCCCATCGCTCTGCCCCCAGGTGCAACAAGCCATCCTGATGTTTAAAAAAGGAATGAAATAGGAAAAAAAAAAAAAGGGAGGGAAAAAAAAAAAAGGCTGAGATGGAGGGAAAGCTCCCCAGGTCAGCGCAGAGGAAGGTGGGCAGCGCCGCGGGGATGCTGTCCGTTCACCGCCCGGCCCTGCGGGATCTAACTGTCCTCGCCGTTCTCGCCCGGCCCCTTGATCAGCCGCTTCTGTCCCCGCTTGCCCACGGGCCCCTTGGGCTTGGCGAAGGCCTGCTTGAAGGCGTGCTGCTTGGGGTGCACCTCCTCGTACAGGAACTCCGCCGTCAGCTCCGCTCCGTCGTCGATCTCGATCTGCACCCGCAGTGGCAAAGGGAATTAGCAGCTCCCTCGGGTTTTGAGACGCGCCTTTGGGGCACACGACTCGCCCCCAAGCCCTCCAGAGGGGCTGGAGAAACGCTGCAGCACAGTCCCTTGCTGATGCCCAGCACGGGTCTCTGCTCCCTCATCTCTGGGTGGGCTCGCACTTACCTTCTTGGCTATCTCCAGGCAAAATTCCTGCTCCACAGTGTCCAGCAACCGGCTCTTGCAGCTGGAGTAGAGCATGCGCTCCTTGATGCTGCACTTGTACCCAGGCATGGAGTAGATAAAGACTGCGAGAAGAGAGCAGGGCTTGGGGTGCTGCCCAGGCCTATGGCCAGGGTACACCAGCTGCATCCTACCCTGGTCACATCTTTTCCAGCCCTGAGAATCCCAGTTTATTCAGTGACAGAAGGTGAGCCATCCCATCCATCACCCCTCCCAAATCTCCCCCGTTATGCCTGTCATGCACTGGCCACCAAACCGCCCCCACAAATCCTCTGTGGCAGCACTCAAGGTCCCCTGCTGCACCATCCCTATCCCCATCCTTGCTTGCTCCGCATGTGAGCAATGGTCCAGGGAAAACAGGGACCCTCCCAGCCATCCCCAGTGCCAAGGCTCTCACCGACAGACTCCAGGTAGTCTCCCTCATGTGAGTGCTTGTACAGGAAGAAATGGTAGCGAGCTGAGTCCTGGGGGATCCTCTTGGGCAGGTCAGAAATCTCTGTGGGGCTTGTGTGCACCAGGTCGATGGTCTCCCGCTCCAGATCCAGCTTCTGATGGACAGAGGGACGGGGGAGCAAACAGGAGTGAGAGATGGTAGCAAGAGCGAGGGGAGTGGGGCACAGAGGAGCCATGTGAGGGACCTACCAGCTGGATGTAGTTGATTTTCTTCTGCTTGAGTGCCTGGATGGCTTGCTGGGCATCCAGCTGCAGGGGGAAGGCCAGGCCCTGCAGTGTCTGGTGCTTGCTTTCCACACTGATCTCTGTCTTCACCTGGGGATGGAAACCACCTCGAGTGTCAGGGCACAGTGGCAAAGGGTGGGGAAGGGAGAGAAAGGAAAACCAGCCAGTGCTGCAGCTAAAAGCTTCTCATCCAAGGAGCTTCCTGACACCCAGCTCACAGGGACTACAGCATTAAACTGCCAAAAGTCAGCCAGGCTGAGGATGGTGATGCTTGTCACTGTAGCACTGCTCTGGGAGATCACCTGGGCCCAGCCATGCACCCCTGCACCCCACACTGCACTCTCAGCAAAGACCAGCTCAAAACCAACGTTTCCCAGCGAGTCCCTGACAGGGATACTGCGACCAGTGCTGGCACATTTCCATCTCCAATCATCTCCAACTGCTACCCGTGTGACAGGGGGAGCCCTGAAATGACAGCGCTGAAATGACCAGTTGCACAGGTCCCCACCAGCAGGGAGGACAACCCACCCTCCTCAGTGAGTTTAACTGCAGCACACAGGAATTCCCTACAACACTGGAGCTGGGGAACTGGAGATCCACAGTTGGGAAAGATCCCAGACGCTGTTTTCCCCACAACCCCTGAGGCTGCTGCCTGTAACCCCTAGTCCAGGAGATCAAACCCCACTTCAAAGAGGGAAGAGAAAGAGATTGCAGAGACATGGCATCGCCCCGGGTGCCTCCATCCAGTCACAACGGGGGTCCCTCACGGGGACTGGAGGGGAAGGGGGGTCAGGGCGCGGCGGGCACACCATACCTCCTCGGGGTCGGGGTACTCTACCAGCGATGGGCAGCAGCAACAGCCCCCCACCATCTGCCACAGAATACAGGGAGATGGCGTCACCCCGATGGCGGAGGAGCCCTTCCCACCTCAAGACCCCCTCCCAGGGAAACAGCCCAGCAGCTCTAACCCAGGTGCTCTGCAGCGAGCGTGGGTCCCTTTCCTTTGGGATCTGTTTCAGAGATTATGGATAGAGAGTCCAACCTTTAAGGCTTTTTCTTTCTTCATTGCCCTCCCCCTGACAGAGAGAAGGAAGAAAAGTCAAGGCATGCCAAGAGAAATGCAGGAGTTTGAGCTGACATCTCAAAACCACTCGGCAGCACCGAAGTGGGTCTCTTTACAGGGCTGCCCTTTGTTACAGGAGCCTCACATGGCACCCACACCCCTGGGGAACGACAGGCTCGGGTGCCCAGAGCAGAGCATGCAGAAAAACAATGCCAGGAGAAGGAAAACCGGGCATCAAGCAGGCAGAGCAGCCTACCATCTCGGTGCTCGAGTCTTGGGAACAGGAATCCTGCGAGCGTGGGGAGAGGAGACACACTGTCAACAGCACCCTGCGCAGGGATGGGGGGGTGTCTCGTGTGAAACAAGAAGGGGTGGGGGACACACGGACATCCCGGGAGGATGAAGCTGTACCACGTCCCTGCTGGAGGCCAGGGAAGGCCAGTCCTGGCAATGTGGGCAGGGAAAGCAGCAAAATATGACACAGGAGATGTCAGAGCTGGGGAGGAGTGGGAGGGAGACCCCCAGCTCCGAGCCCTGCATGCAGTGTCTCTGCCAATGTCTCTGTGCAGAGCCTGTCCCTGCCCCATATCCTGCTGGCTCCCCAGCAAGGGTGGCCCCAGCCCAGGGTTTGGAGGAGTTCCAGCATTTTCAGCAATAGATTTTGGGCTACGCCAAAGGTTTAGGAGGAAAAAAACGCCCAAAGCTCTATCAACACCAAGCACCCCGGAGGATGAGCAGGGTGTGAATGTGCAGCTCTCAGGAAAGGGAAATAATTGCTTAGATGGGCACAAAGTCCAGCTGACCTCCAGCTCTGCTGTCCTACCATTCCCTGGGATGCCATGGCACCAGCAAGGGTGAAAGGGAAAGCACACAGGGATTCAGGATGCACACAAGCTTGCCTGGTCCCACCCTGTGGAGAGGTGCAGCGCAAGGACATCACCACTGCCAACACCCCCAGACCCTCAGCTTTCTCTCCTGTAAACGTAAGGAGACTGGGAGGATTATAGCAGGACTGGAGAGAACTCAAGCTCCAACACAAAGCACACTGAGGTCCAAAAACACCACGAGATGGAACCTTGTCCTAGCAACATCAATTTCCCCATACCCCTCTGTATTTTCTACTCCTTCCCTTTTCAAAAACACAAAAAACTGGCTCCCTGAAACACTCCCCAGGGCACAGCCCAAGAGCCAAGCATGGGACTGCTGAGCATATGCCACGTCCTGGCTGCCCAGCCTTGCTGGCAGCAGGCTTGCCTGCGGGGTCATTTTATATCCTTTAGGTTAGATTTTCCCCACCTCCTTCCTCACTCCTAGCATGGTGCTGACCTTGGTTAATGAGCACTTCTCTGTCTTATGGTGAAATCCTCATGGGAGGTCTCTGGCGAAGCCTCTGCTCTACCCACCCTCCAACACAGCCAATAATGACACCCCCTTCCACACTGTGATGGCCCCCCCACCTTTAGTTCCTTTTAATTCTCCTGCCCCCTCCCCCAGCCCCATCAGTGGGATATGCCTGGCTCCCCGCTGTGTTTCTGAACCTGCTACACCTCTAGAAAGACTCCCCACTCGTGGGTGTTAAGCTCAATGCAAAATTCAAAGCTGTTTCTTAGCCCACGGTCTGCTGACAACTCTCAGCTCAGCAAAGCTCGCATTTTCCAGCTATTTAAAAATATATATAGATATAAAGCAAATGGCAAATTTCCCTAAGCTCCCAAGCAGCTGTCAAGAAAGAGAGTATTTCACGATATCACCTCTGTCTATGCAGCCCTCAAACCACAGGGAAAGCTTGGCTCATCCAGCCTAAAACCTGCTTTCCCAAAGGCTGGGCACCTCCCTGGGGGACATGCAGCCCTGAGTCCTTCCTTGCTCAGGGTCAAAGGCCGCTGTGCCTGTCCTGAAGCTGCTGCCCTGCAGCCATGGCCTGCCCCTTCCTGCTTTGCTGCTGAACTTCCCCTCCCACCCCCTCTCTGCACTTTCCCAGTGGCTGAGGAGGATCCCAGAGAGTTCCTGCCTGACAAGAAGCACAGCCATGTTCAGGGTGAAGACTGCCAACCTGTCCAGGGTCTCAGAAGGTTGTGAATCAACAATGCAAAAGAAGAGGGGAGCAGAGCCTCCAGCAGCAGCTCCAGGCAAGGGGCACAGCAAAGCACTTGTGAGCTGGTGGCTTTTAAAGAAACCATGTCCCTTGTGTCGCTTCCAAAATCCTGACAGACAGGTTGAACACAGGGGGATGTGCAGGGTCCTGGACTGCTAGTGGGGCTTGGGCAGACACACAGTGTGAGGTCAGAGCTGAGGTCTGGGATTGCCCTGGGCCCAAGTCCCAGGTCACTGCTGGCCCTGAACACTCGCTCCCACACGCTGGATCTGCTCCCCCAAAGGCAACTGCAACATGTAAGCACGTGGAAGGACCCTGTGCACAAGGTGCACACGTGTGCAGGGACCCTGCACGCTGCAGGCAAGGCTGGAGGCATCGCTGTACCGAGCGGGGGCTGCAGGTTGTGAGCTGCTCCCATACAACCCCCTCGATCACAGCCCTCTGCTTTGCAGGGCTCCAGAAACTCGCTCCAAGCTGCATTTACTGAGAGTCCCGGGTTTCCCAATCCGGGGACATCAGTGTGGCACCGAGCACCCAAACCACAGCTCGCACCACCTCCTGCTCCATGTGCAGGGCCGAGCGGGCGCAACACCAACACGGCGACCCTTCACCCGGCATCGGCCACTTCCCACCTTTAAATCCACAGGCAAAAACACATCCATCTTCATCTCTTTCTAAATGTTGGTGATTGCTCCCCATGGTCCAGTCTGACACCGGAGACCATGTACCTTTAAAATAACCCCAAACAAACTAAATGGCAGCAGCATCTCCACCCAAGAGCTGTGTCTCACAAAGGCGAGGGAGGGAAGGAGAACATGGCAGGTCACCCAGAAAATGAGCACCACAAGCACTACTTACCTGGGCCACATGACTGTAAGACACAGCCCAACACCCCCCCAAAACTACTTAATCCTGCAGCACTGGCCAGACAAGGTGATGGCACAGACATCCCGAGGTGCCAAATGAGCTGCAGAACCACCATCAGCACTTCTCTCTTCTCCAAGCATGGGAATCACCTTGGATCCCCCAGCACAAATCCTGCCCAACCCCTCCAGGCTGGGAGCTGGGATAACTCCACTGAGACCCATGGTGGGGACCACCCCTTAGTGGCATCTCCCAGACATCCCTCAACTTCACCACCCCCAGACCTGCTTTGGCAGGTGGAAACCTCCTGCCTCATCGTTGCCATTAATTAGTACTATCAGGCTGATTGGCTTCGTGTCTCCCAGGCATTTCCTGATCCACCCGTGAGCCTCAAAGCCTCAGTGCAGGTGGAAGAGATGGATACTACTCTAGAGAGGAAGGCTTTCCATCAAAGGGAAATCCCCTCGTCCCCCAAAAAATACTGCTTCCAGGTGGTCTTCCACCCAGTGATCCAACCCCCCTCCCTGCCTCGGTGTTTCACTCAGAGGTTGGCATGAATGCCGTGAATGTCAGCAGGGAGATGACGGTGTTACAGCCTTTTCTGCCCCCAGCCCCACCCCGTGACACTTCCACATCCTCTCCAGCATGTAAGCCCCCAAATTTTGGCTAAGATCTGTATTTCTTGGGACAGTATCCCTCATATTTATAGACAAAGAGGAAGAGCATGGGAGAGGATGCTGCTGCAGCCCTAAGATAAGCCTGAATTCTTACTGCTTCCCCCACGACTTCAAACTCAGCGCTGGCTTTTGCCCCAACACTCAAAGGTTAGAGACTGCTGCCTGTTTTCAGCCCTAAACCATCTTCTGACTGCCAGCAAAATGCAGTCCTGAGCTCATGTTCAAGGAAAAAAAAAAGTGTAAATTCCTCTTTATGCCACCACAGTTTGACTGTGAGGAGGCTTGGTCACCTCGGCAAGGGCGAGAACGGGTTAAACTGCAGAGGTACAAGGGAGCAAAGTAAAAATGAGCCATCCCTTCTAGCTGAATGCTCATTCCCTGCATCCCACATCCCTTCGTGCTCAGAGGGTCTCAAGTTCCTCTCCTGGGGCTGCTGGACACCCACCTCGTTGATGCGGATCTGCTGGAGCTCCTGCTCGGCTGCGGTCAGCGGGGCCGGGGCAGAGCTGGAGGACACGTGCTTTTGGTAACCACTCAGGGACACGTCCTCCTGCAGACACAGGGACAGGGAGACACATCAGGGGTGGTTATCAGGATGCACCCCTAGCCTTGAGCTAAGTCTGAGCAACCCAGTGGGTCTTGGGCTCCCTCCTTACCAGGAGGATCAACCTGAGTAGTGCTCTTGGATGGCTCCAAGCAAATCCCACATTTGATTTTAAACAGTGTCCATGACTGCTTGTGCCTGTTCAGACCACCCTGCTCTTCTCCAGGCACCTGTGGCTGTGGCAGTGTGACTCTTCCAGCTGATTAACGGAGCTCATGAGCATGGAAGTAAGAAGAAAAGGCAGAACCCACAGCCCGGGAGCAGCAGAGCGGGGCCCCAGAGCAGAGGGGGAATCTTCTGGAGCAGAGTAGGGATCTCCCTGGATCCCACCAGCACCAGAAGCCCCAGCAGGACTGATGCCCAGGAGGCCCTAGCTGTGCAGCTCCTTCTGCCCATAGAAGAGAAGGAGAAACCTCCATCCAAGGAGGAGGGATAACCCTGGCACACAGGCAGCTGCTGGAGTGACACTGCCACCACCTGGTGCTTCTCCCACTCAGTGTAAAGCTCCACATCTTGGAGTCTTCCTCCCACCTCTTCCACGGTCTCTATTACAGACCACAGCCATGTAGGCAGGAGAAGGTGGCAGTGGCCACCCAGGAGACTAAAGCAGCGTGAGGAACCAACCTCTGTGCTGTTCCAGCATCCCACATCCCACCACCCAGGCACTGAGCCCGGGGTAGGCTGCTGACACTCAAAAGTTTCAAAAGGACCCAAAAGGCTGCACCAGGAACCACCACCATACCTTCACTGTGCCAAACATCTCGTCCTTTATGTGCCCCCCTCCAAACTCCTTCTTCACCGTGGCTCTGGTGGCAGCGTAGAGCATCTTCAGCCGGACCTGCCGGGGAGAGGGGCAGCAGCGCCGTCACAGAGGGGCACAGGGCACCAGGGAGGTGCCCAGCGCTCACAGACACCATCCCACCACCAGCTCCACAAACATCAGCCCTCCTGGGAGCAACCACCCAGTTTCCAGCTCAGTCTGATTTCTAATGGCAGCATCCCTGAGTGGGGAGCAGGCGGGAAAACCCATCAGCACTATTTCCAGGGCTGCCAGCGCCTGGCGCAGCCTTGCCAAGCACAGCCCACAATCCCACAGTTTATTCCATGCTTTGCTTTCCAATCCCCGAGCTCCAGTGTGCCATTTCTCACCCACACCTGGGTTGGAGGAGGTGCAAATACCACTGGAGCCACTTAAAAGTGACTTTTGCCTTTGGCACTTCTATTGCCTCGTTCTGCAACACGCAGGGAAGAGCTTTGGCAGGTGCTCCTGGGCACAGTGTGCTTTTGCAATGAGACCCTCTGTGGTTTGTTGAAAGATATATATTTAAAATATATATTATTATATAGACACATGTATATATACATATACACATATACACACATAAAATTAGATATATCATTTTATCATAATTGTATATACATGTGTGTATACATATACGTGTGCATATATAATAATACTTAATTGTTAGATATATATCAAGGAACTGCAGTGGGTATTTTTATATATGCATGTTATAATATATAAAATAATATATATTACATATATTTGTGTCTGTATATATATTTATATATATATGACTAGTGCATGTATTAACATGGCAGTAAATCTATATAGCATAAAGATTATATAAAATATAAAATAAGTATACATATAAGTATATATGTGTGTATATATATATATGCACATATGTGTGTGTATATACATATATATACATGCACACATATATATGTATACAGATGGCAAGCACACATGTTAACACAGCAGTAAATGTCAGGCCCACCAAAAGCCCGTTCTGGAGACGTGCTCAACAGGATGACGTTTTCCAAGCCATATTGCTGACATTCTCTAAACCTGCCTCTCATCCAGCAGCCCTTTTTTGCCCAATCTCCAACACCAGATTTTGGAGCCAGGCCTGGAGAAGGGCTGGCAGCCACTCCTTCAGCAGAGCAGGGCCAGGCTGGAGGCAACTCAGTGCCAGTGCCGGCTCTTCCCAGCAATGCCTTTGCCCAGAGCCATGGTGGGATGTCTCCATCCTGGCCCTGTGGTCCATACCGCTCCCCCCTCTACATCCCAGCCCTGTCACCTCCTCAGGCAAAGAGGACAGAGACACAGTCCCAGTGCATCTCATTGTGTCTTAAAAAATTCCCCCATCCTCAAAGCAGACTCCACTTCTTAACCCAGGCACAGTGATGGAGGGTGTGAATGCTCCTCCTCACCCCCAGAGCAAAAGTCACCTTGGCCACCATCTCCTCCCCCCTGCACCTCCCAGAGCATGTCTGTGTATTCTCCCTGCTGGGATGTCACAGCCCAGCACGGAGCTCACCGGGGAGCTGTCGGGGGACCAGGAGATGAAGAGCCATTCGTATCCCTGGGCGTTCTGGCTGTCCAGGCGGTACAGCACATAGCACGGCTGCTGCTCGTCCAGCAGGGGCAGCACGAAGGGATCGTAGTCAGCGTCCCAGCGCCGGGACAGCTCTTTGTGGGCTCCCAGCACAAGCTGTTCTGGAAGGAAAAGACAGAGAAGGGGGTGTTAGATGAAGACAAGGCTCACTCTGCAGGACCAGACGGTGGCTCACCCAAGGGTTCACTGCAGCTCCAGCACCAACGATGCCATCCTGCAGAAAAACACTGTGACCTGGAGCCACATGCAGCAGTGTACACCCCCAGGTGTGACCCCCCAGGAGATGCCATTGGGGCTGTGGCTGCTTTGGAGGGGCTGGTTTTCTGCCAGCATCCCACTGCCTCCTCTCAACCATCTCCTCCCCTCCAGTGCTCCTCATTGCCGAGGTCTCCTCTCTGGTGATCACCTGTGGCCTCCTTCCCCTCTGCTCCCTCCAGTTGTGTAGTTCTCAACCATCCCTTCTTGCTCACAGGGGAACATGAGACTTCTCCAATCCCACCTGGGAAGCTCTAGGGGCACTATAATATCTCACCAGGGACACACCAGTATTTGGGGTGCTGAGAAAAATAAAGGTCTCATTGCAAAATCCACTACCATGAGCCAAAGCTGCTCACATCAGATTCCCTTAACCACAGAGGGGACAAAATGAGAGCTGACACCCAAAGCTTATGTCTGTGGAAATCAGGGGTGTCCCAGAGACCCCATCCTGGGGTCTCTGCCAGGAGAGACCCAACCTCTGGAAGTAACCTAAGTATTTCACACACGTAGCAGCATCTCAAGTACCTGGAGGGTATTTTTTCAGCTGCTACACAAGTGGCAGTAGGGCTGGGAGCCCTGTGAGCTGGGCACTGCTCAGCTGAGATTTAAACACTGGAGCAGGCATCCTACAGACATAAAACCCACCCCCTGGTGAGGGTCAAATCAAGCTTTGGGATGGCTGAATGGAAAAGCGTTGGCACTGGAGACGATTAGTGTAGGTTGCTGGAAAACAGACTGTATTTTTATTCCATTTGTAGATGTAGAAAGGTCTGGAGGAAGATTATGGGACTCAGAACAAGATCTAGGAAAATCTGGAGGTGCCAAAGCAAATGAACTAGGGCCTTGAACAACTGGCACTTGAGGGGATGCTTGGCCTGGCACATGCCCTGCCTGGACCTCTGCCCACAGCCCTGCTGCCCACTGGGAGCCAGGGAGCCCCTTGGCTGGGGCACAGCCCTCTCCCAACCCATTCAGGCCAGCAGCTCTAAATCCCATGGCAGGGAAATTTTTAAAGAAAATAGTTGAGGAATAAAGGATTTGGAAGGAATTACTCTCATCCCTCCTTCCCACCCAAGCAGGACATTCCTGAAGACAGCAGTGCAGCCCTTCCCTGCCCAGTGCCACCCCGGCATCTGCCATCACACACTGAATCCAGTTATTTGAGCATGGGTAGCACAAGTTACCAGTTCAGTAACAAGGACAGCAGAGAACAAGGTGCTGGAAATACTTTACCTTCAACAAAACTACCTGTTCAGAGAAAGAAGCATAAAAACTTCCATGTACCCCTAAAATAAGCACAAAGCTCTGCAAATAGATTTGTGCATCACAAAGGCCTGGGATCCCAAAGAGACTGCAGGAATTTCACCTGGCCAAACCCACTGGCAGCTCGTGGGTATCTCTGTCTGCAACACATACCAACACCTCACGCACGAAGCAATCGGTGCTGAGTCACTCCAGGCTATTCCCGGGATGTGACTAAGCCGGACCCTGGCTGTGCTGCCGTGAGCTGGCAGCCTCCAACTTTCCCTTAGGCTCTTTGCAGTTCTGCTCAATCCACTCAGGGCCAAATTTTTCTCCTTGGGAAGAGTCAGGAAACTCGAAGCAACCGCCCTTCAAGCAAAGCATCATCGTCGGCACTGGCTCTTTCAGGCACCGTTTCTGCTGGGAGCTGCTGCTAGAAAAGCAGAGCTGGGAGTGTTTCTGGCCCTCAAGGTGCCCCCAGCACTCACTGCACACAGGCTGCCTCACTCTGAAATGCCTAACAAGGAAGCTCTGCCTTCAGCTCTGGTGGGTGCCATGGGGGGACAGCACAAGAGCTCCAATCTGCAAATCTCAGTGCACAACAGCACTCAAGTGTAAAGATTGGCACCCAACAGGGAAGTCCACAAAGTCAACCTTGTCCAGAATCCTGCTGACAGTGAGAAGCAGAGCATCATCTAAAAACATGTTGAACCACAAGCTGTTCTCATGCCAGCAAACTGCTGCTGAGCCTTGGTGCACATCCTGCTCTCCCAGTCCTCCTCCATCCAGCCATAGCTTTTCCCAGTAGGTCTCCAAAGGCAGCATCAGCTCAAATCACTCCAAAGGGCTGCTCAGCCATAGATGTGGCTTTGGGAATGCCTAGACACAGAGCATCAGCCATAAGGCTCCTTGCACCATCTTCCTCTCCTTCTACCCGCTGTTGCCTGCTCTGAAATGCACTGAGACAAATGCCCAGCAGGGCACAAGGTGTCTGCAAGCCACCAAACAAAGATGGAGGCTCCTCTTCCTCATCCCCTGTTCAGGCAGGGCAGCTGGTACATCCTTCCCAGCCAGCTTGGGACACATCCCTTCCAGGACCAGCATGCTGGAGTCCCTCTATCTGGCTGTGACATCTGCCTGGACGCTCATTACCGCCCAAAGGTCCATCTCCAGTGGGTACCAGTGGGCTGATCTTCCCTGTGTTACAAAGAGTGGTGGCCCAGAGAGGCCAAGCGCCTTGTCCCTGAGTCAGGTTGGTGGGACCACCACCACCTTGTCCACAACAGTTCAAGCCCTTTGGCAGAGAGGTGCTCCCACCAATTCTCCTTCCTCCTGCCTACCCACAGGAGCCTCAGGCTCTGCTGCACCTCAGAAGCTTCTGCAGGCACCCAAGTGCCTCCAGAGCTGCCCATGGCTCGTCCAGGCCAGGGAAAAGTAGCTGGCAGAGTGGGAGAGCTGGACTGTGAAGCACAAAACACTGCCAGGTGAGGATGGTCCATGAAGCTGCCGCTGCCACATCGGACATATAAATATACCCTATTTATTCTTAGCAGAGATGGTAGGACATGTTTTCCATTGATGATAAAACGTCTCACTTGCTGGTGTCACCAGCCACAACCCAAAGCCTAAGACCAGGCTTATGGACATCCATGAGTTGCGTTATCCTAACACAAACCTGACTCCCACTTTTTAAAAGCAAAAGAAGGTGAGAGTGCAAAATTGTTGTCAAAGATGCTCCCAAGAAACAATGTGGATGTCTCATCCCACCACACAGGGACCTGGCCGAGGACAAAGCCAAAACAGCTGAACCTGCTGTAGCCCCAGTGCTGTGTCCCTTCAAGTGGCATTTTAAGTCTTGCTGCTCTTCCAAACAGGGTTTTGCAGCCACTCCAAAGGTCACTGTGGGCTCCTTACGACCACATCCACCTCAGTATTTGTGGCATGGTCCTGGTGGCCCACCAAGGGAGGTGGTGACAGCAGCTTGGCAGGGCATTAATGTCCCTGCTGCTGGAGAAACAAGTCATTCATATGCAATTGTATGAGGCCGAGGTGATGGAAAACCTACACCACAGTGGCTCCCCGCTGGGATGTTCAATCACTGCTTTGCTCCACTCACTAGACAGATGTAGAGGCCACCCAAAGGCACCTTCCCATGGGACAAACACAGGCAGGTTGGTGCCACCTGCATCCTGGGCTAGGGGCAGTTGCATGAGATGGGATGGCTTTCTGAGTGTAGCATCCCTTGTGGGAGGAAACTGGGGCCCTGTGCTGGGCCCTGTGCCACAGAACACCCCCTTGCCCACCCCTGCCCCAAACACCTCCTTACCTGGTGTGGGATGCCAAATCTGAGGAGGAAGATGCCTGTGCATCACCCCCAACAAAGGTCCCATGGTCCCTGCAGCAGTTTGTCACAGGGTTCCCATCACAATTCCACACAAGAGCAGCAAAAGCCCCCCAGAGCCCAGCACAGATCCCGGACACCAGTGCTGCTCTGCTGGCAAAGTCACTGCTCCCCGCAGGAGCTGCCCTAGGGCTCCAATAGCTGCTCATCAGCACAGCCAGATTTTGGGCTTGTATTTCAGGTCTGGGCTGCCACGTGCCAGGAAACCCCAGGAGCATTTTCCTTGAGGTTTCCAAAAACAGGAGCTGGCACCACAGTGGTGAATAGGAGAGGAGGAGAGGAAACAGAGAACAGACATGGTGTAAATCAAAGCACTTATAAACAGGACTTACCATCCTCGATGATGACCTTGATGAGCCGAACTGAACCGTTCCGGGCTTTGGCAAAAAAGTCCCTTAATTCTGTGGTGGCTGAAAGAACCAGAAACATCGTGATCAGATTTAGCAATCAAAGGAGGTGCTGGGCTCTCGGTGACTGACCAGGGAGAGGATCAACTTGGCAGGATAGAAATTTAAAAATGTTTTGTAAAAAAATCAAATCTCTGGTGCCAAAAAATAATTATAATAAAAAAAATAATAGTAAAAAGCCCAAAAAGCTGGGAGTAAAGTGCTGCGTCTCCCTGAGGTGTCGCAGTTAAATAGCAGCTGGGAGCACATGTGATCCAGAGAACCTGATACTTGGCCTGGGTGAACATAATCACCCAAATTTAGACGATGGCTTGGCCAATGCAGGCAGGGAGAGCTCAAGTGACAAGTTGATTCGCTTTTCAGAGCGGCGGGGTTTGCATACTAGGGGTGGTTGGAAGATGTCCCGACAGGCTGTGACATCCCGGGCTTGTGACACGCGGCAGGATGCTGCTCCCGAGCGGCTGGGAACCAGCACGGCTCCAAACTGGAGACACTGGTTTGAAGCTGAGCCCTGGGGAAGGGAAAGGCAATAGCCCCAGGGCTTTGCTCCAGAGCCAGCAGGGCTTTGATTGCACAAGGCTTTTGGGAAGCGTTTAGGGGAGCCACCTTCCTGCTCATCCCCCATCCCTGAGACCGGGCAATGGCAACCAACCTTCAGCATCCTTCCAGGAGGCAATTGGAGGCAGTGGATATTGAAGGAGCAGCCCACAGTCAGCATGGGAGGCTTCATCTCCCCACCCTGAAAGCATTACTGGCACAGAGCTCCCCATCCCACCCAGGACATGCTGCGTGTGAAGGCGATGCTCAGGCCGCAGGCCTGGAGGGGCCGACCCCCCGATAAGGAACATCTCCCAGGCCAGCTCCCCCTGAAATCCCTTCAGTTACACACCCAAGCCCTTTGCTGGATGCAGCCATGCAGCCAAGGGGGTCCTGTGAATTCAAAGCTGCTGCACTTGTTAGAAATACTAAAGTGGCACTGCAAAGATTAGAGAGCTGGGCAGACGCCCCTCAGTCCACGTCAGGATCCGTGCTCAGTTCCCATCAGCAGCGCCCTGCTCCTGGTGCCTTGCTGTGCCACCTGCCCATTACTGACGGCTGCGCCAAAGCAGCCAGCAGCAGGAGGGAACCCTGCTTGGGTCCCTGGAGCCTGAGAGCATCCTTGGTCAAGGCACTTTGCAAAGGAAGCCATCCCTACATCAGATGGAAAGGTGCAGTGGTGGGATGTGCCACAGCAAGGGCTGTATCCATTCTGGTTCAGTCCCTCCAGCAGTGAGTTGGCACAGCCCCAGCATCACCACAGGAGGAGCCTCAACATTATCCAGCACCCACCCAAGGGACATGGTGGCCAAGGACTGTCACACAGCACTGCCCTCTGTCCCCTGGAGCCACACCCTGGGCTGAGGCACTGCCCGCAGCTCTCCCAGCCACGAGGGAGAAGGAATCCCTGGGGTGCCCCCAGGAAACTCCTGCCTGTCCCCCACAAGTGACACTTCTGCGATGCATTTGCCCCACCAGCTCAAAGCCTGCCATGGTCAGAGGCCCAAGTGGCTTCCCCTCCCATGGAGAGAAGAGGCACACCTGAGGGAGAGTTTCCAGGCTGGTTCCCTGCAGGCAGCAGTGCTCCCATACAAACCCAGAGAAGCCATTCCAACAGGACCCTGTGGGAACAGGCACACAGACACCCCAGTGAAGGCACATCACTCCCTAATGGCATTTCAGGGGCCACTCAGGTGGTTTGCTGGTGTTATCCCACCACAAGCAAACCATCCTTCTCCCTCCATCAGCATCAAGGCATGTAGCCCTCCCAGTTCCCAGAGCAGACCTTCACACTCTCCCAGTGCCAGCTGGGAGCTCTGCCTGCTCCTGCTGTGCCCAACCAAGGATACTCCGATATTTTTAGCCCCTTTCTCTGTTGAGAGTGGCTGTTTCCTTCTGGCAGCATCTGTGGTTACAGCAAACACATGGGGCGGAAGAGGAAGAGAAAGAGAGACATTTATACACCCAGGAAACCTCGGGCAGGAGACAAAAGCTCCTAACAAGCATTAAGTTTCACCAATTCCTGTTAAACTGCCAAAATGGGAGAGAATAACAACCGTCTTGGATGTTTCTGTAGCATCAACTTTGGGGAAGAAACAGGAAAGCTCTGCAGCACTAACCAGCTTGCAAATCTCTCCAGCCTGACCTCATCCTTCCCAGAACCCGAGGGCATGTGGGGGGTGTGGAAAATCAGGAGTCTGGGCAAATGCAACCTGCTAGCCCACTTGGAAATGCTAGGAGTGCCCTGAAGTGTAGGATAAACAGCTGGGATGATTGACAATTGTGATTGACAAGTGATGACCAAGAGCTGGGACCTGTGTAGGTACAGAAGGGTTGAAGGGGATGAGGAAAAGCTTGGATGCTGCCAGACAAGCCCAGGAAAATACCACAAGGTCTGCCAAGGAGGAATACTATTTCCAGAGGAGACAGCAGCAAAAAAAAAAAAAAGAAATCTCAGAGGGGGCTTCCAAGCTTTAAATCTGCTGAAATAAAAAGAAAAAAAAAAAGCAACTTTCATTTAAATAAAAAAAATCACCAGGGTGTCTTCAACATTCCCTTCTGCCTCTCATGACGCAGATCCAAGAGACAGTGAGGAGGGAGAGGAATAAACCAGCGAAGGTTTGAGCATGAGCTTGGCAAGTGTTTCATTACGGCGAGATTACGATTTAATTGGCACAGCAGACTTGACGAGATGGCTCACGTGCCTGAAATATCAATACAGAAGTCCACAGCTGGCTCTGGAAGAAAGGCAGGGAGGAGACTTCACCCTGGAGATGGTACCTCTGCCACATGGCATCTCCTGCCCAGAAGTGTCCAGGACACAAGTCAAGGGCTGAAAAACCCACATGTGGGGAAACCATAAAAACCAGGGAAAGGAAGGTGCAATAGGGCAGAGGACTGGAGGGGACCCACACATCCAACTCACCCTCTAGACATGGGTTCCTGGAAAATACTGGAACAAATAATCCAGAAACAAATCCAAGCTGGGCTACAGCCTGTGTTGATCTACTGTGACCAAATCGCATGAGATCCCTCACACTTCTTCCAGCAGAGCCACAGACCTGTGGGCTTCAGGGGTCTCAGCTCTGGTTCTAAATGTCTCAAGCCAGCTTAGAAAACATGGGGGTGGTGAACCTCTATGGCATGGACACAAAACCGCATGGATAACTCACTCAGGGAGGTATCAGAGGTTGGATCCAGCAAGGTCTCCTGGGGACCTGTGGTGGGTCCAGGTTTGTCCACATTTCCATGAACACTTCTGGCAGCTGCAGTAGTGCTTCCTGCAGCTGTAAGGTGGGAAGCTAGAGGAGATGCAAGCACACGCTGGAGAAAAATTCACCGTTCTTTCAGGAGACTGGAGAAATGGGCTGGGAAAAAAAGAAATAGGATAAAACTCAATAGGAAGCCAAGAACCGTAACTAGGGGAAGGCCCAGCTACGATGATGCAGGGCAGGGTCCAGCAGCTCCAGAGAAGAGAGGTGGGTCACAAGCCAAGTTCAGGTTAGTTGCTTCACGTTGTGGCAGGCAAAGTCATTCGTGAAGGCACGAACAAGAGCATGACCGTGTTATTTGGTGCTGACAAGGCTGCAGGCACAGCAGGAACAGCACATCCAGGCTCAGCATCGTGCAAGGAGCAAGGCACAGCACAGACAGCACCTGTGCCAGAAGGCACAGCGTGTGGGAGAAACCAAAGGAACTGGGGCTGGTCAGCCCAGAGCAGAGAAGAAAAATCATGAACAGTTTGTACTGGTTTTCCAGCCAGAAACATCAGGTCCCACCTTGGCATTTGGGAAATCTCATGATGAGGGTGATCAAACCCCGGGAAAGACAGACACCAAGTATCCATTCCTGCCCTGAAAAACTGCCAGAAATGCTCCTGGGATGTTGCTGCTTTGAGGCAAGGTGAGCTTGGTGGCATCTGAGGAACCTTCTGGCCTTTCTACAAGGCAGCCCTGCTGTCCACCCTCCTGGCAGACATGATGGGCACAAGCACCTCTGCCTCCTCAGCCACCCACCCAGCCCAAAATCTCCTCCAGCCACCGAGTCGTGCAGCACCTCCCTCTCCCACTTGTTCGTAGGCTGCAGATGAGTTGTCCCCTACTCATGAGCCACCTGCACTTAGCAGCCTGCTAACAGCGTGTCCCAGGTCCCCTTGCACCACACAACCTCCCTGCCCAGTGACATCTGCCACCCATTTGGGATGGAGGGCTGAGCAGAGCCCTCAGCACCAGAGCACCCAGGCTGGGCAGCTCATGGCATGGCAGGGAGGTGATGGTTTGGGCAGTGCTGGCCTTCAGGTGTCCCTGATCCTGCAGGCAAGCTGCCAGAGGACAATTGGAGCTTGTGGTGGGAAGGCACAGCGGTGCCTTCCCTCTGGCAGCACCGAGCAGGCACAGCCCAAAGCCTGAATCCCTTGAGCTGGGGAAGCAGCAGGGCAGCCAGATCCTTGCACCTACTGCTCAGACGTGCTGCTGGCAGCCAGAGCAGACACTGCCCTGCCCTGGGATGTGCCCCTTTGGATCAGTCCCCAGGAGATTTCAACGCTGGGCTTGAGGCATCATGCTTGCCTAAACTGCTGAAAGATGGTGCTTGCAGGTACCAGCCCATCAAACGCCATTCCCAAATGGAGCTTTTTTCCAATGTTTACAGCCTCAATTAGCTTATCTGAGCAGAGCCGGGCTGTGAGGAGGCCGGAGGGGGAGAGAGGCACCCGGCAGTGATGACAGCCGTAGCCACAGCAACGGCCACTCTGTCCCTGGGGATGCCAGGGTGCCAGCGGAGCCGCCCATGCAATCCCCAGGGAAGCACCGCGGGGATGGGGATGGAGGCGACAGCCAGGCCGCCTCCCCCGCGCCTCCCCCTCCTCCATCCTGTTCGCTCGTCTGGGCAGCAACAGGTTTTTGCTTATCTGACCCTTCCCAATCCCCCCTCATCCCGGTGCCAGCACCCAGCTCCCAGATCAATAATACATGTTCCCTGAAACAGATGCCTCTCTCAATAACATCGAGTCACCTTCTCCTCCCCGATGGGAAACCCGAGCCCCCAGCCATCAATCTTTCATTCCCTGGACATAATCTTCAAGACGATGCCGCTCTAAGTGGCTGCTTCCCTTTCACCGTCCAGGGCACAAGCATGCCTGGGATGCAACAGGGAAACTCTGCCAAAAAAACCAGCCGCAAACCCGGGCAAAACTTGTCCAAGCTCCAGGGAGGCTTGGCCAGACAGAAGTCGAGATGCTGATGAATAAAACATTCATTATACCTGCACTACCCACGCCTTCCCTGCCCAGTCGCCTCTGCCCAGCTCCTGTCTGGGCGTCCAGGAAAGGACACAACTGCAACAGGCACAAAACAGCTTCTGCTGCTGCTAAAATTCCTTCTTTTCAGTCTATCCCGGTGTAACTCCGTCACGCAGCGCCTGCTCAACCCGCTTGCTTGCAGGGAGCTTTGCTGCTGACGGACACGCATGGCCAGTTTAAGTGCTAAGAGGATTTTATTCCTCACCGTGGAAAAAAATAAATATGTCCTTGCATGGAATCTTTTCTGTGGGGAAAAAGCTACAGATGTCAGAAGAAAATAGAAAGAAGGAAGGGAGGGAAAAAGAGGGCAAGAGAGGAAGGAGACAAGCAGAGCTTTTCTCCCGATTTTCTGTGGGGCTAGGCTGTATTCCTGCAGGATTTCACACGGATGGCTCCTGGTCTGTAGTGCAAATCCTGCCCAGAGACTTTGAGCCAACACCAGCCATTTGCTTCTCAACACCCGATTTTCCACATGGGTGCCCATGACCTGTCCTGTCTCCATTTTGCCACCTCAGATCGGAGTTATTTGGCCCTTCCCTTGCTCCAGGGTGGGCAGCACCCACCCTGCAGGCAGCATTAATCGGATCCCAGAGCAAAGCAGTGGTGCCTGCAGAAGTGGCTGGTTGCTGTTGCTTTTCTCTGCCCAAGTAAAGCCACCAGTGGCTTTACTGGTTTGGGTACTGAAGGGAACAGAGGGCCAGGGACAGACCCTGGCAGTGATCTCATTGCATTTACAGTCTCTCACTGTACACTTTCTGAAGGATTTCCTCTCCCCCACCATTTTAGGTGTTTAAATTTAAGGGATTTGACATCTCAGGGCATTTGTCTGGTCTTCCACCCACACTTGCCCTCCTGGTCATCCTGTCGTGCCATCCACTTGGATATGGGCCATTCCCCAAAGTGGGCATCAACCTCTGAGTTGGGTGTTGGCCCAAGGAAGGAGCTCACAAGCAGAGACTGGCTCCTCAAAACCATCCTTGCAGCAGTCTGGTGCCCTCTGTCCCCCATGGGTAACAGGGGCCAGGAACCAGCCATCCCTTCTCCTCCTCCGCTGATGGCGTGGTGTGACATATCCCTGGTTAGGGGGTTATCCCAGCATTCCAGCCACAAAGCTGCCCTGGATTCAGGTGTCCAGGTGCCTCAGGAGCCAATGCTGCCTCCCAGGACAGGAAGAAGAGAGGGGCTGAGGATGTGGTGGATGGGGAGTGAAGGTCCTTCTTTCCTCCCACTGTAGAGCCAAGAAGCCAGCTGTTTTCCAAGGAGACCTTTGCAGACCCAGCAGCTCCTGTGTCCCTCCTTTTTTCCCATCTGACAGTATTCCTGCCTGTGTGCTTATGCTTCTCCATTCCTACCAGATGTTTTCCCAATGCAAGACCCAGACCTGGGGCAAAGTGACAGCTCAGCTGTGGATGGGAGTGAAAATCCTCCCCCATCCCCAGGTCTTGCCACCTCCCCCAGAAAGAGCAGCCACCAAACTCTATTTTTGGGTTGAAGAAACAACATGCATTTGATTTCTTTACCTTCTAGATGAAAAAAAAAATACCCTCTAAGAGACTTTTTCTCTCTACCCAGAGGTCTTGAAAGAGATCCCAGAAGCAACTGAAAGCAGATGACCTCCCACCAGCATCAAAGCCCTGGTTCAGCATCACCTTCCTAAGGTTTTAAACTCAAGCAGTGAATGCTTGTCCCCATCTAACGCTGCTGAGGGCAGAACATGGACTGCAAAAATACTCAATGAACCCTCCCAGCTGCAGCTAAAAAGTAGGTTTCCAGCCCCAAAAAGCCCACAGCACCCCTTGATAGCTTCCAACCGCCTCCCCAGCCTGGCAGTCTCCATGGCAGCCTGGTTTTCTTGCTGGCACCTTCAAGGGAGCTGCCAGGGATACACAAAAAAAATCATAATTAGCCTCTTGCCCCTGTATGAAAGGCTCAGCCCTGATTACACACCCTGAACCTGCAGCTCTCACTGCCACTGCTTCTCCTCCCTGGGGGCCACCTACGTCTCCCCAAAAGCTGGGATGACACGGTAGCCTTGTAGCAGGGGGCTGCTCCAGGTGTTCCCTATGACCACATCACCCTGCTCTCTCACGGATCTAGCCCAGTGAGGAGCAAAATCCCTCACCAGCTTGTCCACAACCTCCCCTAAGCCAGCCATCGGATCTGATCGTAATTCCCCTGGGAGCAGATGCCTTCCTGCAAACAAGGAAGAAATGGCAATGAAAAAATACAAAGCAATGGGTGCACACAAAGATAACAAGGCCCCAGGAACCAGGAAGATGCAGAAAATCCCTCCTCCTCAGCAAACAACAGACCTCAGCGCCTCAGCAGAGGGGATGAAAGCAGCAGTGGGATTGCTGTTCCTCATTCGATATGGAATCTGCTCCTTGCTGAGCAAACGGATTAATTTGATCACTGTGCCGGGGTGGGGAGGACTGAAAGACCCCAAATCCCCCTTGGGGGATTCCTTTAGAGCCTGGAGTGCCCCATTTGAGCACTGCAGGTGTTGGAGGGGCAGATTTGCACTCAGAGAGGAAACAGCGGCTTCCCGGAAGAGGGACCACACAGGAGGGGATGGAGAGAGGACCCAGAGACGTCCAAGATGCTGTGACAGCAAGGCCACCCAACACAAGTTATTTTCCATAACCACAGGGAGGTTTTTATGCCACTGCCAGCTCGAGGATCTGCTGCTGGGCCAGAGCAGTTGGGTCAATCCCCACCCTGCACTGCTGCAGCTCCTCAGGGGAAGTCTGAGTCCCTTCCCCTTTCCCTCAGAGCACTGCTGACGGGCACGTCACATCCTACGGGCAACAGTGCCTCAGGGTGACTCCCATCACTAGTCAAAGAGGGTTTGCCAAGCGGTGGGCAATCAAGGTCAGGGAAGGTCAGTGCTCTCAGAGGGAGCCAACCTGGCACATCTCTCTCCCCAATAGCCACAGGGAGCCAGGGAAGATGGCACCGGTGGCATAGGAGCAGCTGGGTGCAGCTGGTGAGCAACAGGCAGCAGCCTCTTGGGGCACACAGCACAAGAGGCCCTGCCTGCCCAAACCCCACAGGGAGCTCTGCAGAGCGGGACCGGCACACTCAGAGTTCAGGTGGGCGCTGGGATCCATCCTGCCGATTTTTTCTTTTTCCTTTTTTAATTATTATTACATTTTTACAACACAGGGATCATTTAATTAGAG
Organism: Lepidothrix coronata; assembly: GCF_001604755.1. Classification (NCBI taxonomy): domain Eukaryota; kingdom Metazoa; phylum Chordata; class Aves; order Passeriformes; family Pipridae; genus Lepidothrix; species Lepidothrix coronata. The sequence goes on from NW_016690258.1 coordinate 2,954,026, forward strand.
CCTGAACTTTAGGATCTAAGTTTAAACTAGAAACAAAGAAATCTGAACCCAAACGCTGTCAACCACCTGCTCTCCTGGGCAAAGCAGGGGAAACATCCAAGCACCATCGCTGGCCACTTCTGAGCTACAGCCCCCGCTGGAGCATCTGGAGGGGAAGGATGCTCTTGGGCATGCTCAAGGAACAAGGATGGTCATGGCACGAAGGAAGAGCAGGCACGAACTCACACCCTGGTGCACAGGTGCTAGCCGTGAGGAAGGGAGCTGTGACAATGTCCCTGCTCTCCTCCCGGGACATGCTGCGGGGCTGGATTCACATCCGACCACGCGGAGCAGGGCTCCAGGGGTGGCTGCTCTCACATCCCTGCTCGCATATTGATTCGGTTACATAAATTATGCAGCACCTCTACTCCTGATTAATATTGCTAATTGAGTTGGGAGGTGGGGGGCAGGAGGGAAATACCGTGAGGACACACAGTCAGTCATGCACCAAGCGCACCCAGAAATGCAAAAGCCGTCGTCTCGGGGCGCTGGCTGAGTCCTGGGGGGAGCGGGCGGAGAAGCAGGGGAGCAGGAAAACACTCGGGCTCTCCGCACCTCCCCTGGGCTGGGGGCAGCCGGGGACAAGCATCCGCGCCGGGAGGGGCGCGGTGGCCGGGGCTGCGGCCAGGCAGATGTGCGTGACACTTCTGCCCGAGCGTGTTACAGCGGCTGTTGAGCATCAGCCCAGACAAAGGATGCGGGAGAGCCCCGCACCCGCGGCACCCCGGAGCCAGACCCCCCTCCCGCAGCTCCTCCCGGCACCCAAACGCTCCGAGCCTGACTCAGTGTCCCCCTCCCCCGCTACTCGCAGGAAACCTGCCGGCTCCTTCGGGAACCTTCATCTTATCGCCCCCATCACCCCCGCTGTCGCGACACCGCCCGCATCCCGCCCGCGGCGGGGCCGGGGATGTGCGGGGCGCGGCCCCGGCGGTGCCTCCCGCGGGGGGCGCAGCCCGGCCCGGGGGGGTCCGGGGGCTGCGGGGGTCCCGCGGGAAGGGCCGGGGGGGGACCCGCGCTCGGCGGGCGCCGCTCACCGTGGATGCCGGTCTGGTGAGTCATGGCTCCGCTCGGCTCCGCTCCGCTCGGCTCCGCTCCGCCGCGTCCCGGGCAGGAAACGGCTGGGCAAGGCAGCACCGCCCGTTCCGGAGCGCGGGGCCGCTCCGCTCCGCACCGCCCCGGGGCGGGACCGGGGCCGGCCCCGGGAGGAGCCGCCGGAGGAGCCGCCGCTGCCCGGCCATGTCGGCAGAGTGGCTGCGGCGCTGGCGGCGGGGCGGCCCCGCGGAGCGCCCCGGCCCAGACCCGGCAGCGGGGCCGGGGCCGCCGCCCCCCGCCCTCTGCTACCGCCGGCCCAAGTTCGTGCCCGGCGGGGCCGAGGAGAGCCCGCGGGGCGGGCGGGCCGTGCGGGGCGCCGGCAGCGAGCGGCGCCTGCCCTGGGGCGCGGGATACGCCGAGTGAGTGCGGCGGGAGAGCCCCGGGGCGGCGGGGTTAGGGGGTCTGTCCCGGGCTGCTGAGAGGGTTTGGGGAGGGGGAGTAGCGCAGGTTTGGGGGCTCTTGGGGGTGTAGAGGATGCTTGGGGGGCGAAGGGCACTCCTGGGGAGGTGTCGGGGGGTGGTCGCACCCCGCCCCGCGCCCCTCGGGTGCAGCCCCCCACTGCCCGGAGCCGCCTGCCCAGGGGCAGAGCTCGGCCTCCCACCCCGTTTGCGGGCGAGGAGGGAGCGGCTTCCTGCTCCAGAAGAGGATTGACGTGGCAGCGTGTCCCCCAACCCCTCTCTATCCCTGCTGGGGACACCCCTGCCCACCCCCTGCCAGCGGCAGGACAGGTACCAGTGCAGTGAGAAGTGGCCGGGGCAGCCCCGAGAGCACCACCGGGTGTCTGTCCCCTTGCTCCTAACTAAGTGTCTTTAAAACGAAGGGGAAGATCACATTTTTCGAAATCTCTTGTTTTGCTTTTTTAAAGGGCAGAGGGGATGGATCAGGCAGAACAACTCCAGCCAGGAGCTGTCCCCACATCCTGGCCAGACCACCTCACCACCCTGTGGCTGTGGGATGGCACAGTGTGAAATGCAAGGAGAGCAAACTCCCATCCAGGGACAAACCATTAGCAAGGCTGGAGGGAAAAGCAGTGGTGGTGGTTTTGCAATTCACTGTGTTGACAAGGAAATAGCACAGTGTGGGCTGCTGACAAGGGCTTACTGAGGCCAGGGTGCTCCAAAACTACTCACTTGTCCCTGTGTCCCTGGCCAGGCTTTTCCCTGCTGTACATAAAGGGCTTATTGTTTCGGTCACCAGCAAAGAGATCCTCGAGTTTGAAAAGGGAGCAGGGAGCATGGGGCTGGAAGGAAGTGGCAAGGTGCAGCTGTTCACTGTGGTGGCACAGCTCGCTGAGCAGGAGAGGTGCAATGCATGACCACACCTTACCTGGAGTGTTTGCACCCCCAGGGTTATCAATGCCGAGAAGTCAGAGTTCAATGAGGACCAGGCAGCCTGCTGTCAGATCTCTGTCCGGAGGAGAGAGCCAGGCCTGGAGGAGGATGAGGAATGGCTGATCCTGTGCTCCATGCAGGTATGCCCCAGGCAGGCTGTGCTCACCCTGCTGCCAGCCTTTTGCTGCCACTCAAGGGCCCAGGGTCAGGAAATACAATTACTCCATCAGTCCTACATACCACTCACTGAAACCCTTCCTTGGACTTGTTAGGGGGACCTGTGTACCTTATGGGCAGCAAACACCCAGCTCTGCCTGTAAATGCCATTTCTACTTCCATGGGACTTGGAGCATTTGAAGTCACCCTTTACTTGGTGCCATCAACTTTCCTTTACTGTCCTCGCTCTGCTTCCAAGGGCCAGTGTGTGTGGTCATCACCTGGGGACAGCAGCATGAAGCAGGCACCAAGATGCCTTCACCTGGGAGCAGACCCTGCCTTACCTCTTGTGAAATGGCCCCATCTCCCCTAAAACACAGAGGAACAGCACGTGAGGTCGGGTGGTGCAAATCCAGACGCTGAGATGATGGGTCTGCCAGAGCAGCACGTGGGCATCATGAGTTTGAGCTGCACAGGAGATTAACTGGTGGCAGGGAAGGGTAGTTGGGGTGGAAAAGCCAGGCAAAACACACTCTGTGATGTTCTGGCTGTGAGCCTGCCACCTGTACAACCTCTTCAGCCCTTGTCTTCTCCCTCCCTTGCTGTCTTTTCCCTCTTCCTCACGGCAGTTTCTAACTGGTTACTACTGGGCGCTGTTTGATGGCCACGGTGGCCCCGACGCTGCCATCATTGCCTCCAACTACCTGCACTACTGCATCAAGCAGAAGCTGGAGGAGGTGGTGGGAGGCATCACAGAGGCCCAGCCCCCCATGCACCTCAGCGGGCGCTGCGTTTGCGACAGTGACCCCCAGTTCGTGGAGGAGAAGCACATCCATGCAGCAGACCTGGTGGTGGGAGCGCTGGAGAATGCCTTCCAGGAATGTGTGAGTACCCCCCTGTGCAGGGCACCAGTCCTGCTGTCCCAGACAGTCAGTCTGTCCCCCCTCACCACCCTGAAGGGCAGGGTCTGCAGTTCTGCAGCTCATGGAGCAGGCAGGAATATTCATCCAAACATGTAAGGGTGCTGAGATCAGGCTAGTTCAGACCCCAACACCTGCCTCAGATTTATTGCACGTCGGCAGTGCTGACCCAGAGGAAAGCTACAGCATCTCTTTACTATTTTTAGGGCTATTGTGACACTCATACAGTGAGTACAAGTTAGATCTCCCCCTCACCCTCCTAAAGCACTCTGTAGTCCAGTGGCAACAGCTGTGTTGGCTGTACCAAAGTAACATCATCGGTCACCTTGCTGGTTTCCTGTGACCTATCCACAGGCAGTTTTGGTTCTGGATTTCTGCTGGGAGCCACGTCAGTCTTTAAACTTTAAACCAACAGGATGAAGTCATCGGCCAGGAGATGGAAGCTATGAACCAGACGGGAGGCTGCACTGCTCTGGCTGCCCTTTATTTCCAAGGAAAGCTGTATGTGGCTAATGCTGGGGACAGCAGGTGAGTCATAATAAAAGGGGGAAGTTGCTGCAGGGCGGGACCTGGGACTTGAGCAAGGTTTCCAGCATCTTACTGTCCTGGTTTCAGCTGGGATAGAGTTAATTTCCTTCCTAGTGGCTGGCACAGTGCTGTGTTTTGTATTTAGGATGAGAACAGTGTTGATAAGCCACTGATGTTTTAGTTGTTGCTGAGCAGGCCCTGCACAGAGTCAGGGACTTTTCAGCTCCTCACCCCAGCAGTGAGGAGGTTTGAGGGCACAAGAAGCTGGGAGGGGTTACAGCCAGGACAGCTGATCCCAAATGGCTCAAGGGATATTCCAGCCCATGTGGCACCATGCTCAGTGTATGAACTGTGGGAAAGCTGGATGGGGCCACTGCTTGGGAAGTGGCTGGGCATCAGTCAGTGGGTAGTAAGCAACTGCACTGGGCATCAATTGTTTTGTATATTCTAATTCTTTTATTATTACTTTCCCTTTCATTTCTGTTCTATTAAACCACCTTTATCTTAACCCACAGATTTTACTTTTTTTTTTTCCTCTCAAATTGTCTCCCCTATCCCACTGTGGGGGGAGTGAGCGAGCAGCTGTGTAGTGTTTAGCTGCCTGCTGGGTTAAACCATGACACTTATTTAATCCAGCAGACAGTAAATGTGGCAGCCCAGCCATTTCCCTCCTGCCTGGCACAGGACCTGTTGGAAGAAAAGAGATTTCATGCCTTCTGGAATGGTTTCAGGATTTTAAGAGACTGAGTCTGCCCAGCCACAGGGCAGCACTGGGGTGGTGGTGCAGCAGTACACTAAGTCTGTTAGGTGTTTAAAAGTGTAAGGTCATTTCAGGGTATCCCCAAGAGCTTCCTCACCTGGCCTTGGCCCCCTGTTCCTCTAGCAGTGAGCTCGACCACTGTCAAACCAGGCAAGCGCCGTTCTCTGCTGCAACAGTGCAATTGCAATGGAGTTATTTAAAATAGTGGCATTTTTAAAATGAGTTTTGGGTGCAGAGCTATTCTCTGGTACAGCTCAGCTTTGCCTTTTCTCCCCTCGTAGGGCCATTCTTGTCCTGAAAGACAACGTTGTGCCCATGAGCAGCGAGTTCACACCTGAGACAGAGAGGCAGCGAATCCAGCACTTGGTGAGTGACCCCTTCCATGCATCACACAATCCAGCAAGCAACCCACTGGGTCACAGGGGGTGCTTGTGGCAAGAGGACCACCAGCTTTCCTTGAAGGCCACTGTGTGGCCAGAATGTCAGCTGGCACTAGCCAGAGGGCTGGGGGTGAGATTCAGCCAACAGTCTTCAGTATGGGAGATGCTTATGCCCTCATTGGAATGTGCTTTCCCAATTCTGTTCTCCATTCTGCTGCTGCGAGTGCCAGCCCTGAGGCAGAAGCAGCTTTGGTGCCCTACTGTGCTGAAGCAGAATCAGTCCATCCTCACACCTTCTTTCCCTCCTCCAGGCTTTTCTTTTCCCAAAGCTCCTGGATGGAGAGTTCACACGCTTTGAGTTTCCACGGAGGTTGAAGGGAGATGACGTGGGCCAGAAAGTCCTGTACCGGGATTACTTCATGGAGGGCTGGTGAGTCCTTTCTGCCTGAGGATAAGGCTGTGCCTCAGGGCACCTTTACCTGCTCGTAGGAGTGGGGAGGTGAAGGGAGAAGTGGCGTCTCCTCCTGCTGAGAGCTGGGCTTGATGGTGGTGAAGGACACTGTGAGCAGCTCCCTCCGACTGAAGGACCGGGGCCTTGGCAGGGTGGTGAGAAAACAGTTGAGATGGTCCTTCTGGGATCCACTGAGGTGGGGCTGGTGCAGGTTGGGGAGATAGGACAGAGTGAAAAACACCTGGGCATTCAGCAAGAGGTCACCTTCACTGCATCTGCTGCAGCAAGTCACACTGCCCCTTCCTCAGTGAGCTGCCTGTGCGTGGGGACTCCAAAAGGGTTGAATCACAGTTGAAATGCTCTGGCTGGGTTGTACCATCAAGTCAAACAAATTAACAGTGAATTCTCTGTTCTAGGGGATACAAGACGGTGGAGAAAGCTGACCTCAAGTATCCTCTTGTCCATGGCCATGGGAAGCAGGTAGCTTAATGCTTTACACACTGGGAAGGCAGAGGCAAGTCTGCTGGGGACCCTCAGTGTCCCTGTCACTCACGGTCACACTCCAGGGCACTATGGCAGATGGACTGCAAAGCACCCAGTGCTCTGGGGCTCTCCAGCATGGTACAGCCCCGATACAGCAGCTCCCTTTGGTGCCTGGTTGGTGTAAACCAGAGCCCTCTGGAACAGAGTCTGCACCCTCCTCCAGAGTACAGCAAAGCAGACAGCAGCCCTGAGCCAGCCTGCCCTTTCCTCTTCTTCCTTTGCACACAAGAACATATTTCAGATGAGAACTTACTTCATCAGCTCCCACTTGGGATTGTCTCCTCTAGCTCTAACTAGTGCATTTCCCACAAACTGTCTTCCTCGAGGAGAGGCTGAGAAAAGGAGCCTGGAGAGGGAAGGAGGAGGCAGGAGAAGCAATGACTGCACACATCCCAGTGTCTGCCTGCTGGGGATGAGCAGAAAGCCCCACCACCTCCCCAGCAATGCAACCCACATGCCACCCCCTATGCAGAGTCAGTGCAGAACCTCCTTTGCCAGCAGAAAGGGACACCCCTCCCCTGCTCCAAACCAACCCAGTTTTTTTCCTTGCCACCTCAGATCAAGAGAAGATGCCACTATGGGCTTCGTGAGGTCTGTAGCATTGCCCAGAGCACATGTACTAACTCCAGAGCACCATGGGCCAGCAGGAGCCATCCACATATGCAGGCTGTCTCCACACTCACATCATGCCATTGGTTCTGGTCACTGCTCCATCTCCAAAGTCTCCAGAGGCTGTTCTGGGTGATGCTTGGAAAAAGGTCTTAAAGGCAGCACATAGATCAATCAGGACAAACCACACATCAGCCTTTAAAGGTGTCACATCCTTATGATTCAATCCTGTTTTGCTTTGTTTGGGGCCAGGCTCGCTTGCTGGGGACTCTGGCTGTCTCTCGAGGCCTGGGGGATCATCAGCTCAAAGTCATCGACACCAACATTGAAGTCAAACCTTTCCTCTCCTGCATTCCCAAGGTCAGTTGCAGCACATGGGAATCGTAGGATGGAATTAAAAATGGTGCTCCTCCTCTGTAGCACCTTTTACAGACTTGGCAGGTCTTAGCTGTGTCCTTTCTCCGTTCCGCTTCTCTCTGGCCATGCTGCCCAGAGAATCCCCAAGACAGAGGAATCTAGAAGCATAGCAGCAAGGGGACATAAAAGATTCAAAGCACCCTGATCCCACTGTGTCATCTCTCAGGGGAAGTCTCATCTCCCTGACCCCTGTGTTACATTGCAGGAATTGTCACAGATTCACTCCTGTGTTTTCCAGGTAAATGTGTTTGACTTTGCTCTGCATGACATTAAGGAAGATGATGTCCTCATCATGGCAACTGATGGCCTTTGGGATGTTCTGTGCAACAGCGAGGTGGCCCAAATGGTCAGGAGCTTCCTTGCAGAAAACAGGACAGATCCTCAAAGGTAACACCAGCTTTGTCATTGTTTTCCCTTCCAAAGAGCTTGGTCAGACCTAAAGCAGGCTGAGGTCACTCTGCTTCCCAGTCAGCTCTGGCACGACCAAGCACTCTTTTCTGTGACTCTGAAAACTGCCTCCTAATCTTTCCCCATCCTAAAGAAACAATGATAAAGGTGGTGTCTTAAAAAACCCTGCTATTTTGACAACATAAAGCCACATCTCAACATTGTTCTTAAGGGGAATAGCACCATGTTAACCCAAACCCTGCATTTTTCCACCCTCAGATTTTCAGAACTGGCGAAATGTTTGGTGTGCAGAGCAAGGGGAATGAAGAGAGGCCACCAGTGGATGCTGGATGACAGCCATGAGGCATCCTATGATGACATCTCTGTATTTGTCATTCCACTACACAACAAGGAGGAGGACTGACTGTTAGGATGACACACAGAACCTCTGTGTGTCAGCATCAAACCGAGACTGAGGGATTTCTGCTGTGTGTGTACACTCTGTTCCAGCAAAACCATTTGCAGTGGAACCTGAAAATGCACAGCCAGCACTTAGCAGAGGATGAACAAGAAGATTAGCTCCTTAAAAACCTGCAAGAGAGCAACACTGGGCAACAAATCATTCCCCTTTCTTGTTGTTAGGCCAAGGATAAATTGCAAAGGGGGCCATGCAAGCTGAAGGGGACTATTTCCAATATCTCTGCGGTACAGCAACACTCAAATCCATATTTCTACTGAACCCTCTCCCTTTTTAATACTGAACAGTAAGGATCAATTGAGATCCACCCAGTGTGAAAAGCTGGCTTTTAATCAGACTTGAACTGGATGCATAAGCTAAAGCATCTCTCATATGCATTTGCTGTAATGTGAGATGTGCTAAAAACCTGGGAGCTGCTGCCAAGCCAGCACTGGGCACAGCCGTGCCTGCGGCATGGGAACACTGGAGCAGGAGCCCAGACCTCGAGACAGTTGCCATTTGTAAGGCAGCACCACCTCAAACCAGCCGACGTTGGCTGGTGAAGCTACACACTGGTGTACGGGAGCCTCCTGTGCAAAGAGACGCACATGCCTTACTGTTATTGAGGAACGCTGTAACACCATGTACAGATTTCTAACAAATCTTAGTCCACATTGCTGACACTTTTTCTATTCAGGTCATTTCTGACAGCAAAGCTGGTTTTGTAGCAGGAGCACTGATGAGAACTGAGGCGTCTGCGTATATCGGGTGATTTAGTAAAAGAGCTCCGAGTAAAATAAAACCGGTTTGTTGCAATTTGTCTGCAGTGCTCAATCTCAAGCACTTACACTCATTATAAAAGGAGCTGCAGCACAGCAGACATGCCAGAGTTGTGCCTTAAACTCAGAGGATCTGCTTCTCAACCCGTTCATTAGCCAGGCAAATTCAGGTCTGGACAAGCTTCCCCATCTCCCCGAGTCCCCACTTTAGTTTCCATTATTCATTACACAGGTTCCAAGATTCCCTGGAGCACCAGCCAAACCCCAGCGTGTGTTTAAGTCCCACAGTGATTAAAGTCCAAATAAAAGTACTTTGTTTTTTTTTTTCCCACGCATCTTAACTGTGGTGTTATTCCTGTTGGGGGTTTTACACAGACCTGGGCTGGAGAAACACAGCCTTAGAAAATCACAGGGGAGTTTTTGCTTTGTATTTCTCTTTGCCAAGAAGCAGTTTGTCACTAGAGGCGTTCCCTTACCAGTACTGACCCAAGGGCTTGGTGCCAAAAGATGATTTCCTGCAGTGGGAGGAAATTCCCCCCAGGAAAGGGACAGCCTTCTCAGCTCCCTGCTCATGGCTTAAGCAAGGACAAAAAACGTTTCTGTCCAGCTTCACTTTCCCCTCACCCTCTTAAGTTTAACCTGACAATAATGCACATGGGGGTTTGCCCATGTTAATGACATTGGCTGCTGTCCTCCCTTCAGCAGCTGTAACACTACATTTACATGCACTGACTGTAACGATCCAAGACTCTTGTTACTCAAATCCAACAAGTTATTTTTTCACCATGCTGAGAAAGGCTCAGCTCTTCCATCCAGACCACAGGGTGCTGCAAACACCCCTCTCCCTAGGGCACCATACCTCCAGAAGTAGCTGTCACAAGGCTGCTTACCTATCCTGATACATTCCTAGGCTCTTTAAACGAGCAATTTATGTAAGGATAACTTCAGAGAATCAGAGTTTTTGACTTTACAAAACAAAGGGGCTTTTCAAACAATGGATGATTTTCCCAATCCCCCTCTAAGAAACCAGCAAGCTGTATCACACTGGACAAATGCAGAATTTATAGCACTCAAGTGATGTCTCTACAAAATATTTATTGGTCACAGCCACAACACCGAATTCTCCATGTATGTAGTATTTTGTGACAAAGCATAATTTGACTTTATGTATTTACACTCATCTGGGAGATACCACTGAGGAGTCCAACTCCCCATAGCAGCTCACGACCACAGAGACCAAGTTTCCAAAAGGCTCACCAGGTTCCCAGCCCCTGACCCAAAACCAAGGTGAAGTCTCTTAAAGTGCTAATACAGTCAAGAGGCATTGGAAAAGATATGCTGCTGTTTCCAAATTTGTCACTGAATCACTCCTGTGTTCCCCAGAGCAGGTGTTGGGACATTAACCAAGGACCTGGGCACTTCAATAAAAATCATAAAAATCTCTCAAGACTGACTTGGAGAATTACATGTGAAATCTCCCACAGGCAGATGTGCTCAGCCACCACCACTGCTTATTCAGAGGTGGGCTGTTGAGTCTCACTTCCCCCTTTTTTTGAAGAAAGGTCTTTATTTCATCCCAAAGAATAAGGAGGCATTCACCTTTTAAATGTCAAACTGGGAGGGGGAATGCTGTTTCCTGCTTGTCTTAGTTGGCCACTCCGTTAGACCTGGAAGGGCTGTTTTTCTTGAGGTCTATTTCTCATTAGCTGGTAGCCCTGAGGGACACAGGAATTGCAGCCCTGAGACTCCTAGAGAAGCACATAGAAGCTGGAAGCTAAAAGCTTTATTCACCTTTCCTGTCTAACCGTCTAGAAACACATTATCCTGAAGTTCCTTGACAATACTTGGCACATTTGCTATTTGTAAAGGCAGATGGAAAACACTCGGTGCTACATCAACAGAAACATCTCTGCCTGTGTGGGTGGAAATGGGTCCTGGGAAGGCTCAGCTGTAATCCTGAACTGAGCACTAGTGCTGTTGTCCACAAGCCTGTACATCCCTCTCTTAACTCCAGAAAGCCACTGATGTGCTTGTATGTTCTCCTAAACCACTCCTCTGGTCCCCTTTTCCTTAAACATTTCATGCCACCACTCACTATCTTTCACAACATTGCAAGCAGAAGAGAGCTGAACAACAGGCTTTAGACAAGTGCTCAAAACACCTCAGCAAAGAACATTTGTAAAATAAAAGACTTTCAAAAGCTTCCCTGTGAAAAGGAACAAGGGATATGGCCGGAGGCTATCTGTTCACTTCCTCAGGCAACACACTTGATAAAATTCTCCAAGATCATTTACTACTGAACGCTGAAGTTTAACTGTTAAGATGCACTACAAACCCCAAATAGCTGCATATTACAAACCACTGCAAAATACCAAAGGTAAAACAGCACCACGCAGCCTGAAATGCATTACTACTGAGTTGGAGTGGCTGAAGCCTGAGACAACCACCTCCCTTTGCACTGGGCAGTTGCATTTATAGGCAGCGGAGGGACAGTATGGGAAGAGGGACAGCATGGGAAGAGGGACAGCATGGGAAGAGGGACAGCATGGGAAGAGGGACAGCATGGGAAGAGGGACAGCATGGGAAGAGGGACAGCATGAACTTCTTGTCTGCACCTCCAGCAGCAGGCCTGTGTGGCAAGAGGGAAAGCATCCATCAGTTTGCCAGAAGACATCAAACCCACATCACAGATCTGTGGTTAGAAATGCCTCCTGTGGCAGCATCAGCAGGGACAAGCCACAGCGCCACAGAGAAGGTTTGGCCACAGCAGGGATCCAAGCCTCACGTTCTGAGCCTCCTGAGGGGCTGCTCCTGCCTCTGTCACAGGCTCTGCACACACTGCTGCTCTGTGAACAGAACCAGCAGTGCAGAAATGCTCAGTGCCCATCACCAGCTCTTAGCACAGCATGGTTCCACTGACAAGGACAAAAGGCAAGAAAATGCAAAACACAAGCAGATTTACTTTTCCAGGGAGACATGATATGA
>NW_016690258.1:2965885-2968265 GCF_001604755.1 Lepidothrix coronata
TGAATGACAGACAGGGCCCCGCAGCTGAAACAACGAACTTTGCTGTAATGGGGGAATGTGAGGACAACTGACCTAAGGAAAACACTCGAGCACAGTTCACAGCACGGACCAGCACTCCAGAGCAGAGAGAACACACCCATTACTGTCTGGCCACCTTGCCAGCATTTCATATTTATGAGCAGGGTGGCACACGTGACCAGGCAAGGAGAAGAACTGACTTCCCAAGCTGTGATCCAGCACATAAAACCAAGTGTGTTTGGAAAGGCAAGAATATAGTGAACACCACATTTTTGCCAAGCCTGTTCCCAGACTGCTTGTGGATGCATTCCACCATTGCAGCATTTCAGGAAAAAGACACTGGAACCAACCTAACACCAGCTTGCCAGCCCTTCTGTGCCACTCACCCACAAGCTCCTCCGAGGCAGGAGAGCAGGTTCCTCCCATCTCTTTGCAGAGACATTCCTTGGAGCAAGACCACAGCAAAGCAGGGTCAGCACAATCATGCCTAAGATTTTTAAAATTAATTTCTTGAAGACACCATCTGACAAAGGATGCATCGTTCTTGAGGGGCTACCACCAGAAACCTGCAGACCTGTAACAAACTGCATGAGGGACTAACTGCATGTCAGTTTTACCAACAAAGGGATAGGGGTCTAAGAGTTTCACGGAGCATATTTACAAACCATGGGGTGAAAAACTGCATCAGTGAAGGTAAACAGCCTAGACACTCCACAATACTGGCCCACATCATATTCTTTTATATCTAAAAGTAAAAAAATATGGCCCATTCCCACTGCCCACCCACCCCACGATATTTACAAGTAAGATCAGCCAAGATGGTACATAAGGAAGATACACAGGCAGACTGTGCTTTCAGTCTCAGTTTGGTTTCTCCGTCTTCCTGCTGACAGACTCCTTTATTGCTTGGGACACTGGCTGGACCTCACCAGTGCTGTCTGTGCCTCCGGGATGCTGGCACAGCAAACAGCAGGGAGGCTTTGGCAACCTCTGGCAGCAGACAAAACCTGTACAGTTGCACTCTAAATCTCCAAAAAAAGGATGACGAGATGTATCAGGTACATTCACTGTCACCCACGCTTCTGCTGCGTGTTCCACTGCAAGAGAATTCGGCATCTGCTGCTGAAGTTGAAAACTGTCAGTGTTCACATTTGGCACAGAGGAATTTGCATTTGTGGACTGCAGTGAAACCAGAGAGATCCCAGATGTTAAAAACATGCACTTATGGGAAGGAACTGCACGTTCCACCTTGGAACATCAATAGCCTTGTGCACTCACAGCAGGAAAACACACAATTACAGCTTTAAAAAAATCCCACAAACATTTTGTAAATAAAACAGACTTCACCGCCCTTAGAAATAATACTGTGTCAGTTCCAACTTGGGCTGAAGCCGTGCTGGACACGGACTGGAAGGTTAAGAACATGTAGCATGCTGCTTCTGAACGTGTGGAGCAGTCCTCACAAAGGAATGCTGCAAACAAAGGTAAGACATGGAAAATATGCAGGAACAGGAACACAGTCTAGGAGATGTAGGCAATTCCAATGCTATGCTTGCAATGATGTGCTGCTGTTACAGTGTGGAAGTCATCCAACAGCAGCTGCAGCAGAGGAATTAGTCGTCAATAGTTGGCAACCAGAAGGCCTAAAGAGGAGGAAGGAAAACATCTACTCAGAGCAGAACACAAATTTCTCCTACAACACACTGCAGGAGCTGATCATTGCTACTTTCTGTTAGGCAGAGACTACCAAAGAGGCAGTAACACCCTCTCAGCAGTTTAAGGTTACAATCCTTGCTTTGGCTTGCACTGCACGTTCTCCAGAGCAAGCCAGGCTTACACAAACTGAAAATACCAGCAGTGTGCAGGGATCTAAAGAACTCCTCCTTCTGTGTGCACACTCACTCACTGCTCTGCTCTCATGTGCATGTTCACACGCTGGCTGGCCAGGTGTGCTGCCCCACACACCTACCTGCCAGGTGTGGCACAGTCAGGGTGTAACAGAAGGGCCTGGCTCTCACCAAAGCCTGAGGCAATACCCAGCAGAGGCACTGAGCCTTCTCAGATTCATCTCCAGAAGGGTCAGCACCTCACGGAGCTCAGAGGAACGTAAAAGCATTTCCTTACCATATTGGAACATGCGCTGGCGAAAGTCATGAATTTTGGATTGAACTGCAGACAGGTTATGGGACCTGTGTGTTTCCCATCCAGGACAGCCACCTTCATCCCACTTTCTCCATTCCAAACATGGATCTTCCCATCTTCTGAGCCTGCAGGCAGGAGTGGAAAACAAGATATGCAAGATACACTGGAGAGGTCAGCAGAGAAAAAGAAGAACATAACCTTTCCTGTCAGAACTGTAGAA
>NW_016690258.1:2968395-3053553 GCF_001604755.1 Lepidothrix coronata
GTCTCAGCTTCACAGCCTAACTTTAAGAGTTCTCAAAGGGTACTTACAAAACGTCTCTACAGTTTACACACCTGCACCCAAACAGCAGGTTTGTACCTTTGTACTGCAGAGACTCAACTACACAAACAGGGTACAACACTATGCAGGCAAAGATGTTAGCAACTACTGTCACCCAGGAGAAAAGGAGAGCTGACACCCTCCAGCCATGAGGAGAGACCCCGGCCAACCTGCACCAACACGAGAGAGGCCAAGCACTGGGGAAAGAGTCATTGTTCACACAAGTTCTCAGTTCAGACACAGATAAATATTTCATTTGGTGAGCAGAGAATCAAACCAAAGCTTTACCATGGGAGGCACTAGATTTCAATGCACTATGCCAAATATCAGAAGCTTCCCCGGAGATGTCAACTCTCCACATGGCTACAACAGAACAGGTTTTGCACTTTAAAATGGCATTTTTCAGACTCTGAGGCTGAGAACTTTAAATTTTTATAATTCTGTTCTGCTTTAGTCTCATTTTAAATACAATTCCTAACAAAAATGCAAGGAATTTTCTTCTGCTTCTGTATTTATGTCTATAACCTTTCGGGACAGAAAAATTAAGAAGCAAAAGTTGCAACTTAACCATATGTAAAAACTGAACAGCAGTAAGGGGTTTAGAACTACTTGTACTACAACTTTCATGTGGAAGGTCACAACAGGAAGGTAAATATGTGCAATAAAGTGCTCTCCAGAGACAGACTAAACAAAGAGCCCCACCCCTCTTCTCTGCAATCAGGAAGTTCTCAGCCAGAACCCAAGAAAAGCAGCTTTGCCAAGACCGTCACTCATCCAGGAAAAATGAGGATCCAGATGCCAATTACCACGAAGTTAAACATATTTGGTACCAGCCAAATAAACAGGAACAAAAAGAAAAAGTGCTGGGAGGGGCAGCACCACACAGACTCGTCTGACTTGTGTCCACAGGCAGCAGAGTGACTGAAGTGCTTATCTTGAGATGCCCAACCTGCAGCACCAGGCTGTACAGGAGTTCAAACTGCCTTTTGCCATCTGCTTCCCTCAGGAGTCCATCCCACAGAGGGTGAGAAAAAGGACCTGGGCCAAGGCAATCACATGCTGAGAGCCATCAGGCTGATGACTACAACCTCTATTAAGGGATAAGCAGAGCTTGTTCCAGAGACATGGGGGTTTACAAGAGCCACATGAACAAAATGCAGCTGCCCCAGCACGTCACCAGTGCAGGAACATCCTCAGAGGTGCACAAACACACCAGGCTACAAGACCAACTGCCAAGCATAGACAGGTGCCTTGGTCATAAGCAATGGGAGACAGGTCCCAACACAGCCCCAACATGCTTTGAGGTGGCCCGTGAGAGCACCCTAGCCACTGGGTGAGAAACACTGACATAACCTATGTGACAGGTCTTCCCACATTACAACACTTTGCTGGTTCCTTCTCTATATTGTAACAACACTCATATTTAAAGGAAAAAAGAAAAGTCTTCATGCAGGCTGGTTTACATTTCAGTCTAGACAACGCTGAGTAATCTAACAGAACACTGTCAGTGCAAAGAAAGCTTACAGCTGCATTGTATTATTTAAATACATTCTGCTTCCCAACAGACACAGCTTTAGCCCTACATAACACACCTAATTTCAGAGCACTGGAATTCTTTCCAAGAATTATCTTACCTATCATGATGAACTGAGAGTCTGGTGTGAATGATGCCTCCAGCGTGACAGCCTTACTATTGTTATAACCCTATGGCACAAAACAGAACACATAGTAGAGAGCGTGTCCACAGCAATCTCACAACCAAAGGGCACCTGCTCCCAAAACTAACACCAAGTTCCAAGCAAGGATCAGAGGCAGCAGGCTCACCCCAAACGTGTGCAGGACAGCCCCTTTGAAGGCATCGATGAGCCGGATGAACCCGCCGTTGGTCGATATGAGGATGAGTTTCCCGTCATTGCTGAACTTCAGCCCTGTCCACTCACACGTCCGCTCATACTGCATCTTAAACGTGGCAAATGGCCCCTGCAGAGAGAGAAATGGGAAACAGGATGCAGACTCTTTATGAATTGCTGCTAACAAGAGTCTGTTTTTAACCTTAGCTGAGGAAAAATGAGATTTTTTTTTAAAGGGAAATCCTTAGCCCTAAGATACCAAGAGTGTCATGGCAAACATGTCACTGCACATGCACGTTTCAACATATGAATCCACAGCTTCCAAAACAGAAAAGACCCAAAGTGAGGTGTTTCAATCCAATAGTTTCATACTATACCACATTCGACAGCAGAAATTAATTTAAGATAGGATGAAGTTTTGAAACAAGGTTGCTAAATGAAGTTAAGAGTTTGAGCCAGTGTAACTGTCATATGAGTTTTGGAAAACACGGAAATCACTACGCTCAGTGTTTAGTTCAGCTGTCCATCCAATTATAGTTTCCTTTGAAATTTCCATCCTTTCTGACAGTCCTGGCTCCATCTTTGCCAGTCTTCTTCCAGAATCAGCAGCAAGGGAAAAAAAACAAACCCAAAAATCCCTAACAAAAAGCCGAAATGGGGGTTTGGAACAGGTTAAAGCGTTAGCAGAACATTGGTACAAGAGCGTACTTCAGGATTTGGTGACAGCACGGATCTCTTTCTGTCTGTGATGTGTGTGCTTACTGAGAACTCCCTGGATGCCAAGGAGGCACCCCAGACAGTAAGATGGAGCACAGAAATCCAGCCTCTGAGCACTGAGTTTAGACTATTTCTTGCAAGCTAAAAACTCTAAGGCAGATCACCTTGTCAAAAGAACGGAGGTCATAGAGCTTCACCATTTCAGAATTGACTCCAGCAGCAAAAATCAATCCTTCTGGGTCAAAAGAACACACAGGCTTCCCCTGGAGATGCATTAAGCCCTAGAAAATAGAAATAGTCAACATTATTTTGCAAAACTGATGCTCGCTTTTCTACCATCACATTTGAGCCCACTGTGAGCAGGACAGCAGACCAGGGTGGAACAACAACATTTCATTTGTAAATACTGAGGTTTTACAAAGGTTCAGAACTCAGTGAGCAAGCCAATGCTCAGGGCCTGGTGAGTGGGCCAGCTCTGGTTTCCTGGGAATGTTCCAGGCAATGTGGCTGCCATCTCATGGGCCAACTGAAAACTACAAGTAACACTTCCCCAACCTGTTTCCCAAACTTGGTTGGATGCAGAGTCCCGTTACAAGTCCTAGTTTTACCATTCTTACAACTTCAAGCATTAGGATAAATCGCAGAACCGCTGCTGAATTTACAACCCCATCTCATCTGCAGCAACTCAGAGACTGAGATTCATCCCAAGGGAAACTTAAAGGCTGGCATTAAAGGCACACTTCCATAGAAAGGCAAAATAAAGACTTGTTGTCAGAAAAAGCTCAGTTTTAAGACAGATAGAACCATTTAGTAAGAAATGTAACTTTGTCTTCCTTTTGTATTTACAGATACATCACCTGGAATAAGCAAACAGCCCTTTCTCATAAGCAAAATAGTCCAAATGAGATGGGAAAATATAAGAGCACAATACTATGTGTCCAGATATAGGGACAAAACAGCTCACCACCACTAAAGGTGGAGATTATACTCCCAGTCTTTCATTCCTGCCACTGCTGCCAGCTCTGGTACTTTTCTCAGCCCACACAACCCTGCTTCCACTAAAAAAAGTGAAGTATTCCAGCAGAATAAATAAAAACAAACAGGGTTCTGCCTTGCCAGAAAGTGAAATCTGCTTACAAACAGTTCTGATGAACCACAGAGGTGATGCAAGGCAATGGCAGGACCATATGGCTGCCGTGTTACTTTAGATCATCAGTTTCTTCATCAAATTTAATTGCATCAAGGCACCAATTTTAGACACACGCTACGAACACTCAGATAAGATGCATTTCCAGCCCAGGAGGGATGCCAGCTAGGAGAGTAGCAGCCTGATGAACAAGCTGATGACACCCAGCCCTTCTCTTGTTTCATCAGCTGTGGGTGTTCTTTCTTGCCCTTCTGCAGTGCCTCTCCAGCAGAGACACAGGTGAGAGCGAGTGGTGTCACACAACGTGACACACAAACTGCACAGAGAGTCCTCATCCAGGCTGCTTCAGCATTCCAGGAAGGGGCCAACACTAAATCAGCAGCACATGCTTCTGGCAGTACTTTTGCCTTGTAACATGCACACATCCATTTTTCATGCTTCTAAGTGAAAATGCAACACTCTGTGAGCATGAATTTTGTAATCTACCTGGCAATTGGGAGAGCGGAGATCCCAAAGTCGAATAGTTTTATCGAGGGATCCAGAAATAAAAGTATCATCCACTGGAGACATTGAAAGAGCAACCACCCTGCAACACAGAAGCCCACATGCATCAGAGATACATAAAAGAAGTGAATAGAGCAACACCCACCCCAACAGCTGTGCACAACCTCATAATTGCCAAGAACAGAGCGAAAAACAGTGTGAACCAAGTGTAACAGAACTCAGGCTCATTACAATTGTTGTTTCAATTTCTGCTGTCCTGTCTCCAGGCCACATCTTACCTTTTTGTGTGCCCTGGGAAATACCGAATGTATTTGTTGTCATGCAGGGAGAGGTATCGGATTGTATCTGAAAACATAAACAAACCATAAGCTTTATTATACCATGAACCCAATGGCATCTAAAAGTTACTGATCACACAGTAACTTGCTCCCCAAAGCAGCAGCAATCTCACCAAAGTGGGTAAGTCTGGTCATCTGATTTCAAGTCACCCTTTCAAAAAGAATCAAATTAGAAACAGACATAAAGCAACTCGGTTCTTCTCAAGGCAGAAGTGAAAATCAGGCAACAGGAAAAGGTGCTTCCCACAGTCTGAAGTCACATTACATCTTAAAGACAAAGTGTCATGTGATTTATGCAAGATAATTTCAAAGGCACTAAAATTTAAGTACCAGCAGGTTTTATTTCATCATTCTCACAAAATGAAGAATATCAAATTTACAAAGGTGATGCTACTGCTTTTTTATTGCTTTGCAGCACAAATCTTGCTGTCTTTCCTGCATAGAAATTCAGTAAACAAATCTCCAACTAAGCAGTACATACAGGAAATGTGCAAATTCTGCCATTCGGCTAAAAATAAAAACATGTATTTGAAAGCCAGGACAAAACCATTAAAAACTAGCAAATCTCTCTGATTTTTGTTTAATCTGACAATGAACAGCCTCACACTTTCCCTGCACTTAGAGCAGCTAAGCTTTAAGAAGAGGACAGAGGAGTAATCTAAAGCTTAGTCCACATAAAGCAACATTAAAAATAAATGGAATAAATAAGAGCAGCACCACAACATTTCTCAAGTGCCAATTTTATCCTGAGTACAGATTAATATAACAAGAGTGGTCAACACTTTTGGAAGATGCTGTTGAGACTTTCTTCCAAAATTACAAGAAATCCTTGTAAGAGGAAACCATTACTAAAGCACATAAGCCACTTTTTAATCTTTATGTGCAGACTCTGTAGTGCTGGAACAAGTCCTGGTGAGTCTCCAAAGAGAAACTGAGGGAAAAGGGCATTTTTACTTCTGACTTGGAAGAACGAGAGCCAAGAGGAGGCAACAAGCACTGGGTGTTTTAACACTCAGAAGGTCTACAGTGTTCAGGGTGTTCTGAAAGGCTCATTCAGAAAAATTTTCTATCTGTGATAAAATTATCAAGTTCTCATTTTTGCCTAAGATTTCTCACCAAGCTGAGACACCACCCCCTCCAGTATTTGACCAGAAAACTGAACAGCACATTCCCGACTGACCAAGCTGGAAACGTGCTGCTGGTGACACGCCACTCTGAAAGGCTCTAAGTGACCTGAGGTGATTATCCAAAACAAAAATCCCCACTGCCGGTGTCACATCCCATCCTGGGAACACACTTCAGATGTTCTGTTAAGACACATCATTTCCTGCAAGAACTGTCGTTACCTGATTTCCCAAGTATCCGTGCAGAATCCCATCTTCTTTGCTAAAGAGGAAGCACTGTGGAACTGTGCTCCCTTGTGATCCTGGTTGCTGGCAGTGCTCTGTCCCAGGCAAGGCAGTGGCCTGTACAGTTATCTCCTGTACCGGGTGGTATCATAGACCCTCAAACTGTACAAACTACTACCTCAGCCTGGCATCAGGCAAGAGGAACTAGGTCCAGGGATCTTCAGGAAATCTTCACAAGTACATTGGTAGCAACTCCAACAGAGAAAATGCTTGGAAACAAGCACCAGCATTCCTATAGCATGTTTCTGAGTTAATTTTACCTCCTGATACCTGCATAATGGGTTAAATACAATGCACCTTGCCCAAGACCACATTTAGCAGGGACTAGAGAGTACCTGGACTCCTACAGTCAGTTTTATTAGGCTTACAGATCATAACAGCAACAAATATTCTCACATTCTATGGGTCTTTTTTCTTCTAACTAAGTATTTATCATAATGCTAGCCTGCAGGATGAAGACTCTTTAATCTTAAGGCTTACCAGTGCTTATAAACAAAATCTCACAATTCAAAATGGCATTAAAAATGCTTCATTAAATTGTTAGTTATTAATTATCGTAAATTAAATAACAGGCAAATAAAAAAATGTGACAAAGTAACGATATAATCAAAAAATTAAATAGGCTCTGAAACAGACTAAAAAGGCAAGTGCTTCCTGTCACACTCTTAATCCTTTTACACCATTAAATCCAATTCCATTGAAGACTTCCTTGTTCCTCTGGTTTCAGGCCTTAACCTGACTTCCTAACTCTTAACTTCCACCTGCTCTAAATTCACAGTCTTTGAAATTCCTTTAGTAATCCAGCACACAGTACAAGGCACCAGTAGCTCTACTGTCAAGCTCCATCTCTGCAAAGGAAAAACCCAACAAAAACCTCTATTCCAGAAATGATCATGAGTTTACAAATATAATGTTAAAACCCATTTATAAAGTGCTGTGCTAAGAGACTTGTTCACTGCAAAACTCTCCGACACTGACTACAGCAAACAAAACTGAAACACATTTTGAAATAAACATGAGCTGTTTCCAACCTCAGGAAGCACTAAGGTACATATCTGTGCCAGTTGTTACATTTGAATTTTAAATCAAACTCAATTAATAGAGAGCCTGTCACGAAGACCTAGAAGCCCTTCAGCGTCAGTGATTTAGAGCGTAGCTATCACAGACATTGTGTGGAGAAACAGCATAAAAATGGGTCTTCTGTCTAGTACATGGACAGAAACAGGCGATGAGAAGCAAAGCTCATCTCTGAAGAGCTCTGTGACCTCCTCCAGGCTTGGTTGGTGACCTGCTGAGTTACCTGAACCTCCCGCCCTGCCCTCCTGTGCAGCTGAGCTGTGTGTGTACCAGACAGAGCTACGGCATTCAGTCCACCCGCTCCTTCCACCTCATTCACATGTAGGAAGTTAAGGTGCAGAGGCTGACTGACAGCACTGGTACCAAAACCCAAGTGAACAGCAGAACTAAGAACCCAACTTTTATTTCACTAACAATGTTCAATCCCTTAGTTATTGCAGCAAAGAACAAATCTCACATCAGCCTGCTCGAGGGGCTATCACCAAGTTGTGCATTAGTGTTGGACCGTAATTCCTCTGTCTCTGGCAGAGTGCTCACCACTGCAGGAGTTGCTGTAACTTTTTCCCAGATCTTCAGAGCTAATTATCCAGACATGTAGTGCAAAGAGATTCAATATGCTCCACTCCAGTGGCTCACTTACCATCTATTTTGTTGGAGCTGTACACGACAGTGTTGGCAGCGTGTGTGTACCTGATGAGGTCCACTCCATACTTCTTACTGTACAACGTTCTCTTTGGTCTGTCGGGAGGAAGCAGAAATAATTGCACTCACTGCAACAAAAAGCTCAAAACGAAACTCACACTAACAAGGCCTCTCTCCATTCAGGTATTACATCATGGTTTCAAGCAGTCCGATGTTTTTATACGAAGAAAGAAAAGCTTTTGTATTTGATTTGCAAAAAAGGACCTCGATGTTTCTCCACAACCAACCCTAGGCTTGAGGAGTTCCCTGTAACACCTGCAAAATGCACTTGTCTCCTCCAAAAATTCCTTTTCCCATGATGTCTACTGCAAAAAGAAAAGGAGAAGCTAACATAACAAGCACAGCAAGCAGCACTACCTCACTGTGCCCTTGCCCATCCATATCTCCAATTCATCTGCTGCTTATTTTAGATTGAGAATAGTTTGTCTTTTTGTTCTCTGTTACTTCAGAACCTAGAACAAGGTGTCTCATTCCTGTGGTATTAACCTAAACAGGCATATATACCAATAATCTATAAAAGACATGGTAACACAGGAACTTTTCCAAAGGACTGCAAAATTATATTTGAATCCAATCTTAAAGCATGAAACTCAAACATTTTACAACAGAATGAAAGACATTCTAGTGAGAGTGGATACAACCTACAGAACTGCATTTCTAGGGGGCTGGTAAGCAGGTGATGCACTGCACTACTAGAAATTTAAAGTGCAGAGTAAATCTAGAAGCAGCTGGAGGATCTCAGAGCAGCAGTGCCTGTCTGATCAGCACAAGGTCTCTACCACTCTCCTTCCCCTTTCACCCTCAACTGAGGTAGCACAGAGGTTTCTGGGCAGCCAACCAATGAGGGTACTGATCAACACCAGAAATATCACCTCTTCTGGGAATTATTTTTAATCCAGAAATTCGTAACTCTGCTTATTACATGGGCCCACAAAGTATTTTACCAACACAAGCAAAGAGGACAACACGAGAATGGAAACAAACAGCAGGAGCGGTCGAAACCAATACTGCTGCCAAGGGAAAGGTTTATCAGACTACACCCTCAGACAAGGCATTTCTAATATGCTGGACTTTTTCCTTCTTTTCATTCACCTCAGACTGACACACCCAAACAAGAGCACGAGTGGGACACTTTTCATATCAGAAGGAAAACAGACATTCATTCTTACAGATTAATTCTAAACAGCAGAAGCCACGGGGCTTTACCTTCAAATGAACTGGCTGGGGACAAGCTTCCACTAAGTAGAATGCAATATAGAAAGTGTAATGAAAACCCACACGCCACCTGTACCACAGACCGAATCTCAAATGATTCTTCCCCAGTTACTGCAGTAGATTTTCAAATCAATTTTCAGATGCAAACACACTACACACTGAAATCAACACGCCAAATTTAAATTTTGACACTCCGTAACATTACACCTGACATAGTTCCCCATACTGCCTTCTGCAGTTACCTCACTTAGGCTGCCACCTGGGTAACCATTGGTTACCTCACCTATGGCCAAATTGGGGAAAAAAACTCCAACAACAAACTAACAATGGCAAAAAAAGCCAATCTCAAAACATTAAGACTCTCGTAATTTGGCTCATCCTTTTCTATTACAAATTTAAAGCTTAGAAGCTGCTCCATTCAGAATCAGTGAATACACACAGAGACAACAAGGATCAACAGATGGGCAAAAGCATATTTACCAAAAAGAAGGGAAAAAGGACTTCTGTGCTTTAGGAAAGGTGAAGTTTTCACGTAAGCTGAGACAAGCAGAAGTGTGTCACTGCACACACCAACCACCTGTTGCCAATCCACTATTTTAAACACAAACAAGGAAACAGTATTTTTTAAAATCAAATCACAATCACTAAACATAATTCCAAGGTCAAGGTTAATGTACCCAGCCCACCTGCAAACTAAGCAGTATTGCCAAAGAAAAATATTTTACAATAATCTCAGTCAAATCTGCTACAAAGATGAAATGGAACACAGGTGAGGTTTGTAATATCATCTGTCCCTTGGTCTGAATCACTGCTGCCATGGGTAAAACATCCTCCACAACCAGGATCATGGATATGCCAAGCAAACACCACAGCCAAGCAGGAGCCAGATCCATCACTTTATTTGCATAAATAATACACAATTGATATACAAGCTTAAATTAAAATACAAGCTAAACCTTTGCTAGAGCACCATCTATCAAATCAGGGTGATGTATGTGCAGCCAGGCTGTTCCCAGCCCCAGGGACTGCTGTACATCACAACACACAACTGCCCTACAAGTTTTCAGAGTCCCTCCTTAAGCCCAAACGCACACAGGTGAGCCTCTTGGAGGGATGGGCTAAAAAAATAGTAACAACAATTTAGTTGTTTTCACATTTTGAAATAGAAGCGGTGTCTCGGGACCAAAATTATTGGATGCTCATGAATAAGCGGTTGCTTTAGCCCAGGACATACACGATAAGGAGATAATCTTGTCCTGTCAGCCCTTGGCTACATAGCACCATTTCAACTGCCCTGTCAGAAAGCGAAGTTCACAGAGATGGGGTTGGTCATATTCTCATAGAGCTGTACAGCTCATTTTAGCATTGCAAAACAAAGCAAACCAGGTGAGGCCGTACCTAAAGTATAACCAAACAGCTGCATTTTAGTTCTCTCAGCAGAATTACTCATTAATGGGGCACCACAAATTTCTCACTTTTACATGGAAAAAGGTGTTAACTTTCAGGCCATTCGATGAAGCACTGGTATCCTGCACTGAAACCCAGCAAGCAGGACATTTCATGTCCTCCTGGCCGTTATATCCATCAGCAATGACATACACAAGCAGGTGAGAGTTCTGGGCCCTGGAAATGGTGATTTGTAAGAGAAAACATAAACTGTAGGCCTGAAACTGCCACACCAACAATCATTCACAGATCTGAGGTTTCATCTTCATATGAATCTCCGGTGACAAAGTAATTCACAGCTAAACCTTTCCAGGTGAAAGAAGAAGCATGTCCTGCATCCCTGGGTACCTCTAAAAATCCCAGCTACACTTTTAACTCAATTGATAGCACATGAGAAACTTTCAAATTAATTTTTATAGTTTTATAACACTGGAGAACTGCATCCTGGCACAGGGGTTACCTTGATGACACTATTTTCATTGCCCTGCAGCAGATGACCATCGATCTACATTTAACTTAATTAAAGCAAACCCTCTGACTATAAAACACACATCAGGACTAGATGTAGATCAGAATGAAAGGACCAAATGCCTCCTAACCCATCAAACTATTCTTTACACGTTTGGAAGGGGAAGAGCAATCAATACCATCTGCATTAACATCACTCAGCCCTGTCACTGTTGTATATCATTAAGATCTAGGATACAATCCATAGCAGGCTCCACATGTATAGAGTTACCTGTTCTTACATAAATAAAAATTAAATAATTTCACAGAAGACTTCACTCTATCAGATGGGCAACGCCAACAACTTTAATGTGTAAAGCAAGCAAATATAAGTCTAAAATAACATAGGTGGCCTATAAAATTAAGAAAATCTGCAGAATGCAATCTTTCATCCCTGCAAGTATGATGTCTTGGTCTGCTTGGAAAAGTAGGAGGATTAGGAACACATGGGTCACTAGAAAATATACACAATACTGACACATCTACATCCTGACACTCCCAAGCCATTTCTTCTTCATTCCTGCCTTACCCTGTCCTTTTTATACTCTCTTCTACAATACACATACTTGTTTTCCTTTCGTTTTTTGTGTGGATGTGATGCTCCCTCACCTTGACTTTACAAAAAAAAAAAAAAAAAAACAAAAAAAACCCCCAAAAAATCACCTCAGAACTACACCAGGAAGCAAACATAAGTTAAAACTTCAAATTTAAAAGAATTTAAAGCAGCCAGACCCACACCTGTGACAACTGAGGAAGAATTTAATGGAGTAATGACACCATTTGGCTCAATTTGTTCCAACTCTCACAGAACACAAATGCCCTCAGTGTACCTTCCAAGCCATCAACTGCAGCGTCACCATCTGCAGGTTTCCATCCTCTGAACAGGAGCACAAGATCCCAAATGCCCCGCAAATTTCTGGGGGTTTACCCAAAAAACGGGACAAGCGTCATGTGATCAATGAAGTGAGAAACACACACCCCTCAACTCATTGCTTTTAAGCAACAGAAGGCAATAAATCCTTGATTGATTAAATGTAAATTAAGACAAGGTTTGAAGGCACGTGTAAATCACACATGTATTCTTACCGTGCTTTACAGGTAAGAACCCGATCAGAGAAAAGGATTTAAAGCACGAAGGACCACTCTACCTTCGACATTCCCAAGCACCACGTGGGAAGTGGGTTTTAAGGAAAAACACCATCAGGTTTTTTAGAAGTTACAGCAACACACATATCCAAAAAGTTGCACTCGAATGAGGTAGTTTAAAGCGGCACAGCTGTACATTGCTCACAGCCATCGTTTCTCTTTTAATTAGCGACACTGAAGCGCAGAGACACTCGAAAAGTATCTGCAACAATCCCGACGCCTGAAAACATGGCCAGACTCAGCCCCTTAAGCTTGAGTTTAGCCCTCGCAGAAGTGAACCCTCTCTCATACTTGGCAAATTACCACCGCTGCCTCCTATCTAGCGAGATAACAAGCGCGGACACCCGCGGTGCAGACAAAACCACGCTGCTCCTATTTCTGCCGTTGGGATTCTGTCACGAACCTACGCTAAAAAAACGAGAGAAGCCCAAGCTGAAGCTAAAACCAAAGTTCACCTGCCAGACCTGCGGGGCCGGGCACAGCTTGTCCCCCAAGGCCACACGGGCAGCCCCGTCCCCCCCCCGGCACTGCTCCAGCCCCAGCCCGAAGGCTGCACCCCCCGCCCCCGGCCGGGCCCGGCACTCACTTGCCCTCCTGGCAGTCGTAGAGCACGATGGAGTCATCGTCGCTGCTGGAGATGACGGTCTCGCCGTTGGGGCTGAAGTCGAAACAGTTGATCTTGTCCGAGTTCTCGCGGAAGACCTTGGCCACGCGGAAGCTCCGCAGCACGTTGTCCGTCAGCTTCATCCCGGCCGCCGGGCCGCGCCGCGCCGAGGGCGGCGGCGCTCAGGGGAGAGCCGGGCGGGGCGCCGGGGCGGCGGCGGGGGCGCGAGGGCCGGGCTGGGCCCGGCGGCGCGGTGAGAGGCGGCGGGGGGGCAACGAGGGGCGGCGGGAGGCAGCGAGAGGCCGTGAGGGACGGCGGGGAGCGGCGGGGGGCCGCGAGGGGCGGCGAGAGGCCGTGAGGGGCGGCGAGTGCAGCACGCTCAGGCCGCGGAGAGGCGGCTCCTCCTCATTGTGTCCGCCATCTTGCGGCTCCGGCGGGGCCGCGCGGGGCACGCCGGGAACGAGAGGGGCGGGGGAGCGCGCGTGGGGCCCGCCGGGACGGGGGATGGCGGGGGGGGAGTCCCGGCCCGGCCGTCATGTTGAGTGTGGCGGGAAACGGCGGGAAGGCCCTGCGCGCTCCCCCGGCCCGCGGGGACTGTCAGCGTCTGTCAGCGCCCCCGTCCCGCCCAGGGCACCAGGTGGGAACGGGCGGCGCAGGGCGGGGCCGGACGGCTGTGGCGAAGCCGGGGTTCACCACCGCGGTTTTCAGGACCCACCCGCCCGGCCGTGACCGGCAGCGGGGTTGGGGGGCCGGGGTGAGGGCATGACGTCATCACGTACAGCGGGCAGTGGATTCGCGCCGGCGAGGTGCGTCACTTCCGGCGCTGGGCGGGGCCGTGAGGGGCCCGGGGTAGTCCCGCCCCGCCGGGACATCTCTGCTTGGGGTTATCGTGTTTTCCCGCGTTTCCCATGGGAATTAGGAAGAAATGTGCTGCTCTGCAGCGGCTGAGCGTGAGCCAGCAGTGTGGCCAAGAAGGCCAGTGGCATCCTGGCCTGTATCAGCAATAGTGTGGCCAGCGGGACCAGGGCAGTGACTTGTCCCCCCTGCGCTGGGTGCTGGCGAGGCCACACCTCGAGGGTTGTGTCCAGTTCGAGGCCCCTCAGGACAAGACACACATTGAGGGGCTGGAGCGGGTGCAGAGAAGGGCAACAGAGATGGGGAAGGGTCTGGAGCACAAGCCTGACCAGGAGCGGCTGAGGGAGCTGGGGGGGCTGAGCCTGGGAAAAGGGAGGCTCGGTGGGGGGGGACCTTCTCGCTCTCTACAACTCCCTGAGAGGAGGCGGGAGGCAGATGGAGGTCGGACTCTTCTCCAGGCAACCAGCGGCAGGGCAAGAGGACACAGTCTTAAGCTGTGCCGGGAGAGGTTTAGGTTGGACATCAGGAATAATATCTTCACAGAAGGGGTGATTTGGCATGGACTGCCCAGGGAGGTAGTGGAGTCACTGTCCCTGGAGGTGTTTAAGAAAAGGCTGGATGTGACACTCAGTGCCATGGTCTAGTTGACATGAGGTCATAGGTGGACTGGATGATCTCGAGGGTCTTTTCCAACCTAATTGATTCTGTGGTTCTGTGAAATCATTGATGGGGCCTGACAGGAACCACCTTTGCACAGCCTGGGGCTGGACTCCTTCCTCACTGGCCAGGGAGCACCCCCTGTGTCCATACCCTCCTTTGAAATACACCTTGATTACTTTCTTACCCTTCCCCCGTGCTACTTTCAGTCCAGTTAATGCACATTTTCATTTCCCAGTATTCTTTTATTCCTCTAAAAACTTCCAAGCAGTACTACAGGAACACCACAGCTATGGCAGCGTGATCCTGAACCACGTGAGACACCGGATAAAGGTGTGCAGGACACGTTCAAGCCTTGGAGAAAGCCACCATGGCTTTTGAGGCTGCTGCTCCAATGCACACACCTTGGAACTACCTTTTTCTGTCGTGAATCCTGATGTCAGGCTCTGTCTTCGTGTTTTTATATATTTCTTACCTTAAAAAGTTATTTCTGGAGTATAACAGTAGCTATGAGATTCTCCCCCGCACACCTCAAAGATTCCTGCTATTTTAAATTCAGAACACCACCAGATCTTCTTGGCATTTCAGTCCCCCAGAAACTCAGAATCAAAAGAAAAAAAAAAAACCACCAAACCATAGACACTTTCCTAAACGTTAATTGCATTTTCCTTTCGCAGTCTCCAGAACAGGGTTTGATTTTGCGTTTGTATCCTGTTGCCCTCCTGTGGTCAAACCTCACCAAGCCCGGGAGCTGTTCTTAAAGCTCTGTCTGCACGCCCTTCAAACAGGCTGAATTATTTCGTGTGGATTTAGTGAAACAAAAGTCTTTCCCCAGATTCTTTCCCCTCGCTGTTTGTTTGGTGGAGCTCACCCTTAACACAGGTTGAGAGATCTCACCCCGCTCATTCCTCTCACGCCGCGGTGGGATTGGCTCCTCTGAATGATTCGCCTGTTTTTCCTTTGAACCAGAGACAAGGTTTTCACACTGGAGTCCAGGGAGACTCAACAAAATGCCTTCATCACTCCAGAGCCTCTCAGGTTCAGCTGCCCCTTTGTTCAGCTCAGTTCAAAACCTGCCACTTATTTCCGTGTGATGAGAGGTTTCAGAGAGGCTCAGGGTGCCATGCCCTGCACACTGTAAATTGCAGGATCAAAGCCTGGATTATCTCCTGTGGGCCCCGGAGGTGACTCACCAATACCATCATAAGACAATTTACTTCAAAACACCTACAGTACTTAGCTAAGTTTTAGAGTTGTATAACACCGTGGGTTGTTGATTTGATATTTTGTCACTTCCTTTTTATTCTCCTGCCGTTCTTCCTAATCGTTGGAACTTAGTTTGTCAGTTTATACCAAGCTGGAATTTAGCTGGCAGGATAATTGGATCTCCTAGCACAATGTCATATTAAGTAGGAATCATGGATAATGACCCTGCAAAATTAGTTAATGGAAAAAATGTTTAATTGCTGCTTGAGTGATATCGATCACATGCAGTTATTCTACCTATGTATTTCTGTGTTCCATACCACTGGAACCTGGACAGTACAGGGACTTGTGCTTATTCAGCAGCAAAAATTCACACTTCTCCTTGCTGAGTGTCCCGAGGTTTCTGTGGGTCCTGACCTTGAGTTTATCACGGTTCCTCTGGAAGGTGCCTCCATCAGCACTTCCCCAAATTAAGCACTTTGTGCTACCCTCCACGTCACTAATGAAGCCATGGGGTGACATGAACCCCAACAGATTCCCTGTTGATTACCAGCTGTCAGCTGGACCCCAGGCCACTTGTTTCTACCCTCTGAGCTCAGTGGTCAGGCTGGTTTCCAGCAGATCTGACTGTGTTTGCCCAGCCCTCACTCCAGTGTGCTCACAGGAGTGATGTCAAAAACCTCACTGAAGTCCAGGCAGTTCACATCTGCTGCTTTCCACATTCCCCACAGCCTCTTGTCTCAGCCCAGAGGGCAGCTGTAATTGTCATCCTGTGACTGATTAAGATTCCTGGCTCTTTCTCCTCTTATGTTATTTCCAACTGAGGAGCTCATAATTTTCTGCTATTAATCCCAAAGAGCGTGACCTTGTATTTCGCAGCACTGAATTTCAACCCCTTTCTACTATTCCAGTCCTCAAGGCTGGCAGCTTTTCATCTTCTCTAGAATACTATGATCCTTCCCTGTATTTTAAATGACTCTCAACTTTGATGGCAAGTTGACTCAGAATAGGGAGTTTGAGAAATTACACCATGAAAGGAAGGAGACTTGGCATGGATTTGGCTCCAGGGTAGTAGTGTTCTGTGTTGAGCTACAGAAGGATTTTTAGTGAAAAATTTTTTCTTCCTTGCAATCCCCAGTGCATGGGAAAATCATTTCCAAAAGGTATATAGGGAGTGAAGGGAGTGTGACCTAGAAAAACTAGTAAGATGCATGTGTCAAATCCAGTTAATTTTTTTTACTAATCATACTGATCTATATATATAAAATGCTGAACACTTATCTTCCCTGTGCTTGGCCTTAAGCCACGTTCTCCATCAAAGGCAAAGAGACCCTGCTGACACTTTCCTGGTGAGTAAATCAGTCATGAGAGCAACATATTTCTTCTCCAACAAGAAAGCCATGTATCTGAAACTGGGACTCCTGGGTTTTCCAGACCTCAGCATATTCTTGAAACAAAGGTATTCAGGCTCCATCCTGCTTTCTCCCTTGCCTGCCTGGCAAGCCCTCTGGGGGCTGCTGCTGTCCACCTTCATCCTCTTTCCCAGTGTTTTTCCCAGGAGCACTGCAGTGAGTGGGGCACAGGGCCTTTCACCCTGTCCCTGCACACCCACTTGTGCACTGGACCCTTCACAGCTGCCCATCCTTCCTGCAGACGTTTCCTCTCTTACCAAATGTGAATGAGGCAGTGCAGTAATTTTATGCAAATCCATGTGCAGATTAAAAAATTAATCAAATTCTGAAATTTTCATTTAAAGAGATTAGTCTTGAAAAATCCCCCATCTAATCCTCCCAGAATAGACACTTGGAACAAGCCTTCCCCGCTTTGTTTCCCTCCTGGGTTCAGTGCATCTCCTGGAAAAATTTTCTCGTAATGCTTTTGGGACCACGTGGAGCAGCGAGTTTGAGTTTCAAGCGGGGCTCACCAGGCAAATTAAAGTTGATATATCAAACGATAAAAGAGATGTGTCAGTAAGTGGGAGCAGGGGAGTTTGAGGCAGTAAAATCCCAGCTCTGTTGTACTTCGTAGGTGAACTCCCCTGGTGTTGCAGGAGAAATGGGAGCACTGAGGCTCAGTGAGTGTAATGTTAATTTATGTACCGAGGGGCCAGAAGAAAGTCATGCAGCAAGAAAAACGAGGAGCAAGAGACGCTGCTAAAACTTGCTGTGTCTGGGAGTTTACTGCTATAATCTGTCTTTTAGAGCTTGAGCTCAAAATTATCCTCAGGCAATTGGGGGTTGATCCAGTGCCATCTCAAATGTTTTCCAAGCCCCTCAAGGATTTTGGAGTTGGCCCCGTGCACGGTGGGCCAGCCACCAATCCCTGCCACACCGGGGGAAATCCAGAGACATCCCAATGACATTAAAACTAACATAACTTAGGCCCCTGAATCTCTCAGCTGAATCAGACATTCTGGTGCATGAATATACAGCATCCTCTGATCTCGCAGCACCTGAAATGCTCAGGATGTGTCTGTGGTTGGGTTGGCCTGCAACAAGCTCAATTACCCCAACTTCAAGAAAACCACAAGCCCATGATGCAAATCCTTGAACAAACCCCCAACCACGGCACCTGGAATAGCTCAGCTCTGCCCAGCGATGGCAGACTGGCCCCTAGAAAGGAATATTTTTCTGGCTTTCAAGCAGCTGCCATGGAGTGAGGTGCTGGCTCATTTTTCTCGCTGCATGGGCATGGCCAGCTCATTTGTTCACTGTTTTCCTCCCCAGTGTGACTCCAAGTTTATGGCTGAGGCTCTGCCCCGCTATGTCCATGCTTTTGGTCTCTTGCCACCATCCAATTTACTTGGCAGCTTTACTACATTTCTGCCCCTACTGCTGGATTGTTTCTGTCTCCCTCTGACTTTGGCTCCTTGCCTGCAGAATTGCCTTAATTAAAAAGTTAATAAAAGGTAATGCAAACGAGTGTTTTGCCTGTATTTTATCACAGTCCAGCTCCTCTCCCTCCCTCTTTCCCAGAGAAGGTGAAAATAAGAAGCTGGGGTTTTGCTGCTTTTCGGTGTGAGAGCTAACAGTGGAAATTTCTGCAGGCTTAGGAGGAGCCCTGTGAAGAAAGAGCTTTTAATGGTGTGTGTAGATTTATTATAAGTGTGTAGATTATTCATCAATGAAAGCTGAGGAAGTTTTCATTTAAAGGGGATTAATCTAAACCCCTTCCAATCCTCCAGCTGTCTTTGGAACAGGTAATTCTTAGCATCATTTTCTTCCTAAGCTTAGTGCAAACTTCTAGAAAACTTTTCAAAAGACTATCCCAACTCCAAATTATCCCAAACAGAGACAAAGGGAAGGTGTGAAACCTGAGCCCCGCTCATCCTATAACAGATCACCTTATATCCATATAGAAGAGGGCTCATTCATCCCTATGTGATTTCCCTGAGAAAGTAGGAAACAAAGATCAGTGCATGAAGCAATGAGTCACATCATCAGGTCCTTCTCCCAGCCCAGATTCCTCCCAGCCAGCAGTGGGAAGAGGGAAACGCAGGGATGTGAGGGTGTAATTTCCCCAAGTGCAATATGCAGCAGCTGACGGGCAGTTACATCATTTCTAAACCCACCATCTCTGGAGGGAGTCTAAAAGCTGCCATTTGGGTTATTTTTCTTTCCATGACTGCCTGTGTTTTGGGGTGATGTTCAGTCCTCTTGATCTTGTTTTTAAAGCCCCAGAAAAATGAGTAGGAGTTTTATTTTTTTTGTTAATATCTATATTGGATTTCATAGCACTTTTAATTTATAGCTGTTTCCTGATGACATTTAGTACCCAGTGCCTGAGACTATATAAATAAATTACATAAAAATGGATTTGTGGCATCATTAGCAGCACCCCCATTGCAAGGGGAGCCTCCAGTGAGCCTGTGTGTCTAATCAGAGCTGACAAGGAGCACAGTTACACACTGAGACATCCAAAGCTAATGGATCTGTGCCAAATTCAGCTCTCTGTTGCATTGGTATGAAGTTGGATAACCTCTGATTGCAAGGGGGTTTTTACACCATGTTTACTCTGCATTTACACCTGGGCTCTGAGATCAGTGTCAGGCAGTATGCCCTAAAATCCTGAGAAGCAAAGGAAGGACGCTTGCTGACTTCACCAGACTCCGGATCAGGCCTCGATGGTTAAAATATAATCTGAGTTCAGAGTGCAGAAAACAGATTACACGCCTGCTATTGTAGTGAAATGCTTTCCAGAGCAAGCATTAGCAGTATGTACACAAGTGCCAGATGAATTAAACTGGCATTTATTTTCCAGCTCCAGTAGGAGAGGATTTCTCTTAAACAACTCACGCCTGCTGTGTCGTGTCTGGAGCTGGAGCTGAACGGAGCCGCCAGGAGGGCACGTGTGACAGGAGCCACTGTTGCAGGTCTGCTTGTGCTCAATTCCCCCAGTCTTCAGGGTCAGCCGTGCACAGAAACATCACGGCAGAGACAGAGCCTCTTAAAAACTCTGGGGCTTTATTTTCTGCAATTCACCTGGCTCCATTTAAGCCTTTTTTTTCCAGCCACTTTTGCAAACCCTGTATCGCAGCTTAGGGGAGGTGATCTGGGGCATGATGCACCTCTGCTTTGTGACACCTTCTTCTGATTGCACTGTGCTGCCAGGTGAATCAGAGACCTGCTGGGAACAGAGATGCTAATCTCAGTTCCTGAGAGGTGCACAGCTGACTTCACTGTGAGCAGCACAGTCACTGTGGCTCTCCCTGAAGAGGGGTCAGTGGTTTATGCTGCTCGCAGCATCAGCTGCCATGAAGTTTGAGTCCAGTAACAAAGTGGTCAGGACGCCCTGTCTTTTATTCTCTTCTCTCATGGTTGAAAAGCCAGTCCTGACCAATATCTGAAGAGAGTACAGATAGGTAGTTAATCTACCTTGGCTTTTGCCTTTAAAATCTGTTCTCCTAAGTATTAAATAATTTATGGTTAGGCTCGATCTTAAGGGTCTTTTCCAAAATCAGTGATTCTTAGGTTTCTTTCCCTGACAAACCTTTGATTCTCCATATAGCTTTACCTGCAAGTCCCTTGTCCAATAGATTTCAGAGTGTGTCTGAGAAGGTGCTTGTGTAGAGGGTTTTTTGTGTAGAGCCTTTGGGTCTCTACAGCAAAATAAGGCAGATTTAGGCCTAGAGGAGCTGTTGAAAAGCTTGTGTGGCTTAATCATTAACACCTTGCAATGCTATGGGAGTGTCAGGACAAAGAGACCTCTGGACTCCTGAGCTTTCACAGAAGAATCCAACCACTTGCACTGAAACACTCCACTTACCAGAGAGAGGATTAACTCTCTCAGGTAATTTGATTGAGTCTGTGATTGAGTGTGTTGCCTGGGCTGCTTGAGCCTCCTGGCACCCTGCCTTGATTGCCGTGAGCGGGAGGGATGCAGATCACAGGGATCTTTGATCCTGAGAAACCGGCAGTGAACTTGCTGCCAGTTAACAGAAGGAAGGAGAAGCGCTGGGAGGGAATAAATGCCTGTGTGCTGGCAGGGGCTGCCTTTCCTCTGTCAAGACAAGTATCTGCCCTTGAGCAGCTGAGATCTTTCGGTCCATGCACAAATCTGTTGCATATAATGCTAATGCTCAGTGGAGACCAGCTCAAATGGGCTTTCACAGACACGGCTGGCAACTTTGCCTGGATCTGAAGTATTATTTGGGCTCTAAATGTGATTTTAATGGATAATGAGAGGACTAAAACATAAAGGCAAATGAAGCTTTGTGTTAATTTGCTGTTTGGTGAGGAAACCTCATTACTGGTCTCTCTGTGGCCACCAGCAGCAAGGGATCAGGCAGCCAGCAAGCCTGTTGTTTCTCCTGAGTCCATGTCTGATGCTGCAGGGACACATGGGGCAATGCACAGCCAGAGAATGAGATCAGCATTTGGCCAGCACGAGAAAGGGAGTTAATGTAGTGAAAAGCTGTTCCACCCAGATACCCTGCTCTCTCTAGGACAGAGAGCAGCTTCCACAGTTTGGAAAGGTGTCAAACGCTGAGCAAATAGAAATGATGGCTTGCCAGTGGCAAAGCGACAGTGATGGAGAAGCTGGCTGGCAGAGCTCACCTTCCCTGCGGGAGGTGATGGGATTGCAGAGGAATCACAAGCTGACAGGTAGTTTGAATGTGACACTGTCCTTCCCTGCTTCCTGCCTGGTGAGAAGTTTGAAAATGCTGTTCATATGGCACCTTAATCTAGAGGAAACAGGAGCTAGAGCTTCATAGTTCATGTTTTGACCTCCCTGCTCTCTCTGTGACAGCCCTGTCTCTTCTGCTAGCAAAAACGTTCACTTTCCCTTGCAGGTTGGAGGCTTCAGCTGTCCCAGCTCTGGAGACCTTGCCAGTGCTGGCAGAGTGTGTACAAGCCCACCCCACAGTGCAGACTGGCTCAGCCTGGCCACCCTGTGCAGAATGTCCCTACGAGAGCATGCACTGTCCCTCTTCCGCAGCGCAGTGGGCACCGTCCGCCCGGCCCCGATGATGAAGAGGGCTCTGAAACTCCAGGGCGATAGGTGCCCTCAGCTGCTGGTGAAGGGCCAGGCCTTTCCAGTGAAGAGGGACCTGTACCTGGTGGGTTTTGGAAAAGCTGTGCTGGGGATGGCTGCAGCAGCAGAAGAGATCCTGGGAGACCACCTCGTCCGTGGTATCATCAGCGTGCCACTCGGCATCCAGGAGAGCCTGCAGCGAGCAGGAATGCAGTAAGGAGAACTGTTTCTGGACAGTTTTGGGGGGGGCCTAGACTACCAGATTTGTCCTCTGTGGGATGTTGCTGTGAACCCCTTCAGTCCTTTCCAGCTACCCTCACTCTGTTGCCCATCCCATCCAACCCACTGCTCTCATCTTCAGCCACCATCGTGTCCCAGTGGCACCAGTAACAGACCCCACCTCTTGTGCTGGATGTGCTGCCTCTCCAGCAAAGGCCATCTCCCTGTCCTGGTCACTTGCTGTACACCTCTGGTGCACCAGGCATTGGCAGAGTGACAGCCTGGCTGCCTGTGTAGGTGCACAGGTCAGTGGTGTGACTGCCTCTCTCATCTCACCAGGGAGATGCTGCTGAAGCCACATAGCAAAATCCAGGTCATCGAGGGTGCCAAGAACAACCTCCCAGATGCAGAGGCTCTGAAGGGAGCTGGTGCCATACAGCAGCTGGCTGAGGGTCTGACTGCAGATGACCTGCTCCTCGTGCTTATCTCAGGTAGTGTGGGGCCCCCAGAGAATGGGATCTCCTGAGGCCATCCATGGCCATGAAGCAATGGAACGCTGTGCTGTGCCAGGCCTTTCAGCATGGACCCTTGTACCTCTGTGATTTTTCCTCTCCCTTCCACCATCCTTTCTCCAGGGATGCAGCAAGGAAGAGCACAGGGCTTCCCACTGCTGCGGTGGACACACTGCCTCCCAGCACTATACCTGAGCTGCACAGGCTGGGTCCCGTGGTTGTACCACCACTGTGAGATGGCACCTCTGGGCACAGCCTGGGCTCTGTTCTCTGTTCTTGGCAAGGAGATGCTTTCTTCCTGCCCCTTCCTTACATTTGGGGATGCAGACTTGGAGATGAAAGCACTTAGTGGACTGGCACACTCTAAATTTTTGCAGGGGTGTGAGTCTGTAAGCTGAGATTCATGACTGACCCTTCCCAGGGCTTTGCTGCTTCCCAGTCAGTGGAAATGCAGCCTCCAGGTACCAGCACAGTGCCTCGCAGGGGTTAGTCCTGCACACCTCCAGGCCCTTGCTGCTGGGCCCCCAGGCTGTCCCCAGACCCAGGGCTGTGTGAGGAGAGTGGATATGGGGCTTCAGAGGGATGCACTGCCATTGCCCCAGCCTGAGCTCAGCTGGCTGTGGATGTCACAGGACAAAAGCACACAGGGGCTCTGCAGAAACCCCTCGGTCTCCTCTGCTCAGTGTTTATTCATCTATGGGTGCTGAAGCCTGATCTGGTGCAGAGACAGTAATGCCATTAGGCAGACACCCAAGTGACTGGAATCTAGCTGTGCTTGCTGGGGATTCCCCTGGGCTTCCTTCTGTCTTTTGGCTACGGGGATCTCCAAGAGACTCCTCAGCCCTTCAGGGAGCCTGTGCAGGATCTCCCCGTGGCTGTGACTCCCTTTGCATGTGCACTCCCACACAGCAGCCGGTCCCCAACTGCTCCTACGTCTCAGCTAGATCCCTGGCTATTGACTGAAACACAGGCATTTGCATTTGTTTTTCTTGCTCATCATGTTTTATTGATGCTGATTTGTCTCAAACCTCTGAGCAGGCTTTGCCTTTTGACAGTATCTTTCAGCTGTACTTCTGTGTGTGTTCTCTCTGCTCAGATCTTGCTCTTTTCTCCTCTGTATTTTCCATCCACTTCTCCATTAGAACCTTGCCTTCTTTTCCACGTTTCCAATGCCTGCTTGTATCAGACAGGATTTCCACTGATGAGGCTGGACTCCTGGACTCAGGGTGTGCTTTGTCCTTTGCATTACTGTCTTCCTTTCCTCCCAGACCAAGATGAGCACAGTTCAGGGGTTTCCAGTCTTGCTGCATCCATAGTTGATAGGGGTTTTTGGGGGGTTTTTTTTGTTTGTTTTTTTTTACTCAGTGTCCTGAATAAATGGAGCCACCAAAGCAGGCAGTGTCTCCACGTGCATAGCACAGACTGCTGTGTGACCTATGGAAGCTGTGCTCCCTGCTCACCCCTCCAGACGGACACACTGGTAGCCCAGAGTAGTGGTGATAGTAGTTGCCGTCCCTTTTCTGTCATCCCCACAACACTGGAGGCATGTGGTATCCCAGTCTGGCATGGTTTACACTGCCAGGTGAAGCATAGCAGACTGCAGAGCATGCAGGACAGCAGTTATTAAAACCCATTGGTGAAGACTGAATTCTCCAGAGATGTTAGCTTAGGTCCCCAATTGCCTTCCCTCCATACACTAGTGAGGGAAGAAGAAAAGCTCAAGCCTTGCTCTCTTCTGTCCTACTTTTCCTGCTATCCTGATGTCCTTGCTGTCTCTTCTGCATCCTAGGGGGTGGATCAGCCCTGCTGCCTGCTCCCATCCCTCCCATCCTCCTCGAAGAGAAGGAGAAACTCACAAAGATGCTGGCTTCCCGAGGAGCTGCCATACAGGAGCTGAACATTGTCCGGAAGACTCTGTCCGTGCTGAAGGGAGGAGGACTGGCCCAGCTCGCATATCCTGCACAGGTAACCACGGGGAAGGCCCTGCTTGCCCACAGATCACCCGCCTACCCCCAAAGCAGAGGTTCAGTCAACTTACCTAAGCATGCTCGCAGGGCTTTTTCCTTACTAAGTGAACAACCTTTGCACGCTGTTTTGGGACTCTATAGCTGAGATTTCACTGAGGACCCAAACTCTCAGGGAGACAGAGGTGGAACAGGGGGAATTCAGGCTTGGCAATCATCAGCCATCATCACACCACTCTCAGCACACCCCAGCCCACACCTGGCAGGCACCTCCAAGTGCTGGTGCTTCACCACAGCACTTTCAAGGCTGGCTCTGACCCTTGGCTCCCCTGGGGGCTGTGCCATCACAGCATGTGCCATCACTGAACCCACACTATGCTGGGCCTGACAGGTGCAGTGTCACAGGTTACATCTTCCAAAGTGATGGTCCAGCATCCAAGGGGACTGTAGATCTGTGGGTTCAAGAAGGGCAAGGTGACGCTCACAGGACCATAAAACAAAATTTCCCTGCCCTGTTTCCATCTGCTTTGATGTGGGGGTAGTGCAAGTGTAACTCAGAGCAATGCTTATGCCAGGGCTCTTGCGTAATCACCTGTCTCTGCCTCCTGCAATAATCTGTGGGCATTTCTTTCTGTAGGTGGTGAGTCTCATCCTGTCTGATGTGATTGGTGATCCCCTGGATATCATAGCAAGTGGGCCCACTGCTGCCAGCTCCCACAGTGTCCAAGATTGCCTTCAGGTACTTGCCAAATACAACCTGCTGCACAACCTGCCCAAGTCAGTGGAAACGGTCCTCTCCAGCTCTCCTACCAAGCCCACCGCTCCAGAAAACTACTCCCATGTTTCCAACATCATCATTGGGTCAAATACTCTGGCTTTAGACGAAGCCAAACACCACGCTGAGAGCCTGGGTTACGCAGCTCTGGTTCTGAGTGCAGGAATCCGTGGGGAGGTCGGCCGTGTCTCCACGCTGTACTGCCAGCTGATCCGGCTGGTCTGCCTGGGCCTCGCCGGCCGCGCAGAAGAGCCCCTCGGTGATGAGGTGAGGGGCAATCTCCTGCAGCTGGCGGCAGAGCTGGAGATCCCAGGTTTGGACCTTGCCAAGTTTCTACAGGCCCTGCGAGGATTAGGGCCTGAAAGACCGGTCTGCATCCTGGCTGGTGGAGAAACCACAGTCCAGCTTCAAGGAAGCGGCAAGGGAGGGAGGAACCAGGAGCTGGCCCTGCGCGTGGGGCTGGGGCTGCACAGGGCACAGGCCATGGAAGGCAGCAGCCCCCAAGGGAGGTGTGAGATCATCTTCTTCAGCGGGGGAACGGATGGGCAGGATGGGCCGACGGAGGCGGCAGGAGCCTTCT
The DNA here is from genome assembly GCF_001604755.1 of Lepidothrix coronata. Classification (NCBI taxonomy): domain Eukaryota; kingdom Metazoa; phylum Chordata; class Aves; order Passeriformes; family Pipridae; genus Lepidothrix; species Lepidothrix coronata. The sequence goes on from NW_016690258.1 coordinate 2,994,357, forward strand.
GCAGCCCAGGGCTAGTGGCTGAGGCGCTTCAGGAGGGCCTGGACGTGGAGGCTTTTCTCAGGAACAACGACTCCTACACCTTCTTCAGCCAGTTCCAAGGTGGGCATCACCTCCTGGTGACAGGCTTGACAGGCACCAATGTCATGGACATCCAGGCCATTTTAATTAGAGCTTTGGAGAGATCATGAGAGCTCCCTCTGCAGATATCCAGATGCACTTAATTAGAACCAGGAGTAAATAAAAGCATCAATACTGCAGACAAATGCGAGCTACTTAAATTAGGACTCACTGTTGAGGGTGGTGGTATCTTTACAGAAAGAATCCACTAATTAGACACATGAGTGGATGTCCACAGCAAAAGCAAGCACTTGTAACTGGGGGGATCAGAGAAAGGTAAGAGGTCACATTGCAGACAAGGAAGCTGGATTTAACACGCTTGTGACTTTAAGTGAAGTTGAAGACTTAACATGCTGCAACTACAGTTAAAAGATATGGGGAAGTTGAGGCCATGGCAGGGCTGCCAGGGAGAGCCCTCACTGCACTGTTGCACCTCCACTGAACCCAGCTCAAGAGCTGCTCAGGAGGGAGCTTTTGCAGGTTCACAGAAGTGCATTACAGTGACTGAAGGATGTAAAAGCAGTGACAGCAAGGCCTGCTCACCTGAAGCGTGAACGTGCTGGAGGGATATGGTGGGAATACCCAGCACCCACTCCACGCACCAGCACAGTGCCCTGCAGTTCCTCCCACAGCAGTGTATGAGGTGACACAGAGACCACAAGTCCAGCATGATGCAAACCTGGGAGTGTGGCTAAGGAGCACATTGGCAGAGATACTGGATGGGTGACACAGGCAGTGCACAGTGACATAGAGGGTTCCATACCTTCACTTAAGGAAGGGGATGAACGAAGTGCAGTGGCTCCTCCAGCCTCCTTCCCTCCACAGGAACATCTTCCCTGCTGATCCCTGATGGGAGAGCCTCCGTGCCAGCAGCATGTACGCTATGAGCTTTCGTGGTGTTGTTTTCCAACTGCCTAGAAAACAGTCGTGCATCCAGCCTGAGCCACTGACCTTTCTTCCGCGCTGAGGCAGAAGTCGCTGTCACTCTGATTAACTCTGCTAATTCCACAGAACAAAAGGCAAGGAAACCTTCACGCTCAGCTCTCCTGACCCATGCTGCTGAGCTGATCAAAGGGCAAAGCTGCCAGAGCTGTGCTCTGACAGGGAGCTGCTCCCCCACATGTACAAGGACACGGTGGTTTATCGTGGTTTTGTCACCTACTGCAGCGCGATATGCGGGAGAGCGGAGATGAGCCGGGTTTCCCAGGATATGCAGCCCACAGTGAGGCTGGATTTCAGAAGGGCTTTGCCTGTAGCAACAGGCACGTTGATGGTTTTGGCTGGATATTCAAAGGACTTCAGCTCAGCAGCCAGTATGACCCAGCACGTCCGACTTCTTTTGAATATCTGGCTGTTTGTTACAGAGCCTAAGTGGGAGCTGAGCTCCTTTGAAAATCCAGCTATAATGTAATAGGACACGCTTGACTCTTTCCAGACAGACCGACCTACTCCGTGTGGCTGATCTCATCTCGTGACATAAACACACTGTTGTGCCAACACTGTGAGTCGTGGTGTATCTCACTGAGCAGTCGTTCTGCACCCGCCTGGATCGGAGAGTGGATTTTTGAGGAGGATACAACACCTCCTATTTTGGTTTTGAAGCCAACAACTAACAAGTAGGGATATCAGGAGGACCATCACGGGGCCCAGTATTGATGCCAGGCTGGCAGCTGGACTGTCTGGGCTACAGCCCAGGCACAGTGTAAGGCACAAGCCTGGGGATTTCAAAACCCTGGTCTTGCCTGGGATGGTTTAAACCCACCCACACATCTCACTTGTCCTCAGAGTCTGAAAGTCTTCTGTAACATGCCTGAACTTGCTCACACTGGCAAACAGCTCCAAGATCTGCTGGGGGAAGTCTGCCAAGCGTTATAAAGCTCCCTGTGCCCCTGTAATGTCAGGGGGTGGTTGTGCAGGAGAAACTGCTTTGTGCCGTGTGCTTTTCTCTGGAGGTCGCTGGCAGGTCGCCTGCTCCATGCCCAGCAGGCCAGCTCCACAGGGGCACCAACGCACGGAGATACAGCCACAAGTATGGGCTGCAGCCAGGATAACTGGCTAAAGCTGGCTCCACAGTGCTAGGAATGCTTCCTGGCCAGTTCTACTCTACTGGAATGCAGAGTGACTCCGGTTTCAGGCTGGGGTGCCTGGCAAAAGGGTCACTGGCACCTTCAGCATCAGGTCCAGTGTGCAACAGGCCCACAATAACCTCCTGCCCACAGGTCTGCCACACTGCTGAGCACCACGCTGGCCCTTAGAGCTGCAGCCAAGTTCAGAAGACCTTGGGCTAGTGCTGGCTGGCTTCTCCCTGGAAATGCCTACCCCAGATACCCTGAGCAGTGTCCTTGCTTTCTGAATGGTGGCTTTTCACTAGCAATTAAAGAATGTGTGTTGGAGAGGAGAAAAGGCTAATAAAAGATTTGTTGAAAGGATGGAGCTGTTTGAAGTACACTTCACATCTACCTTTGCTTGGCCACCATATATGGGTTTTGTTCTTGTCCTTTCTTTCCTAGTGAAGAGATAACAGGATAGGGAGAGGTTCACTAAGGATACCCAGGCTACAGAAATACTTTTCTGATGCTTCTACCTGGACAGCTCGAAGCTGCGTTTCCAAAGGGTTGCTTGGGTGGACCTTCTACCTGGGGACAAAAGGAGCATTGCAGTTTGGGCACCCCTCACAGAAAAAATACTGTTTTATGCCTCTGGACAGGAAAAGGCCCCACGCATGAGCCAGCATACATTTGGGCCACACTGGTTTAGCAGGATTTGTGTGCTAACAGTTGCATCTTGAGACACAAGAGCATCGCTTACCTGCCTAGTAATGATTTGCCTCTGGGCTGTCAGGGCCTGCCAGGAATGATGACTTTCCCATTGGGAGCTTGAGTGAGTCACCACAGCTGAGCAGGGCTTTGCAGCTTGCCCACCCTGTCCTGGATGGGATATTGGCATCATGGGAGTGAACCCAGGCAAGTGAAGAAACCCAGAGTGCAGCATGGTCACAATCCGTGATCCCAGTGTGCAGGCTGTGCTGGCAGCAGCTCCATGCCATCCTGGCTCCAGGGTGCTTCTGCCTAAGGCAACAAGTCACAGAGAGATTGAGGACAGTAAGAGCCACTTGGGTTTGATGCTCCCAGTCCCTCCCTTTTCTATCAGAAAAGCAAAACTTCCTATACCAGCCAGCCTCCAGGAGAGATCTGGGTGGAGATGGCCAACAGCTCCCTGGCCATGTCCCTGTACATGGGCAGGGGACACTAGGACAGTCACTGGGAAAAGCATGCCCAGATGCTGGCTGGGGAGTGAGTGAGCAAAGCCCAGGTACGTTCAGGGTCGATTTGCTCTCCTTAGCTGGCAGCTCATAGCCAAACAGTGCTAATGGCCAGGAGAAGTAACTGCGTTATTAACAGCACGAGCTTTTGGCAGTAAATTAAAAATCTTGGCTGCCGCCCTTGGCTCTGCTCTTGCCTCTTAGAAGACATTAATATCACAGCTCCCCAGCATTTCCATTATCACTTCATTAGGGATCCAATAATGATAAATGTGGATGGTTTTATTTTGCACAGAGCCTGATTAATGGCTAATATTTCACTAGGTGTTAATGGGGCCCTTCCTTTATGGAGGCATTGGAAGGGGCTGCCTTTCATCTCCTCCACAAGCCACAATTTTCACTATTTTTGCTAATGTGACAGATTTAACGCAAACCTTGAAAGAGTGGCTGAAGCCTCTTGAGAAACTTTGAAGAGAGTTGTGCTTGGGGCAGCCCTTGATGTGGTGGCCATTCCTCAGCTCATTTTTCTTCTTCTTCCTCTTCCTCCTTCCCTGTCCTGCCAGCAGTGCCTCCTTGAGTGCCTGCACTCAGAGGTTGTCACCCATCTCCCGGGATACTGGGGGCCAAAACCAAAGAAGCAGGTTCCCCAGAGATGAGCCCATCAGGACAGTTACCAGGTCGCTCCACAGCACACGTGGTGCAGAACCAGGCCCACCTTTGCAAGAGGGTGCAGTGCAAGGAGGAGTGGGCTTGTGCTGGCCTCACCCCAAGCAGCTTGGCACCCCTCACCTGCAGCCCAAGAGGGTTGGGTAGCCTGGGAAGCAGGACAGAGTCCAGGCTGAGGCCAGCAGTCTTCCTCCAGCACCCCAGGGGACAGCTCTGAAGGCTCCTTCGAGGCTGGCTCCCATGGCACAGGAGCTGCTCTCCGCTGTAGGACCCCGGCGTATTGCACGGCTTCAATCCCTATATGAAGTGGGATGTATAATCACATAGGAATAAAAAGCCATACAAGACAGCAGGCTGTGAGTTGCTCCATGCTGGCAGGGTGATGGGACAGTCCCTCTGCGGTAGCTGCCACGGCCCCCGCTGGAATGGAGCTGGGCCCTGGGGAGCCCCCAGAAGCACCCACCAGCCCCTGCACGGGGTCTGTGGGGACACAGAGGAGCCCTGCATCAAACAGAGAAGAGAGGCGATGTGTCAGCCAGGGGAAAGCATGGGAGGCCCCAGAGCTGCTGGAGAGGCAGCCCCAGGAGGTGTCAGCACTTGCTCCCAGCTAGCAAAGGCCTGCCACCCCAACTCCCTGCTGGGAGCTGTGACAAGACTTGCCCTGTGGTATATCCAGACCTCCTCCCCTCTCCCAGTCCCCAACCTGGAACATCACCCTGCAGGGGCTCCTCCAGCCTGGGGACCCTCTGCTTGCACCACCATCATCCCCATCAAGGCAATGGGTACCACAAACCTCCAGCACCATCACAAACACCCGGGGAGGGGAGAAAGAGGAGCCAGCCTCCTCCCCACAGAGGTTGGAGCATCCTTCTCCATCTGACTGTGGAGAGGAGAGCCCAGCGGGTGAAGCGAGCAGTTGCAGGGAGCTGTCAGCACCCAGCTGTCAGAGTCCAAATCCCCTGGCAGCCCATTAGGAGCAGCTCCTGGCTGCCTGCAGGAGCTCTTGACAGGGGGCCAGGCACCAGCGAGAACGAGCACAGATCCTCCACTAAGGAGGTGGATGTGGGTGGAATGAAACCAGGGAGCTATTACTCCAGTGAACACCTACTGAGAGGCACTGGCACAGCCCCACATTTTGGGAGTGGGGGACAACAAGGGCAAGCTCCCTCAGGAGCCCACCCAAGCAGTGCTGGGGATAAAGCCAAGTGGTGGCCAGCAGAAAGGGCTGTTTGTGCCACCTCCTCTCCTCCTGCCTTTCTGCTCACATCCCAGTGGCAATTCTGGCATCCATGGGATGGGAGACCTGGAGCAGCACTTGGGGCAGGAGGAGATGGGTGGTGGGTGCAGGCTCATGCAATACAGCCCAGACACACACTGAGAAGGGAAGCTTAAAAAAAAAAAAAAAAAAGCAAAGTAGCAATACACTCTGCTCTCCATCCAGTACCAAAAAAACTGTTTTTGCTGGCCCAGGAGAGCACAGCTGACCAGCAGCCTCCAGCCAAGCACCACAGTGTTGTCTTGGGCAGCACCAGAGGGGCTAAGTCACTCCAGAGCCATCACTCTGGGCTCCCCTTAAGAATTTCAAGGAGGAATTTCAAGCCTCAGGCTGCCTTTCCAAGCCTCATGGCAGCACTGGGAACATCAACACTCTTCAAAACACTCTCAGAAACCTCCTTCCATCCCCAGCGTCCAGGTTTCTCCCAGGGCTGGAGCAGCTCAGCAGGGTGGACTCTGCACATCATCCATCCTTCATGGGATGTTCCTGCCCACCCTGCATGGGCAGGAGTCCTCAGGGAAAGGTCCCCAGATGTCCCCTCACTGGGGCAGCACAAGCTCTCACACATCTGCTCCAAGAGCTCTGAAGAGGCGAGGGCCAAGCCATATAAATGCCACATTTTGGGAGGATGGAGGGGTCCTCCCCACCCTGGAGGGGGACAGCCCTGGCTCTCCCTCAGCCAAGCCGTGCCACAGAATTTGCCAGACCAGGCACCACGGCTCTTTACAAAGCACAAACCCTGGAGCTCGAGGGGCTCAACCCAACCAAAATCCCCAGCAAAACCCACACAGGAGGCGAGTGGTGACAACTGTCAGCGTGGCAGGGAGGAGACACACACAAGTGACCACCCCACCAGAGGGAAATGGACACAATGCCGGTGCTGCCGGGTCCTCAATCGCTCCTTAACTGCCTCCAAATCAAGTCAGCAATTACGGGATCATCACTTGATAAATGGTACGAAAAGATGCGTTTGTGAATCACTGCACCCCGGCTGGGTAAGAACACTGCCGGTGCTGTATTTGGGAGCAATTACTCTCCCCGAGCATGTGAATCATTAGGTATAATTACCCTAATAAATAAAAGGAAGATAACTCCAGTCTGTAGCCTAATCTAGAACAAGCGATTTTCGAGGAGAGCTGTGTGAAGGAAAACCAGGAGCACGAGGCAGAGGGAAAGCAGGAAGAGGAGAGCTTCAAAACCTGGTTTCAACCTGCTGTTAATCCCTCCCGTGGCAACCAAAACCAGCTGGCAGCAATGGAGTCTCTCCCACAGGTCCCTGCTGGAGTTTGGTGCCAGAGGATTTGCCCCAGAAGGCTCAGGTTTGGCTGAAACAGGATTGTCCCTTCCCAAGGCAGCATCCCACTAGAGCATGACTTCTCTTGGCAAAAGTTTCCCTGCCACAAAAGTGCAAAGAGGTTAAAAAAATAAATAAATAAAGACTTATTTTGGGGGTCATGGGGGCAAGAGTTACTTGAATCTAATGAAACCATTTCGCTTTTCTCCTGGGAAACACTGGAATAAAAAAAATACTCTAAACCCACCCCACTCAAAGTTGACATTTTGAAACGAAGCAGCAATTTTCTTCTCCACTTAAAATGTCATCACAGACTTTTGCTGTAAAAAAAAGCATCATTCCCTGAGTGACATTTTAAGGGGAAATGTTGACTTAAAACCAGAAGGAAACCCCCAACCCATGCAATGAAATGTTTCGAGCTGCAGTGAAACTCCTTGCAGGGAAATCGGTATTTTTGCAGAAAGAAAAATACAACTACACATATTTAGTGGATTGAATTTCCCATGGGACAAATCCACCCTCAAGGAAAAGGATGGAGCGGCATCACTGCCCTGTTCCAGAGGAAACAGCATCCCCAGTTCTGGGCAAGTTTTCTCAAAAGCCCCGCAAAGCAAAAAATTGGCTGTAGAGGCTGGGTTTGTCCTACCAGGTGGTGCTGGCTCTGTCCTGTCCCTGCAAGATGCCAACACAGGAGCTGCTCCTGCCCAGCCCAGTGGTGAGGAAGATGCTGAGGCCAAGGGGTGCTGGCATCAGGGTGGGGAGCCCTGATGAGCAATAGCAGGGTTTATTCCACAGCCTCTGTGGGGAGAAATTGGATTTAGTCTGTGACTCGTGGGAATCCCACTTGTTCCCCAGGGGGAAAAGAGTGTTGTGGCTCGTCCCTTTTCTGCTTGCAACAGGGGCTGGGCTCTGCCTAGAGATGCTCCATGAGGTCCAGCTGGGCCTTGCTGTGCTGCCTCTCTGCCTGGGGCTCTCCTGTTGGGTGGGGTTTGACCAGGAACAATCTGTGCTCGGGCTCTCCCAGGGGCCACAGTTATTGCTGCCTGGGTTTTGGTTTTTTTAATAACCTGTAATATGAGAAGCCTGCCCAGGAGAGCAGAGGGATTATTGGCAAATATCACTTCCCATTTGCCAGGCTTCGAGGGGCTTTAGCCACGTGAATTAGCTGGGAGCAGAGAGAGGGACACAAACCACCAGGCTGGGACAGACCAGAGCTGAGTCCTTTTAAGACAGGGCTGCATGGAAATCTTGCAGACAAGTATCCTCCAGCCTCCAAAGGAGAGGGCCAGGTGGGAAGGGCTTTGGAATCCTAATTAGCTTTTTGATATTAATGAATTGGCACTGAAGCAAACAAGCCAGCAACAGTGGCTGGCACAGCTCCTGCTGCCACCTCCCAGTCCTGGCACTGGGCTATCCACACAAGGGGGCTTGGTGGCACAGCCCCTGGGGTAGGGCACAGCCAGGGACACGGGGACCCAAAGAAATGGGGTAGGAGAGGTGGTGACAGAAACTGCCTAGGGACAATGGCACTGGGAGGATGCAAAGCATCCAGGATGTGAGGGCACACAGCAGGACATGCCACAGTTCTGGTCACCATCACCACAGCTGACACCAGGAGATGCCACCACTGGCACAGGGCCACTCACCTCTCCAGGGCTTTCTGCAAGGCCAAGGCTGAGTTACTTCATGCTCTGCAGCCCAGGGATGGGGCACTGCATCACCAGCTACGCCAACAGGTGCCTACTGGCTTAAATACCTAAAATCCAGCAGCTAGAGACACAAGGTGTGTAAATAAGTCCTTACACCCAGCAGTCAAGCCTGGAGGAGCCACAGAGGTGCAGAGCCAGGGCCCCACGTCAGGGGTGCTGAGGACTTTCTGCAGTATTAGTGAGCACTATTAGTTATTAAATGCTGCTAGGCAGAGAGGGGAAGGAGCTTCCCTCTCGCCCAGGAACAGCCATTGACCAGCTTCTTGTCTCCAAGGCTAATGCCTGCTCAAGGGAGTGAAGGAGCTCCCCAGACATCACCTCTAGCACCCTCAGAGCCCAGCAGCTGCTGGATGCACAACCCAGACACAGCCCATCACTAGCAGAGAGCATCCAAAGAGCGGGAAAACCCTGGCCCAGCACAGCTACAGGAAAAGCCCTGTGGAAAGCCAGAGCTCAGGGTGATACCAAAAGCAAGGAACACCAGCAATTCTGTGCAGAGGCATCACCTCGGGCACAGCTCTTGAGTGCAGCTCACTTCCCACTTGCCTTTACCAGCATCTCCAGCAACATGCCCAGCCTAGGAGAACACAAGTCTTACCCCAACGCTTGACTAACTGAGCTTTACCCACCAAACGTACAAACTACACACCACACCCTCCCCTCAGCCGCTTTAACCTCTTATAAACCCTCCTGGAAAGGCAGGAGTCACTGTGTGCTGTGCTGAGCCACCAGAAGTTGATTAAGCCCTAATTAATTGCATTAAGGTCAGCCAATGTACTCTGTTAAGGAAGAAAGCCAATAATTAAACTCCACGTGGGGCGTGCTTCTGCCATCAGCTCCCCGGGCTGCAGCAGCAGCGTCAGGCTCGGCGGGGTCACAGCCAGCGCCACTCGCCAGCACATGGCGGTGGCAATCGGGGAAATAATTAAGTGCCGGGCATAAAACCATCAGCGCTTTAGCGGCCAGGTGACAAACCCCACCCAGTGTGGCTGTCAGCAGCGAGAGGGCTCGAGGTGGAGGGGACCGCGGGGGGACACCGGCTGCATGGAAAGCATCCTGCACTCTGAGGAGGATGCGGCCATGTCCAGCCAGGCTAAGCCATTTTCCCGGTGGTGCCGGAGCAAGGAGGGCGGTGGGGGCTGGAGCGGGTCGGTGCCGAGGCAGGGAAACCCTGCGGGTGCCGACAATAGGGTTTTGTGTAGACCAGACAAGAGCACCTGCCCTGGCGCTGGGAGCCGGCCAGGAGCACCATATGGAGGGGACTTGCCCCTCGCTATAGCGGTGCCGTCTCGGCATGGGGCCAGTCTGGACGAAGAAGCAGCCCTTGGCATGTAGAGGAGCCCCTGAGCCATGCGGGATGGGGCCATGCGAACCCATCACCACTCCAGTCTGGAAACACAACTGCCAGGCACAGAGGTGATGGGTACAGGGTGGGTACGAGTGTCACGTTGTTCCTGGCCACTCCAGCCCCAGGTGCTATATGTCCTGAGAAGGTGAGGGTGCTGCAGGGGAGCTCCGGTGAAGACCCAGCCCCGAGGCAAAACACTGTCTCTCCCTGGGGCTTTGCAGCAGGGCAGGGAATGACGGGGCAGCACAAGGGGTGAGGAGCGGGGTCCCGTGGCTCCTGGGGAAGGGAAGGAACACAGGGCGTTTGGGGCTCTGCCCAGTCAATCCCTCCCCACAGCAAGCTCATTTAAGGCTTTTCTTTGCTCCCAGCTGAAAAAATAAAGGCCAAGGTAATCTGCCTGCCTGTCCCTCTTTGTCTCGGGGATAATAGCAGCCAGCGCAGTGTGGAGCCCCCCAGGGCTTTGCAGATTACAGCTTTCAGAGATGTCTACAGTGAGTGCCTGGACAAAAACGAGAGGTGGTGGAGCAGAGCAGGACGAAGGGGACCTCACAAGGTCACCCTGTCCCTGCCTGCCTAACTACATCTCTCCTTCCCCTGCCACTGGACAGGCCAGTGATGGGATGGTGGCCAGGAGATGGGATGGTAGCAGAGTGCTCCCTCTTGGCCTCCCAGCTCCAAAGGCTGACCTCACTGAGGGCAGAGTTATAACTATCATGGCAGCTTTTTGCTTGATAATTTACACTTTGAGTATTCTGGTAGTTACACATCTGATGCAGGGAGGGGAGGAAATAGAGACAAAACCATGTAACCCACCACAGTAACCACAACAGTGTGAGCTGCTGCTCCCGTACTCACAATGAATTCTTTGCAAGCCACCTACAAACCTGAAATGACTGGCTGGAAACACGTGGGAATCACTGTACAGGGTTGAGCTGCAGCTGGCTTTTCAATAACTCACAGGGTCAAGACATGGGAGGAAAAATCCCAAACCAATTCCCCCATTTCCCCTGAGTTTTTTCTAGCAGGAGGCGTCCCAGCCCCAGAAACGAATATCCGCTCAGGAATGTCATATGTCTAAAAGCACACACACACACACATACACACACAAACACACGAAAAGGGGAGGTGGGAGGAAACCCTATGCCCGGCCTTCTTTCCCCGTGGCCGAGTTCAAACGGCTTCGAGAGGGCAGGCAGGGGCTCGCAGCACTTGTGCTGACGCTCAGCAGCGCAGAGGCAGGCGGAGGGCAGAGCGGAGGAGGACGCCATCCCTTGTGCATCCCCGTCCCCGGCTCTGTCGCTGCTGTGGATGCCCACGCCAGCCCCAGGATGCGGCCAGGCTCTGGCTCCTGATGGTCCCCTGCTCGCCCTCCCTCCCTCCCGTCACCGCACACGTCATTCCGCCAAACACAGCCCATGGATCTGGCGCGCCGGTGCCAACGCCGGTGAGCCGGGGGGCCCGGCCAGCGCACCCCAGGGGGCTCGGTGCCCTCACATTCTGCTCCCGCTCCGCCCGGGTTTGTTTAGTTGATCAAAACCATCAGGTGCTCGAAGCCACAACAGCATCCTCTAAAAAAAACTTCCTGGGGACAAGGCATCTGTGTGAGTGTTTTGTAAACCCCAGTGTGTGCACACTCCCCAAAACACTCCGCGTGCCCTCTGCGTGCCAGCATCACCTCTGTCCTGCCTTTTAGAGCCAGCCTAGAGATGGAGAAGGAACCAGGCAGAGCAAAGTGGAGATGGAGACACAAGACAATAAATCCATGGCCAAACCCATGGTCCTCGACAGCCCAGCTCTGGGCTCGGCAGACCCCATCACTGCTCTGCCACCCCCGGGGTGCCCACACCTTCCCCTGGGCACCCCATCCCCTGGGGGCAACACCCACGCCGGCTGCCGCCCGGGGTGATCCACAGCATCCCACTGAAATTCTAGCTCCGACCTCCGTAGCAGATGGAGATAAGGACAAAACTACTCCCTCGCTCATAAACAAGGGGCCAGATTCTGCCGCCAGCATCCGGCAGGCGATACCCGAGCCAGCGAGGCCAAATGCAGCCACAAAGCAGCTCCGATCGCCACCAGCATCCGGCAGCCTGCCCGCGGTACGGGGAGCGGGGAGCAGAGATCAGCCCCGGCTTCTCCTTTTACCTGGGGCCGGTGTGAACCCCGGCAGCGCAGGAGGAGCGACGCGGAGCAAAGGCGGCTCGGGGAAATGGGATCCCCTCCTGGGGCCAGTATCAAAGGCACATGCGAAAGGGAAAATAAAAGACCGACTCCCCCCACCCCCCCGTCCCTCGTCCCTCGTCCCCGTCCCTGCTGCAAACAAAGGCAAACCTGGGCATAGCAGTACACACGTGAAACACAAGCCCCCTGAGACCCCAGGCCAGCTGAGAGCCCTCCGGCCCCATGGGACCCCCGGGGACCAGCGCCATGCACAGACTTGAGTGACAGAGATGCCCAAACCGAGACACGGGGCCCATGATGAAAACCAGGAGAAAAACCCACCCTGGGGAAAGCAGCGTCGGGGAGGTACCTGTGCCAGACCGCCAGTGCACCCCAACCGTGGCCATCCCAACACCGCCCTGCCTGGGAGGTGACAGGTATTTATTGGGGCTCGCGGCTGTCCCCCCGCGCTGGGGACAGCGGCTGGAGGGCGGCTGGGGCTGCCATTGGCTCCCGCGCCACCCGGGCAGCATCGCTCTCCAGGGGCTCGCTCTGCCAGGGCCAACTTTACAAGGGAAGCAATTATTTCTTTTTTTTTTTTTCCCCCAGCTGAAACAAAGACGAGGGCTCGAGCGAGCAAGAGCACGGATGAGAAAACAGGCGAGGGGGGGCGGGGGGAGAGTGGGCTGGAAAAAAAAGCCCACACAAACCCACGGATCTTGAAACAAGAGGGAAGGATAAAAAAGAAACCGGAGGCTGCAGAGGTAGACGTGGAGATGGGAGGGTGAAAAATTGCAGAGGGAAGAGGCGGCAGCCGGGAGCGGAGTGGGGAGCTCAGCCGTGTCACATGTATCGCACCCCCGGGGAGCCACTGGCCACCCCGACAGCCCTCCGAGGCCACCCGGGACGATGCAGTGACCCCACAGAGAGTCAATCTCTTGTGGGCCGGGGCTGTGCGGGGACAGGGGCGTGTAGGGAAGACAAGGACTCGGTCCCCCAGGACATGACTCCTGCCTCCCAGGGTGTCTCCCACTCGAGTGGGATCTCCCCCAGGTCCCCTCGTCCCCATCACGGTGGCCAGAGCAGTGATCGCTGGGGACGTGGGGGGCCACAGCGAGAGGCCGAGGGGACCCCCAAGGTTTTGCTCCCCAGGATTCACCTGCCGCCAGGCACCCGGCGCCCGACCCACGCCCACGCCAGCCCCCGGCATCCCCCGACCTCGCTCTCCGGGGGCACCCGAGAAGCCCCGCCACCCCGAGCCGTCCCCAGGACCACCGATCCTCCATCTCGGAGCCATTCCACCCGGACCGGCCAGGCAGCCGCCTCCCTCCCCGCTGCTCCTGGCAGGATCCAACCCCGGCTCCGGCCCAGCGCCACCGGCCAGCGGCGGAGAGTGGGGCCACCTCCGCGCCGGGCTCCGCCGCTCCCATCCCCGGGACCGGTACCGGGCAGGACCCGGCCCCGCTTCCCGCCGGTCCAGCCGAGCCGAGCCGAGCCGGGCGCGTCCGCCCCGCCGCCCGCTCCTGCCCCACACCGAGCTCCCATCGACCGGCCGCGCTGCCGGTGTCGGTCCTACCTGCGCGGCGCCGCCGTCCCCGTCTGCAGCCGCCGCCGACTCGCGCTGCCGCGGGGGCGGGCAGCGGGAAGGGGGGGGCGAGCGCCCCCTCCCCGCCCCCGGCCCTGCCCGGCACCGGCCCCCAGCCCGGCCGGGGCTCCCCGCCCCCTCTGCAGCCTCCCCCCGGCCCCCTCGCCCCCTCCGCACAGTCCGACATCCCCCCCGGAACCCCTCACTCACTCTCGAGGCTGCTCTAGGCACAGGGGGAGCCCAGCCCGGGATGGGGGCACAGCCCGGTGTGGAGGGACACAGGGGGAGCACAGCCTGGGACAGGGATGCCCGCCCTGGGAGACAGACCAAAGCATCTCAGCCAGGATGGGGCATCTTCACCAGCCTCTTTCCTGCTCACTCCCAGCTGAGCAGTGGCAGGGCCAGGGAGGGGGCTGCGACTGTCCCCACTCACATGGCAGAGGGGTGCTGCGGATGCATCCCGCACTGGTGAGGCAGCCCTGGGCGCTGGGGTGCACTCATGTCCCCGAAACCACACTCATCTGAACTCCCCTCCATGTCCCCCAGCTGGGTACTGCCACCTCTGCTGGATGCTCCCAGGCAAGGTGGCTGTTTGCCACCCTTCCAGGTAATGCCAACTCAGAAAGGACACTGGGGCTGCTATTGCACCCCATCCACATACACACCTCCCCCTTTGATGCCTCACAACCAATTTGCCTCCCCCTTCATCTGACGACTGAGCCCAAGGTGACGGAAAAATTAGGGTCACAGATGGCACCCAGGCTTGGTCCTGTTCATGGTGTGCTGCTCACTACCAGCCCCATGGTGCTGCTGGCTGGAGCATGGCACAGATGCCAGGCTTTGAGCCTTGATGGCAGAAGTAGCCCTGGAGCTTGCCCTGGAAGAGGATAGGGACTGGAGCGTGTGGCAGCTGTGTGTTACCAGCGTCAATCCCGCAGCCTGACTTCACACCTTCACACCCTGGGTTCACCCAGGCTCCCCTGCCTCTAGTTCCCACAGCCCCAGGCACTACCCGTGCCATTTCTCTAGCATTAATAAAGCCATTAATTAATAGATTGGAGAGATGGCTCAGAAATGCCACTTTGCAAGCAAGCTGGAAGTGCCGCAATTCAGATCACAGTGATAAGCAGGTTCAAAAGGAGGCAGAAGATAAGTTAATGCCAGGACCAGTGTTGAATACAGGCAATTCCACCCCAGGTCGCTTCTGGAGCCCCATGCAGACCGAGGACAGGCCCACAAAGACAAACAGCGCGATAGATGAGCTGGGTTTCCCAGGAGAAAAGCCGGAGCGGGGAGCAGCGGAGCCCCGGCCGCCGCGCTGCACAGAGCCGTCTTTCATTACAAAGGGCCGGGAAGCGGCTCGGAGCTGCCAGCAGCACTGACACTATGCATGAGGGGATTTTTCAGGCTGATGCAGCAACAAAGGCAGTTAAATCTAGCCAGGTAAGAGGCTTTCGAGGTTAGCCGGCTGTTCCCACAGCAGAGGCTTTCTTTTCTTTTTTCCTTCTTTTTTTTTTTTTCCCTCTCTTTCTCCCCTCTTTTTCTAGGGGGAATTATTTTTGTTAATCCTCGTGTTGCTGCTCGTTGGGCGCTGGAGCATAAGTAAGCAGGTAAGCGGCACTTTCATCCCCAGCCTGGCTTCCCACCACGGCCAGGACTCCAGTGAGGGGCTTTGAGCCTCAAAGTGAAGGAGAGAGGCTGGGCCAAGGCAGCTGGAGCAGCGCTAAGCTCACAGCAGCTGGGAATTCCTTCTTTTTTTGGACTGAAATGATGGCAGTGGGAAGCTACCTGGAGATGAGTGGCTTCCACAGCAAGCACCTGCTGCACTGCTGGAGTCTGGGTGCTGTAAGGTATCGTTGGGTGCTTCAGGGTGCTGGCATCCCCCTGGAGTCACCTGCTGCCTGGCACCTCCTGGCTGGGCAGAGGGGTGCTGGGAGTGGGAAAGCCACCCATGACACTTGTATCCATCACTCCCAAGGAGCCCAGCACCCCTGTGTAGGGAGAGTTGGGTGCTGTGGCCCTGTGGCAGGAGGACGCTCCCATCGCTGGCTCTGCAGGGAGCCTGTGTGGCTCAGGCATCTCCGTGGGACATTTTGGGGATGGACCAAGGATGAATCTCAGACCCTGGAGCCTATTGGAGGCCAGGAGGGTATTTTCAAAGGGATCTGTGTTCCTGGAGACCTATATGCCAGCCCCAGTCCTCCCTAGGGACACACCCTGGGCCAGGTGGGCTTTGCCCTGGGCAGCTGCCTTCCCGCGGTCTGGCTGGGTGGAGGATGCACCAGTGGCTCATGGCTGAACACCTTCTCCCAGCGCTTTGCATCAGCAGGTGGGGTGTGACACGACCCCAGAGGCTGCAATGAGCCGTGCTGGCACAGGCAGTGCCGGCTCAGCGAGCTGTGCTGCCATGCAGGGACCCGTGGCCCCTCGCCACGCTGGGGTTGTGGCTGTGACAAGATGGCCACAACTCCTCTCCCTGATGGAGCCTGTCATCTGGTCCTTCTTCTGGTGGCAGCTCCTCAGACATCACCCTGCTGAGCCTGGGAGACCCTGGATTGATCCAGCTGGTGCAGTGGTGTGGTAGCACAGGCTCCATCCGTCCTCTGATGATGCCTTTGCACCACCCCAGGCCACGTGCATGACAGTGCTGGCTGCTCCCTGCAATGCATGCCCACACCCTGCTCTGGTTAACAGTGCAGCCACACCGAGCTGCCCAGCACCCTGCCTGGGGGCCTGAGCCCTGCCTCGGTGTGGGCGAAGGCAACCGAGGACCCCTCTTCCTCCACATCCTCCTTCTCCTCTCCCCCTGCCCAGTCGGCATCCGCTGCTACAACAAGATTAAACCAATTGCACCGTTATTTGTTTCATATTTAATAAGGGCTTGAGGAGCAGATCTCCCAGCAAGCCCCTGCTATCAATCAAACCCGCACAGAGTCCCCCTTCGAGCCCGCCTTTCCAAGTAGAAAGAAAACAAAATTGGTCTAATTTATTATTCATTTGTTCATTAAGTCTGTATTAACCAGATATATTATAAAGGAAAACAGGATTGCGCCTTTTGATCAGTGAACTCTCTGCTCATGAATATCCATGAGGCTCTCCTCTATCCCAGCACCTCTCCCGTGTGAGGAGTGAGAGGATGGAGGGTGTCAATGGTGGGTGCCAGCACAGGGCTGTGTCCTGGCACACTGCAGGGCTGGGAAGCTGCTCCCAGGTCTCCCTCCTTCCACGGCATTGGGGATCAGCTGTACCATCCCATGGCACTCCAGAGCTCAGACCACTCATGGCTGCCCACGGCTGGAAGGCGGAGGCCGAGCCCTGCTGGGTGCAGGGGGCTGTGGGGACATGCTATGGGGCACTGGGGCGATGGGCTCCCCTCCTGCCTGCCTGGGGCTGAGCAGAAGCCGAGCAGGTGGTGTTTCTGCGGCGTGAAAAAGCAGCATATGTCCCTGGTTCCCTGGCGTGTGGCGGCGGGCGGCAATGCCTGTGACTCCCCCCGACGCTGTGGGGAGGCAGAGAGGGACCCCAAGGTGCCAGTGATGCCCTGCAGGACCAGCACGGGACCAGGGCAGCAGCATGTCCTCCTACTCCCTGGGACATCCTCCATAAGCCCCTTGGTCCATCCCCGGGAGGATGGGCCAGGGCAGGATAAGGGCCCCGGGATGCTCTTGTAGGGACCGGCTGGCACCAGGTCATAGCTCATGGTGACGTGCACCTGAGCGAGTGAGCAGCATCTCAGGCAGCAGCAGGGCTGCTGGAAAGCCACATCCCAGCCCAGCAGCGTGGTAGATCCCAGCCGTGCCCAGGAGCTGCTGCTCCCTGCAGCAGCAACGGGTGTACTCGGAGAGATGCCAGATCCGCATGGATGTCCATGCACCCATGCAGTCCAGCCAGACCTGAAAATAGGTTGGTTTAAAAAATGCATCACTTTGAAGTTATGTAAATTAAAGGCAGCAGCAAACAGCATGCTGGCAAAAGGGTTTCCAATTTTTTTTTCCTCCTTGCCAGCTTCCTCCAGTTAAAATTGGGTTGCAATTCATTAATAAAGGAACAGTTGTACTGAGTAAGCTCCCGTGCTTAAATCAGGACAGAGAAGCGTAATTAACCCAGCTCCAGTCTGATGTGATGGAAGAGGAAAATGCTCTTCTGTTTTGGTCCCTTCTCTTAAAAGCCCACTGCGTTCTCCCGGCCTCTTGGGAATGAAGCCGAGCTTCTTATTTAAAAATGAAGCTCGCAGCCTGACGGAGCGGGTTCATGTATATATATATAAAAGCTGTCACGATGATATTTTATTCATACCCCTCTTCCCCTTCCCTTTGCTTGGAAAATCCAGGAGCAGCCAGCAGGCAGTGTGGAGAGAGAGAAAGCAAGAATCCCCTTTTAAAAGTAAATTACAGATGCAAGTCACATTAGTTGGAGCCCCACGAGGCGGCAGATTCCCGAGTACCAGGGCTGGCACCAGCAGCTTGGCCAGTCCAGACCTGGCACACCAGCTTCCCACTCCAAATGCCACCCACCAGGGAGCAGGAGGGGACAGGCAGGGGATGGCACTGGGTTTATGCCACTGATTTGTACAAGCTGAAGATGTGGCCTCACTCCTCTAACTGGAGCTACCACCTGAATTACAGCCTAATTACAGACAGGGCCACGAGGAGCTCCTGCTGGTGACTCCCATGGGTGGGATTCAGCCTGTTGTCCCCAGCTTGTGGTGAGAGGATTCCTTCTCCACCATTATTTCTGGGGATGAATTTGCCACCTTTCCCCGCAGCAGTTTGTCTGGATGAGCTAGATGCTGTCCGGCCACCGTCGAGCTGGCACGTGGCTCTGCATGTTGATGGAGCATCCCTGCTGCTCAGCACTGCTCTGCCTGGCCGTGCTCCCCCTTCCTCCACTGCTGCTTCCTCACCCCCTGTAAAAATAGGCAGCTGGTTGTGTGGGAAGGCAGACTATTTTGGCTGGTCTTGGGGTGAGGAAGAGATGCCCACAATAAGGGTGTTGGATTTGCTGTGTGGGGCAGAGGGTCCTGTGAGGCAGAGCAGGACAACGTGGTCCACTGAAACTGGGAGTGTTGCAGGAAGGTCCTGGCATGCTGTGAGAGACAGATGCTGAATTCCCCATGGGACTCATCAGCATCTCCTCTGCCCCTACTGGAACCATGCTGGTCCCTGTGTCACCTGGGGTGAGCTGGGGTGAACGCAGCCAGTCAGCACCAGTGCTGTGCAGGAGCATCCCCACAATGGGGACAAGCAGGCCTGAGATAAGGACATGCAGAAGTACCTCTGCAATGGGGACATGCAGGAGCACCCCATGACAGGGATGTGCAGCAGCCCTGTGGGGCTGCCCCATTCCCCCGGTGGCTTCCTGAAGGACTCTGCCCTAAGCACGGAGCTGGAGCGGGGGTGGTACTGCTGCATGGCACCACGGCTCCCACCCCATCAGGGACCTCCATATTTCTTTTGCTTCCCTGTGTCCTGTGCCTCTCCATGTCCACACCCTGTAGCCCTGTCCCATGGGGTTTTGAGGCTGCACTAGTTTTACTATTTGGGTTGGCTCTCAGAGCACAGGGATGCTGGACCCTGCCATGAACCCATTACACACCCTGCAAGCATCACTGGGGTTCATCCTCCCCTGCCGCACACCAGTGAGCCTGGAAATCCTCAGTGGGACAAACTGGGACCCTGGGACAGGAGGAGATGTGAGTGATGCCAGCCAGCCCTTTTGTAGCAGAGATGCTTCTGGTGAGGAGGGAAAAAAAAAGAAATCAGTGTTTGTTTCTTTCAGGGAAGATTGCTCTCTGCGTGCTCCTTGTATTTAGTTATTATTAAAGGGTTGTTTTGCTGTCAGTGAAAGCCTGCAATTACGGGCTCTCTCTCTTTTTTTTTCTGGCTGTCACTACTATTCCCCATGAAAGCATTGCCCACAGTTTTAGCATTTCTGCATTTCAATGTAAAGAAAAAAATTTTTTGAGATTTGGGCTGACACTTTCCATGTACACGCGGCTGGTTTCAAAATCCTCTGATTGTTTCCACCCCCCCAAAAAAACCCTCATCATTCTGGGGGCTCAGACCAGAGCAGGATGCAGCTGTGCACTAGAAGAGGCTCATTGGTCCTTGCCTTCTTGCTTGCTCGAGCCGTATCCAGGCAAAAAGCTCACAGGAATCCCACCGATGCCAGCGCTGTGGTTGGGAAGCCAAAACCACCTCACAACCTGCTCCCGTAAGTGCTGCTAGGGAAAAATATGCTGTTTTCACTGAAGATCCTTATAAATTTCCCTTGGTCAAATAATTAACAACTGATGGATAAAAACACACTTCGTGCCCTGCATCTGTCCACGGCACCTCCGCGTTGTGCCTCGCACGCCATAAGTCCCTTCCCTGGCCCCGTGCAGTGTGGGACAGCCCCAGCCAGAACCAGCACCCCTGCAGAGCCAGGGATTCAGCAGATGGGGCAGACCTGGCTCCACTGGGCCCTGAATCCTCAACATTCCTAGAGGAATTCCCCCAAAGTTCATGGGGACGCATCTCCTCTCTCCGAACCCTCTTCCCCGGCTGCATCACCGCTAATCTAATGTGGCTAATTTTAAATGAAGCTGCCCTCCCTTGACATGCATCTCCCCGTGGCATTGAAATTAAATGTAGGCTGTAATTTGGCATTTGAGAAGCGAAAGGGATGGTGGCCCTAAGGGAAAAGATAACAGCTTGGCTGTTTGTGTTAAATAGCTGTCTGCGAGCTTCAAACTGCAGCCGGAGATTCAGCTCACTGTGGGCAGGCTGCCAGCCGCTGGCCTGCTTTTTGGCTACAGCTCCTCCGCAGCAGGAAGCTTGGAGGGGGGATCTGAGCCCTGACCCCCGCACTGCATCTCACGGGGCATCTGCTTGTTCCCCACCCTCAGTGGCTCCTGCTAAAACTGTCTGGTGGGCTCCTTGCTCCAGCTCCTTGGGGCACGGCCACCAGGCAAACACCAGGGATGGATGCACAGCCACGGGGAAGGAGCAGCACGGTCCTTTGGGGCATCCTGAACCTGGCATGGGGCAGCACGGCCTGGCAGGGACATCCCAATCGCGTGTTGCACCTTGCAGGCTGGTGGCAGTCCATCAGGGACATCCCTGCCAAACGCTGAGCCGGTGTGGATTTGCAGCTGGTGATGCTGGGATTTGGCCTCAGCATGGCACAGAGGTCTCTAGATTGGCTCCAGCCCCCAGCTCTCCTTGCGGGGGAAGGCTGCCTGGCACCTGAGGACTTAGCTTTAAATAAAACTTCGCTTCCCTCAAATCAAATGTTTCTCTTGGCCTGAAACAAAAATAATTTTAATTTCAAGCTCACTTTTTTTATATTTTAATGGATGTTGTTAATAAAAGGGAGACTTTGAGATAGTAATTTCCAGCAGCAGAACATGCCTGTTTTGGGGGCAGTTTGTTTTAAACTGGAGAAATTTACCAAGGCAATAGGAATTTTCCTGGGCTCCCAGGTTGCCCCCAGATCACCTTTGCAGGGGACACTGGGGCAGGCAGGGGATGGAAAAGAGGCAGATGTCCCCAAGGCCGGGTCCAGCTGCAACCCAGGGATGGGGCTCCACGATGGGATGGTTACCTGAGGCACCCCACAGCCCCTCAACCTTCACGGGAGACCCAGCCCACCCACCTCCATCCCTCTGCCCTCCTCTTCCTCGCCTGCACCCAGCTGCCATTTCCCAGGAGCAGCTCGTCCCTCCCAGCCCTTTGTACCGCTTTTCTCCATCCTCCCCTTTGTTTAGCATTTTAATTATTTTAATTACCTTGTTTGCCAGCTTATCGCGGCGCTCAAACCCATCTGTGTGCGCGGGAGCAGACACAGACTTTTATCTGCAGCCCGCCGTCAGCCCCATTAGCATTTTTTGCTCCGGCGTTTGGTGGAGGAAAGGAGAAATTAGCATTTCTGCCTGGGCCGGTGGGGCTGGCACCACCACCGTCCCTCGCCTCGCAGGGTCACTTCATTCTTCCCAGAAGAATGGGACTAATTTATCTCTCACCCGCCTTGTATCCATTTCAAATGAGAGATTAATAAAATAACAAAGATAAAGCCCAAGCAGGGGCGATGCCTGAGCCCTGCCGTGGGGTTTTCCCTCCCCAGGGAGGTGGCAGTGTCCAGGTGAGGTGGATGCTGTTCCCAGGGCGCACCGTTGGGTCGCCAGGAGCAAAGTGCCTTTGGGGAAAAAAAAAAAAAAAAGCTTCTTTCTGTTGAATTTAGACGTCAAAATGCTGCTTGGAGGGGAAGGTGGGGGTCAAAGGCAGGGATCCTGATGGTGAGCAGGAGGGGATGAGAACACGGCTGGGGGTTTCAGCCCGTGGTTAAAACAGCCATGTTGCTGTTTCAGGTGGGCTGCATGGCTGGAGCCCCCCACTCTCCTTTAGGGACAAATGACAGATTTCACTGCTGGAAACGCTTTTACAGCATCCTCTTAGCGCTACTTAAATGCCTCTCCCAAAGAGACCCAACCACCAATAAATCTGTATCAGCTCACCTTCAAATGCACTTTGGTGCCCTATTTTCTCTCCACAACAACAAATTAACAGTCCCAGTTTTGGGAATGGCTGCCAGCCGCCCCAGCAGGGCTCCCCTGAGTGGCCCAAGACCGCTTTTCCTATATCAAAACGTTGCTATAATTGTGAGCTGCACCTGGAGACCTGCCCATGGAGGGGGGGGTGTAGTGAGGGCAAGGCCGGGTGAGCAGCAGTCCCTCAGGGAAGGTTGGGGTGACAGGTGGTTCGTGGGTACCCAGCTGTGCCATGGTGTGAGCAGGGTGGAAAACATCCCATGGAGTGGGGCTGGAGATCCAGGAGCTCCACCTAAGATGGGACATCTGTAGGGACAGGACATCCACTGGGACAGGACACCTCATAGGAAAAGAATACCCCATGGAGATGAGATGTTCCGTGGGAACAGAAAACCTTTTGGAGAGAGAAAATGCATCCATGTGAGGATAACCCTTGGGGACAGGATATTTCTTTAGCACAGGACCCAATTCAGGATAGGATGTTCCTTGGGGATAGGACCCCTGTCCAGGACATCCCTCAGGGACAGGATCTGCCTTTCCAGGAAAGGAATGCCCCTTTGGGACAAGATTCCCTTCGAGGATGTGATGGCCCTGGGGGACAGGAATCCCCTTAGGGACAGGATGCCACTTGGGGACAGGCCAGCCCCTTTGCTGCCAGGGCAGCAGCAGCAAGGACCATCAAGAACCCCCTTCCACTCCCATTACCTGCTTCTAAACCCTTCTTTAAACACTCAACACACTTCAATGTGTGAATAAAGGGGTTTGCACTTCTGATTCGAGTCATTGGGGAGAGTGGAGTCAATTAACCAACTTTCAGAGCAGAAGAAATCTATCAAAAGCCTGCACACCTTTCCTGCACCCAGCAAAGTCCTCTAAGACCCAAGAAAGGCAATAAAGACCCATTTATTAGTCCCAAATCCATTAAGCAAATGAGTCAGAGATGCAAAAAGATCTGTCAGCCCAGAGAGGCTTGAGGAAGGCAGCAGGTGTATCCCAGGGGATGGGGTGTAGGGACAGTGGCCCCGCAGACACCACGGCTCTGCACTACAGCCTGCCCTGGGAAAGCAACAGGCCAGTGTTTTGATAAGATTTGGGCTGTGAAACTTAATGAGGAGGAAATTAGGAAGAGAAACTTTACTGAAATAGCCAAAGGAAATCATCCCACTGAAGCAATGGGATGAGGAGCGATGGAAGGCGGAGGGATCAAACTCAAAGGAAGGTAATAGCAGACATGGCACCATCCATTGAATCTGCTAGGGGAAGAAGGGGAGGAGGAGGAGGAGGAGAGAGAGGAGGAAGGAGTGCCTAACTGCCTTGGCACAGCCTGGTACCGTTGGCTGGCAAGTGGTGACGTTGGTGGCATTGCAGGGCAGAGAGAGCACCAACCCCACCGTGTCCAGCCGAGCCGCGGGAGAACAGCCACTCCCTTCACAAGCACATCATCAGCTCACTGCTCCACTGCTGCTGGAAAGCACAGCAGATTCAATCCATAATTTACAGGAAGATCCATCTGGGGAGCGGCTTTGCAAGCCTGGGAGAACAGTGCTGCCCTCCTGGCTTGTGCTCTTCATTTAATTTAAAAAAAATCTTTACATCAAGGGATGGTATGAATAAGGGCTAGTGACAGGCATCATCCCCTCCCTACCCTGTCACTGTCACCTCCCTGGCTTGTCACAGCAGGTCCTTGCACCCTGTTTTAACTTTTCCAGGACATGGTTCGGAGGTGCTGGCTCCTGCATCTTTAACTCAGATGTTCGGGACATGCTTTCTTAGGAAGCCCCCAGAGATGCTGCAGCTATCAGGGCCAGGCTGGATGATGCTGGTTGCTGTGGAAACAGCAGGGCCGGATTCAGGGACCACAACATCCTCCCTGGACCCAGGACTAGCTCATCTCACCTAGTTTGCAGCTGGAGAGCATAGGCTGCAGGAGAATTGTTCCGGTGGCATTGGGCTGTTCCCATCCCCAGCCCACTCCAGTCCCATCTTACCCAGGGACTGATGGGGTTACCCCATCTCACTCTCCCTATGTCACACACGGGGTGTTTCCTTGCACAGGGGTCCCTGGAACAGGAGACAATCCTTTGGATCTGGGCCACCACTTCTGCTCCGGCCACCACTTCTGCTCCAGCCACCTGAGGGGCTGGACCCAGCCATCCCACTGGGCACTGCATGGCACAGCCTGGCAGCTCCAGGCCACCATGTCCCAGGAAAGCCTTTTGCACCAGCACCAGAACTTCACCCATCCTGTGCACCACTACAGACTCTCCTAAATGTCATCCAATCCTGAAGGAGGTGGGACACAGTGACAAGCCACAAGTCCTCCATAGGTATAGCCAAGCCCTGCCATCTGCCAGGCAGGTGCCACTGGGTGCCAGACTCCCACCCATCCCAGGCTCATTCCCGCTCCGCTCACGGGCAGCTCAGCTCGTTAGGGATGCCGGGATGATAGAGTATCCTGCCAGAGCAGAGGAAGCCAGGTAAACCTCTCCATCCATCAGGGCCCCCACTTTCTGCCAAGCACATTAGGGGATAATTAAGTAAAAATAGGCCTTCCGACCAGTGTAGCTCATTAAGGGCTAATTAAGTTAATTAGTGCCAGGTGTGGATTGCAGCGCTTGCGCGTGTGGCTGTTGTTTGCTGTAATTGCATTTTCTCAGCAGCTTCCTTCGCCAGGCTGGAGCGTGGCCAACAAGGAAGGGATTCAGTGCCCGCTGTTGGTGCAACACAGGGCGGCTGATGGGCACCCAGCGATGGCACCGCACCAGGAGCAGTTAACCCTTCTTTCCCCGTGGCCCCTCCCCGGGGCAGCTCTTCCAGCCAGGGTCTGGCTGTGGGGCAGCATTTGCTGCCCTTGCCCATCCCTCTTGGTGTGATCCTCCTGCCTGCACATGAGAGCCTCGTCCCCAAAAGCAGCCATGAATGCAGGGGACACCCACGGGCTTCACCTCCCCAGGACTCAGCACCAAGCCTGAGACCTCTGAGGGTGTGTGAAGGCAAATATGGGTAGGGATGAAGCAGCAAAGACAGCTGAGTATGCTGGTCATGTTTGTGCTGGCAAATAAAAGAGGAATGGTGGAGAAAACGGTGGGGAGGAAGAGAGAAAGGCGAGAAGAAAGCATGAGAAGGTGAGGAGACAGATGCCAGGCTCTGATCTCTGCTTTCCGCACCCGGGAGCAATTAGAGCTATTCTGCCTGTGCCCCGCGGAGACACTGGAGGGATGAAGATGTGACAAAGACCAGGCTATTTTTTGCTGAGGTTACTGTCACTAATAAATGGAAACTGTCCCTTGACACGTGTTCCTGCTCCTTCCAGCGTCTGGGTATTTGGCATCCTCCTCCAGGCGCATCCCTGCTGGTAGGAGCCTCAGTCAGAGCTGACCCACGCTCCCTCCAGAGAGGCAAGACTCATAAACAATTCCGTGACATACAACTGACAGCCCGTGAGGGGATGGAGAGGCTGCACAGGCACTGGCAGCTTTTCCCCATCCCTCTCCCCATGCCATGAATCAGCCCCCACTGAGGTGGGAGCTGGGCAGAGAGCTCCATCCATAACCTGGGATGGATGCTGGGGAGCACAGCCAGCATTCTGGGGGGCTGCCTAGCCCTATCCAGTGGAAAGTTACTGCTGCCTGCATCCCTGTGGCAAGTGGGATGGGGAGAAGGGGGCTGAAGGGGAAGCAGGAAGAGAGCTGGGTCCTTGCATCCCCACCGTGATCTTTCAGTGCCAAGATAATTGCCTGCCGGTGACAGCTGAGGTCAGGCATGACAGATATCCTGGGAGGAGCTCCCGGCTCCAAGACCTCCCTGCAGCAACCCAGTTCAATACTGGTGTTGAGAGGTAATTTTCCCAGTCTCCCCCAGTGAAGGCTCTCTCTGGGTGGATCTGGGTTCAGGCGATGATCCCTCCATCATTCCTGCCTTCAAAGCGCACACAGCCCCACCAAACAGCCCCGCACACAGGTTGTGATCCCTAGGCAGGGATAGAGGGTAGTAGGGTACCAAGCCTGAAGCCCTGGAGCTCCCATGGGGTGTGGTGGGAGCACCCAAGCAGGAGCAGTGCCCACCTGGGGGTCAGTGGGGCACAGACCTTCCTCTCCCTGCTCCCTGCCACCCCATCTTGATGCACCAGGGATGCACAGAGCATCAGGCAGCCCCACTTCATCTGCTATGGGGAGGGGGCTGAGGAGAGGGTGTCCTGAGGGTGGCCAGAAAGCTGGTGGGCACGTCCTGGGGCTGGTAATTCATCCCTCCCTCCCTCTGCACTGGTCTCGCTGCAGCGGGATTTTGCTCACCCTGCTCCAGTGATGGGAATGGGGTAGAGCAGGAGAGCTGCATGTTGGGCGTGGAGAGGCCAGGATGAGACCTGGAGGGTGATGCCACCAACTTGGCACCTGCGGGAGCGAGCACATGTCCAGGCAGGGAAGCAGGTAGGAAAGCAGACAGGGAAGCAGGCAGGGAAGCAGGCAGGGAAGCAGGCAGGGAAGCAGGCAGGGGAGCAGGCAGACCAATCTCCAGGGCGGCTCTGCAGCACCCTTGGCTGCCCTCTCCTCGATGCCGGGTGCGAGGCTGACAGGATCATTACAGCTGCTATCTGGGCTCACGGGGCTCGTCCCTCTCCCTTTTGCCTTTTGCATAATGGATAGGCTGTGAGTAATGGGAAATGGCAGCCCAGCCGCGCTTGCTGGCAGCCCCTTAATGAAGAATATGGAAATCTCATCAGTCCAATCAGGCCAGCAAATGAAACTGCTTTCCCCCGACGATGTGAGCAGAAGGCTAACGACCCGCGTTCTCTGGCTCCATCCCTCTCCCAGGAAGCCCCCCCTTTCCCTTTCCATGTTGACAAGCGAGCTGTGAACTTCATTTTTTCTGGCAAGCAGATCCCAAGCTCATCTTCCCTGTCCCCCTTGCACAGGCTTGGCTCAGCAGGTATACCTGTCCTGAGCCTTCCCCTTGCTCCTCAAGGGCTTCACTCCACACCCATGGTGGTGTCAACAGCTGGGTAGCACCATCTGCAGGTGTCACCCATCCCTGGCTCCTGATCCTTCCTTGTGTCCTCCTGCTGTGCCTGAGCCTCCCAGCATCAGCTTTGCCACAGCTGGAGGTGCAAGTCTGTATCCCACGGTGGGGATGTGGGACATACGTGGTCCCCCAGCTGAAGTCACCTGACACCACGTGCCCCTGCAGGCACCAGGGTCTCTGTTGGGCTCATGTCAAATGAATCCCAGCACAACTGAGCTCCATGGACCTGAGTCTTCTCCTGCAGGAACACCTGCAAAGAGCTACAGGATGGAGAAACCACTGTTTCCTCTCCTGTCTTGCTTGTCCATCACCCATAGCCTTGAACCTGGTCTAGAAGACAGGTTCAACTCCACTCACCTCCTGTAGCATGCACCATCCTCAAACAAGACCTCCAGCCATGACACCTCATGTTTTGCCAGAATTGAATCATCTTTCAAGAAACTATACGCCTTAGTCACATGGGGGCCACCCTGCTAGGAGCTGGAACCAGTATTCCTCCCTCAAACACATCCCTCTTTGGTGTCATCTGCAAACTTGATTATGTGCCTTTTGTCTCCTCTTCCCCATAAGCACCCCGGCCCTGAGCAGCGTCAAAACTTCAGTGCAGGTCCCACAGGTTTTGTTGCTCTGGGCTTCTGAGCTGTTCTCTCCACAGAGCTGTGAAATGCTGTTCTTCAACTTGGCTACCATGTTTTTAGTACTACCTAGTACAAACTAGGAGTTTGTCCTGTGTATCTTGGTAGGATGTGTGACTGAGAAAGCCTGACCTTGTCCATAATGAGGCACAAGACATGGTCAGTACTGGGATCTCAGCCCACACTGGGATCTGTAGAAGGATGGTTGCCTTGGATAAGGACTTGAGGGATGCAGGCTCAGCTCTACCTCAGACTCCCTGCACAGGCTGTTTGCCCAAAATCTGCACCAAGACTTCAGAGCTGGACTTGCTGGGTCCCAAACATGGCCAAATATAGATGTTTGCGCAGCAGCTCACACCAGCAGGACCTGACCCCCACAGCAGCATTATGTGGCCTTTGCAATGCCTCAGGCAGGGGAGAGCAGCATCCTCCTCCCCTGCATCTGTCTGCTCCGTGGGCAAAGGCAGGAGGCTGGCAGGAAAACGGCCGCTCGCTGGTTCGGGGGAACGTTTAATTGCTGGCTTTCACAGCCAGCATGTAGCTCCTAAACTGATGGTGTGCCTTGGCTATGAATTTGCCCAGAAGCACCGAGGTGGGTATAGGTTTTAATAAAATCCCCAGCTATGTATACACCCAGGGCATTCATCCGTGCATAAATACATCTGTGGCGTGCGCTCGTTGTACAGTGGAGGATGGTAGCTCAGGGCTGGAGGAAACCATTTGTTTCCATGAGTTATAAGATCATATCTGGAAACACCTCTAACAAGCCAAGATCAGTGCGGCGGCTGAGCTGGCGCTGGTCCCCAGCGCAGGCTGTTTGCACACACCAGTAATGATGTGAACGGGCTGCCGCTCAACGGGCTGATCAACATCAAACCACTGAAATTAAAGGCTGAGGAGAAGCAGAGCCATAAACATTTATTGCAACAACTCTGCGTATCATCAGCTGCTGATTTGGAGGCAGTGGAAATGTGCAGCTGAAATAATAGGATTTATCGGAGGCTGAGATGAACTGTCCTTGATGGATGGTTGTGGAAGGGAAACAATGTGCCATCTCCAGCACAAGGCCATTCTTAAAATAAAGCAAAGAGGTGGGGGGGCTGTTGCCTTTATTAACACTAATCTCTCATGATTTTAGAGCCCACACCAGCCGTCAGACCCAAGCACAGCTGAGTGAGAAAGCCAGCTTGAAGACAATGCGCTGGAATATCCCAGAGGACTGGAAATCAGAGTTGTGGTCTCTAAACACTGAGTGTGTAATTTGCTGGAAAGTTGACACCATTTCTGCTTCGTCTTGATGCATTTTCCATTTGTTTGATCCCTTTTACATTTTTATCTCTGTTCTTCAGACAGAAAAAGCAAACCTAGGAATTCTTCAGCTGCTCCCTCTTTCCTTCCCAATTTTTTTCTGTTGCTGCACTGACACAACACAAGTTCATTAATAATGACACCGATGGTTTGCCTTTTAAAGCAGAAGCACCTCCATCTCCTGCCACCCACCAAAGCAATGGAACCCCACCTTTGGCAGGACACACAGCTGCTGTGGTCCCCACAAACAGCAGATTAAGGCAGGAATTGATGGCATTTGGAGCTCGGTGCTGTTGTAATCGAATAGTCTTCTGTCTCCTTGAGCACCCTGTAATGCTCCTTCAGCTAACAGCCTGGGAGGAGGAGAGGGCTGAGAAAGCAGTGTCAGAAGAATGCAGGAAGAGAATAATTCGATAGATTTTTTTAGCTTTTTTTTTTTTTTTTTACACATTGATCTGAAAATTGAAGTTATGGATTGTTTTTTAAAAGGTAACTTCAGATAAAATCTCTCTCTCTTTCTCCTTCTCTTTCTGTCTCTCTGCTAGAAGTGATCCCAAGGAAATATTTCAATGCCAAAGTTTCCGGCTTACAGGTCATCCAAGAGGTTTTATGCACATCAAAGTACCTAATATTTGAAACAGAAGAAAAACCCAATTTGACTTCATCAGATTTACAAAAAAGTTAGCTTTGGCTGCACTGAATGTCTTCCACAAGCCCCATAGAGAAGAACTGTCTTATACCTCTGCTAAACCTCTCCTGGGTATCCCTGAGCATGGCTGGATGCAGAGAAGCGACTGCTGGGACAAACTGGCTCTAATTTCCCCTCTGAAAAGTGGGGGGCAGCATTACAGCTAAGCCCTTGTCAATGCTCTATGGTACTGACAGGACAAACCCAACTGGACAGAGGCAAAGGGGAATGTGATGCTGTCACTGTCCAATCTGAGACATCCCTGATAGCCCCAAATTTAGTGCACCATTCATACTTCATTGGTCTCTATACTTCAACACCAGCATCTCAGATAAAACAAGCCTCCCCAGGAGACTCTGTCTCATTTTTCTTGCTCAAATGGGTTGCAGAAGGGACTTGCTTTTGTTTCCACCAACACAAAGCTGAAAAAAACCCCTCAAAGCTACATCCGTATGGGATGTGGGTGGTTGGAGAAAAATGGGTTTCCTGCTGCTTTGTATGTCCTAAAGCCTATTAACTGGTACTCTGTCTCTACCACTTCTTGTTTTGCCTGGCAGGTTAAGCCCGCGTTGGCTTGATGAGACATTAGTGGCAGAATTTCTCCTGTGCCAGCCTGCCACAATTCCCACTCCCACAGTTTCAATGTCCCTGATTAGCTGCTGTTGAAGGCATCATTTGAAGTTGTTGCACCACATCTCCTCACTGAGACCTCAAAGGAACCTCGTATCCCTCTGAAGATTGCTGTGAACTAGGTAGAAACAAAACTGGTTTCTTCAAGGTTGATGCAGTGAGCAACCAAGGCAGAGCGAGGGAGCAGGGACATCCAAGCAGAGATCTGCTGCCTGTTCTGCTGCTCTGGGCATTTGGCTTCTTGCTGCCCAAGTTCCTACATGCACAGGGCCCCTCCTCCCTGGGGCACCTCTTCTCCACAGACCTTCTGTCAGAAATAAAGCTGGTCATCCCACCTCATTGTGAAGGGAAGAAGCAGTCCACAAGTTGTATGAAATGGCTGGGATTGTGTCTGGAGTAGGTCTTTTCCATGGGGCTGGGATGGGTTTGCCTTGATGCTGAAGGTCCCAAGAGCAGTGGTCACTCTTTCCCAGAGTGGCCTGGGGCTGGAACCTGGGGCTGGAAGATCCAGGATCAACCCCCATGCTGTGTTTTTAGGTATAGGAGCCTCTAGCATGTGATCCCTCATTGAATCACTAACCCCTAAACACATAAATCAAACCTAGCTCGGGGATCATGCCTGCAGGAACGTTCTGTTTGTTCCAGGAGGGCTCACCTCAGCAGCAGCTTTTGGAAAAACCTTGCCAAGGTTTGACAATGGGAAGGAAGAGCTGCCATGTGTTTCTGTTGGCATTGACACATTTGCCCCATTATTCATTGGCTGGTGTGCATTTTGCTTCCTCTTGGTTCCCAGCCTACTTTTTCACTGGGTTTGCATGCCTTTGAGGCAAAGAGCACAGAAACAGTGCCAGAGCGATAGTCATTTGCCAAGAGCCAACTGGGCATACCCTGGGCTTTAGTTTTCATTGGCAATAGTCCCAGGAGAAGGTGTCTTATAGTCCTCCATTGCCTGTGTCGCCTCTCCTCTCCCCTCCCCTGTCCAGCTCACTAATCATGTTTTAAATCTATTAGCTGATTTTTTTTTAAACAGACATGATGGAAGAGTAGGAGTCTCAAAAACAAGTGTTAGGAAAACACGTGTTCAGGTCTTTTTCTTCCATATTTTTGCAGCACCAACCGAAGTGAAAGGCTATGAAGTATGAGCACACCTTTAATCAGGTAATCAATCCATCGGGGAGAGAGCAGTACTATACCAATCCATTCAGGACTAAAGAAAAGCTTCCACCAGTGCCTCTCACCATCCATAAGAGACTCAGTGTCTCTGCCAAGTATTGCAAGTTCTTCTCTACTGGACAGGGTCTCCCAGGATGGCCGAGCACTGGGAGAAGGACAGCCATGGGACGCTGCCCACAGCAGGAGCCACTCACTTCTCAATGGGTCCTTGCCCAGTCAAACAACACCAGCTTGGGCTTCATGTTCTGTTTATGCCCCCAGCAGAACTGAAGAAAACCCAGTGCCCATCCTTCCCAGCATTCCATCTCTAGATGCCTTTTGCTTTGCACAGTTGCCCTACAAGCAGAGCAGCGTGGGGCAGGTTGCATGGGAAACAGCACTGCCTTGCCAAGAAGGGTCCTCAGGTCTTCTGCCCAAACTGTAGACCTGCCTTCTCCTAAGACAGCGTGAAGGCCAGGAAGAGAGTGAAGCTATGAGGTCCACCTCTGAAATAAGCTACCTGAACCCAGGCACAGGTCCGGTCAAGTCAGACTAGAGTTTCTCCAGGTGGGTCTGGCTGCTGCTGGAGCTGCCAGCAGCACAGGGGAACAAGGGGAAAGACTTCTTGCCTTTCCTCCGCAAAGGCACCACTTGGTCTGTGCCCACACCACTTCTTCCCTGAAATGCTGTGCTGGGAAGGTGTTGCTGCTCTCCCAGTGGACTGGCACGAGGAAAGCAAACTGGCTGTCCTCAGCATTTGATATAGGGCTTTCCACAAACACCAGCTAATGGGAATTCCTCAGTGGTGTCCCTGGGAGCTTCAATATTGGATGTCAAGGCAGACTTTTGTCTTCTCAGCAGGCAGTTGGACCTGATGTGCTTAACTCTTTCCAGCCCGAACCAGAAGGTAAGGGACTGAGCAAAGCAGGGTCTCAGAGTGGGCTCCAGCTCCCTGCTGTGCTTGGCTGCTCCATGCCCTGGCCTCAGCTGCACAGCACTCCTGCTCCTGCAAACTCAGTGCACATCCAGCTTTGTTTTATTGTCAAGGCGCCTCGGAGGACAGGAGTTCAGGAGGATTATTGAATGCCTTGCAGCTTGGAGCTGGCAGGCACACAGGGCACGCTGAAGGGTTTTGTTTGTGCCTGGTGAGAGCAGCTGTGGGCAGGAGTGGGTGAGTGGGGAAGTTACCAAAAGAGAAATAAGGAAACAAAAGGCACGTTTGGGCAGGAGGGGTATGTTTGCATGGGGGAGGGCAGGAATTTCTTTTCTTTGTCGGAAAGTCTAAAGTGCCTTTCTTTAGTGCCTCGGTCCCTGCATGGGGCCTTGGTCAATAACATTCCTCCCTCACCCTGCGGAAGGAGACGGGCCAGGCAAGACACGGCTGAATGAAATTCCTCTCACCTCACCCCGTAAACATCCCAAGAGTCTGGCCCCATTATGGCAGGGTACAAAAGTCTGGGTCCGAGGCCGAACAAAAGGATGGGGAAGAAAGTGCAGGTTGCCAGGGCAACGCTGTCCAGGCCGCCTGGTTTTATCAGCAAGGGGCCTGGGTTTTCTGCCTGAGTTACGGGAATCTGAGGCAATTTATTTCCACCGCAAGACAGAGGCTTTCGAGGGCAGCATGGTGAGGCTCCGGCTTTGCTTTTGGTGTTCACAGCAGGGCAGGTGAGGTGGGACAACCGGCATGGTCTCTGGGGAAGCCGGGTACCCAGACAGTCAGCAGCACCTCAGGTGGCACAGGAGCAAAGTGAAGCCCAGGGCATCTCCTGCAAAGGTTTACACAGGGTGGTGACCCTCTGGTGGGTCTGTCCAACTTGCTACTTACAGGACGTGGGCTCTGTTCCAGCCTCCTCTGCAACACAAGGAGTCCACTCATCCCTCTTTTCAGAATCCATTCATCTCCTTTCTCTAAGGGTGGATTTACTACTTTCTCCCTGCTTGGGGATCTCAGTGTCTTGTCAGGTTGGATTAAACTGGGGAAAACTGTTTTTCAGTAGCTTGACAGAGAGCATTTTACAAACTAATCCAGATATGCTTTGTTATTTTCTTTCCAGATGAAGGTTGGTGACTTCTAGGTCTAGTGCTATCTGCTCTAGAGAGCATCAAAGTTTCCTCTGACAGGCCTGGATTGCAGTGGGAACATCTGGAACCCAGTGCCTAAAGGGTCAGAAGAAGTGGCGCTGCCAGGTCCCCCCCAGCATGGCATTTAGCAATGCTAATGCAAAACATTAAAGCTCCTTGAGCCACTGAGGACAGGGTCTGGGATGTGTTGGCCTCACATCGACAAGGAGGATTTCAGCTATGGCAAATTTAGTTCCAACTAGATGGATGTCCTTTCCTACCAGTTTTGGCGACAAGAGAGAGGGTACTCTAGGGACTTGGAAGCAGTAAGGACAACATGGCAAGCCTAGCTGAGATAAATCTTACAAAGGGTGTTATGACACTGGGAAAACTATCATTTAGGCATCCACTCACCATAGTGGCTCTATTGGGTGGCAAAGATGTTCATGATGTGGCCCCTGGCCAGTCTGAAGGAGATGATAATGCTGGGTGTAGGGTCAACATGTAACACAGAGAATGACAGAATGAAGCCTGAATGGTATAACAAGACAAGAGACAAAAGTCTCTTTTGATGCCCTGCAGCCAGGACAAGCAGGTATTTGTGGTTTCCAAACAAACTCATATGCCAAAATGCAGGTGTGATGGCACTGTTTCCAGAGGCAGAACCTCTCACACAAGAGAAAGAACCACACTGAATGTTGTGAATGTAATACCCACTCCTCATTTGTCTGATGTTTTTTTACTGCAGGGCTTGGGGAGTTTGCAGGATGGGTCAGTAGCATGCCAAGATCTGGAAGAAAACTTGCAGGCCAGCATGGTTAAACGGCTGGAGCAGAACCAGCTCGGCATGCCATGGAAAGCATTCGGCCGAGACAGCCTGCTCATCTCAATTCATCTAGACAAATTTCTAGACAAATGCAGCAAGCTGTGCTCAATGGAGTGACAGGGAAATTACTAATTAAACTGGAGACGATGGGATTAGTGGAAGAAACAGAAGTCGGGTACAGAAGCTGTGCCTCTGGACAGAGGCAGTAGCAGGCTAGACAGAGTTTGCCACTGGAGTTTCTCTGGAATCGATCCTGGGATTGATCTTGTTTATTCTCTCCATGAATGATGTTGTCATAAGAAGTGGAAGCGCTTAGGTTAAGCCAGCTGATGACGCAGAAGGGGGAGGCATTGTGAATGCAGAAGAGATGGGAGATCAAACAGAAAGCAGCAGACAACCTTGAGCATGGAGACACAGGAACGAGTTGAAATTCAAGAGCACGAAATGCAAGACTAATCACAGGGTTGGGGCTTTTTGTGCTAGACAGGGAGTGTGTCAGTTGGACATGACTGAGGAGGAGGTGAACTTCGTTGTAGCAGTCATGGGTGATTATGAACCACCAATGAGCTAAAGGCACAAAAAGGCGAACAAGACCCGAGGGGCTTGGGATATTGCCAGTAGAAGCAGGAAATTATTAATAGCATTTGCAAAGTACTGACAAGACCTCATCTAGCATCGGGTAGGAGTCCTGGACAGGTAGGCTGAATTCACGCCAGAAGCAGTGCAGAAAAATTCTCAGAATATGATCAAGAGACTGGAGATCCTGTTTCACAAGCAAAACAAAGGCTGGAAGGAGTTATCTTCTCCATTGGTTTGCTAGTGATACTCAGGCACACCAGAAAAGCTCAGTAATTAGAAAGCAAGGATCTTGACAACCCCAGAGACCCTGTGTCCCTGTGTTTCCAGCCCACCTGAAACCACCTGAGCTCTTGCCCTCCACAGGACCTCTTTCTCAGAGTGACCGCTTGCATCCTGCTCCTTCCCCCTCCCTGCCTTCGTGTCTGGAAACTGATCCCCACTTCAACTTTAAATAGGGAAAAAGAAAAGGAAAGCCAGTAGACTGGGTCTTTTGTACAGCAAAGAAGATTAGGGGCCTCCCAGGGACTTGCAGCTTGTAAGAGGGAAGGGCTGGGAGATGGAGGGAGGTAGGGGGGAGGCTCTGCTCTCCTCCACAGCTGGTGAAACTCAGACCTGCCTTTGGTCTGCTCCTTACAAAATCTTTTTCTGTCCACCTTCCTTCCTTTTTTCCCCCCCAGCTTGACACTGTGGATCAGCATTTGAGGGACTAGGATTTTTTCAGTTCCTGCAATGGATTTAATTCCTGAAACGTGTGTCCTATTCCCCGCTGCCATGCTGAATCAGGAAAGCATTCACCCAAACAAAAGCCAAATCCCCCTCCTGGGGGCAATCAGGAAAAGGGGTCCCTGCAGTGGTCTCTAGGTTGAAGACAAAAGGTTCCTTGGACTATAGACAAGCGGGTTAGTGCCGCCATGGATTATGGAAACAGCTGTGGACAGCAAGGATTAGCCACCACCTGTGTGACGAAGGCTACGTGTCTCCAGTCCCAGGGCCAAGAGAACACGTGGCAGATGCTTTGTGCTACCTGTTTGCCTGAGCTTGACTCCAAAGGTGTTATCTTTACTTTCAACTTGCCCCACCAAATGCAAAGTGCCTAGGCTAGGATGAGCCAAACTTGCCTAGACCCAGGTTTGGACAATCTTAGCCTCTTTTAACTTGAAATGACTGACCCCTTCTCTCCTACTGAGAGAGCCCAATCTCTCTTTGGTTCTGGGCTGTAGGAAATGACTTGGTGGTGGTGAGCACACTAAGGCAGTGCAATGCCTGGGTATGGGGTGAGCACAGACCCCGCCACTGCCACCCGGGCATGGAGCTGCTCTTCATTCAACAGCTCGGTCTGCCATGGGGTGCTGGCTTTTTTAAAGCCTCCTGACTGAAGGGAAGCTGCTGCACCTTTTAAAGTGCTCTGTCATGTGGTATGTCCATGCAGCACCCCATCCCTTTAGCCCTTCTGGGCTCAAGCTTTGTCCTCTGTAAAACAGCCATAGCATAGACTCATCCTCTGGCAGGGGAGTTGCAAAGCTAAAATCATTAACAGTTTCGAAGCATTCAGCTATTTTAGTGAACTCAATTGAAAAGCTTTTTAGGAGACTAATAATCTTAGCTCCCTAGCAGAGATTGAATAATGTGCAGTAAATCCTGCCTCAGGCTTCATGCACTGAACAACACGGTAGAAAAGTCCTGGGAGACTTTTTGCTAACTGTGCAACGCTGGTCCTACATGTGGGATGAAAAAGGGTCCTCTGGAAAACAGCTCAGCTCTGGAATTAGCATTAAATCTGCTGCAACCAGATTGGTTTGGGCAATTTCATGTGTATTATGCATGTTTTGTTCTATAATAGTCAGCAATACAGTCCTTTTTGTCAAAGAGTTTTTGGGTTAAACTTTAACCAAAAAACTTTACCATGAGGGTCACTGAACATTGGAACTGTCTGCCCAGGGAAACTGTGGGGTCTCCATCCTTGGAGATACTCCAAATCTGATGGGATGTGGTGCCAATCAACCTGCTCAAGCTGACTCTTCTTTGAGCCAGGTGGTTGGACTACATGGTCTCCACAGGCTCCTGCCAACTTCAACTGTTCTATATTTTTTAATTAGCCATAGAAGATGTTAGAGTAAATATATGCATATAGTTCCTCCAAACTTAACAAGTAGGTGCCCTATAGAGAAAACTCAGTGAAAATAATTAAGTTGGGCAAAATTCTAAACTACTGAAGAATTGGTCTTACAGTGGCAAATGTTGAGCAGTCCTGACTGATACTCCTGACCCTGCTGACAGTGGGGTTGTCTCTCCTGCTTTAATTATCTTCTGCAAGCTCTAAGGCTGCTTCAAGTGTTTGGAGCTGCTATCTGCTATAACAAGATTGGCACAGCAACAGAAGCTTGAATTTTGACTGGAGATGTTGAGAAACTAGGTTTTCTAATCCTTTTTCAGAATATCTTAACTAGGTTTTATTAATAATATTGAGTCAGACTGAAGACTCACCTCCCACTGGCAATCACAGGTGGGTGTTTGGAGGAGAAATGGGGTGTGACCCTTCCCTCATGCTCTTGACTACCAGCAGTTTAGGATGCCGCTGGGTTGGGAGAGGATGCTTTAGCCTCTAACTTTCAGGGCATGAGGTTTGACAGGGGAGATGGCCATTCAGATGCAACAGCACTGAGCCTGCAATCCCTTGAGCTGAGGGCAAGGAGACACCCTGCTACCCATAGAGCATGAAAAGCCTCTCCTCTTTGCTTCTTCTATTCAGCCAAGAGAAAAAGACAGTGGTGGTGGCCTGAATTATGGCACTTGTGAGTTTTTCCTGGTGCTGACAATAATGAGGGGCAGCATTAGTTTCCAGGCAACTGATTTTGTGTCTTTCCAAGGGCCTCTGGCAGTGGGGTTTCTCACTGAGGACCCTGTTTTCTTCCCTTCCCTGTGTAAGCATAACACTTTGACCTAAATTGCACAAACTCCACTCTCCTGGTTGCAGGTTTTTTGCTGTGCCTTGCCCTTGATTTTCAGATCCTTGCAGTTCTTTTTTGAAATATCAGCCAACACGGGCTCTCCTCATGGAAATCCCCAGAGCAGGTGGATCTGTGGGGGCAGAAACACAAAGTGAGGGTAGCAGAGATTAAAGACTGGGCTGGTGGGACTGGAAGAAGACACAGTAGTAAGGTACAGCCCCAGAGAAGGCATGTGAACTTGGTGCTTCTTGTAATCTGGAGTGATAAGACTAAAAGAGAAAGACTGGGAAAGTGGAGTCAGCACACAGCTTTGACAGACCTTCATGCCTACAAACCTACAAAGCCACTCAAAACAAATTTGTCTGAATTTAACCAAGTCCTCATCTCTGATTGTGGTGCTAGTGCACCCATGATGCTGCTAAATGCCACAGCATATTCCCTGATAAAACCAGGGTTATTAAAGAGGAATAAAGCTAAAATACCGGTCTTTACCAGATAAAGCTGACTAAAGCTGGGTATTTGCAGGAACAAAGGAAATTACATTCTCCAGGCTGCATTGTAGAAGTGACCCCAAAAGTTCTGTGGCCCAAAACCATGTAGAACTGTAAATATGGTTCTTTTAGCCATAGAGATTTGACTTTTTAGAACCAGAATGGTGGGCTTTTTTTTTCATGGAACTTTACTTTTAGTCTTTAAAATAGGAAATTGTAGAAGAGAACTTACAGGCTTCTAGGAACATCAAGGATCAACTGTTTCCTAACAGAAGGCAAGCCAGGAGCCAAAGATGACCCCAATAAAGGCACTGCCCTTACCAGTCAGGGACCTCTTGTGTAACACTTGAATCCTGGGAAGAGAGGGAACTGGAGCTGGGAATCAGAATGTTCAGATCAACCCCAGGGAAGCAGCAACCACACCACTTCATACAATATGAAATGAGATCTAACAGGGAAGAGGAGAGGGAAGGTGGAGGGGGATCCATTATTCATGAAGGCAACAGTAGTACAACAGAGCTTCCACAGACCCACGCAGCGTCGGATAAGGTTACTGCAGAAACAAGGGGTGGTAATGGTATGCCAAAGCTCTGCTTCTTGGGTGCAGGAAGAAGAGAGGCATTGAGTCCTTCCTTTTGCCTTCTTTTCCCTTCCCTTCCCGACAGATAACACTCTCCTGGGGTATAAGACAGCAGAAATAAGCTTCCTTGGAAAGCTCTATTCGTGGTCCTTTGAGGAAGATTTGAGAAGTTAGAAGCCCACAGAGCAGACCCCAGAGAGATGGCAGACAAGTGAGATCAAGGTTCTCTGCCTCTCACCAAGGTTGATCCTGATTTCCTCGATAGGTAAACCTATCAGGGCTTGGCACTTGTCTCAAATGACAGCACGTGTTTGCCATGGCTCTGCAGTTTCTACAAAACAATGATTTCTTTTCTTCCCTCCCCCCCACCCTCCTCCCCTTGTTTTCTGCTTTCTCTCTTTATTCCCCTTGCAACCATAGCCACTGGCTCCTGTCTGGCAGGTTGGCTACAGGACACCATTTACAGCTGGATGGGTGAGCAGATACCTGTGCAGTGCTGACTGTTAAGAACATGGAGAACATACACCAGCAGCTGTCCCAGAGAATTAAACATCCCTGGCTGTTTGGACAGGAAACCAGGCTCTGGCTTTGCACTACTTGGCTTGGGAGCATCCTGAAAGTATGTCAGAGTATTTGTTAGAAAGAGGGAGAGCCACAGAGCTGGATCAATTTGCAGAGGAAGGGCTGTAGCCTTTATAGCTTGTTTTCCCTGCAGTGGCATCACCTGCAGTGGTTTCTTTACCAGGGCTATTTATATTGTGCGTGATGGGCTGGCTCTAGCTCCTCTTCCAGGCAACGGTGGTGGCTGTTACCTGCATCACTGTTACTTCTAGAACTCAATCAGGCCTGTGGGACAAGAAATGGGATTGCTTCCTGGGCACTTGGTGGTGTGTCTATACAACACAGGTGTGGGGTAGCACAAACAGTGGGGCATTTTGCTTAAACTGTTATCTTCCCACTCACCTTTTGGGTGATGTGCAGGGAAGAGGCAATGGAGAGAGGATTATCTATTAAAAACACAATCAGATGCTGAACGTGAATATGGACTATGGGCTATGATCCAGAGGGAAAATATCCACCATGCACTGCAATGCTTTTGTTTTGCCTTGAATAGAATCAGACCTGAAATGCTGGAGGTGGTAGAAAATGAAGTATTTCCTACCCTGGGCAGCTTGTGCAAGGCAGAAATGTGTGCAGACACGTGAAGCAAAGGTGATCCCTCCACTCAGCAGGTGAGGAGGCAGCAGCAGCTGTAAGCTCAGGCCAGCAGTGTGGTGGGCCTGAGACTGTGACACACTCACAGGGGCCACTTTGATGGACTAGAGTGTGGGCTGAATCAGGCCCTTGTGCCAAAAGAACTCTTCCTCAGCTCAGGAAGGTTTTGCAGGATCAGACCTGATGGAGCTGCAGGAGGTGCTGACACCAAATCAGTGCATGTCATCATCAGGTTGTGCCTGGAGGGATGTATGGGTTGAGCACGCTGGCTTGGATCATGTCCCATGCATAGTACTAGGACTGCCAGGCACTGCAGCCAGAACACTCAGTGCTCACCTGGAATACATTGCATGATATATTTAGAAACCGGGTTCTTTATTTCTTCATTGTTTTTAATTACATTCAGCTTTTCTGATATTTCTGCCAGTGGTCGGCCACATGGTTTTGCAAAAAAAAAAAAAAAAAGCTGCCACCCAGCAGCATGTGGGCCCTGTGTCTGCCTGTGAGCCAGGTCCCATCTGGCTGTAATTACTAGCTTCACATCAGCAGAAGAGTGTAATATTTAAACACAAATGTTTGATGTTTGCATAGCAAACCTCAGGATGGAAAGCTCTTGATAATCAGCCTGCAGGGAGGAGGTGGGCTTGCTGCAGGTGAGTACTGAGATGTGTGGGTTGTAGCAAGACTTTGTGGGGCTTTATGGGGATAGAGAGAAGAGCAACACTGAGTCCAGGAGCCCTTCATGCCTTGCTCTGGGTAGAAGCTGCACACAGCTCCTCATTTCTTGCTTAGGCAGAGGAGCTCCATCTGTGGGCTACGAGCCATGCAGAGTGGTGTGGTGCGAGGCAGCTGACCCTGGCAGGGATCTCCCATCTCCTCCGTTCAGTACATGGTCTTGAAAGCTTGCAAGATGGTAGAAGAGCTCCTGAAATCAGCACAACTCCTTGCCCAGCATAGTAGCCACAAGGATGGATAACAACGCCTGTTAGGTCTCAGCAGCTCAGGGAGCAGCTATGCCTGGAGAGCAGTGCGGGCTCTGGCATGTTCCTTGAGTTCCCAAGGTCACAGAAACATGGCCAATCTATTGCACTGGCCCCTAAAAGGTAAGATTGAGACCACAGCAGGCATTAGTTACTACAGGTTGGATCTTATGTCTGCCAGAGAAGGTGTTTGATGGTGAGCCCTTCCAAAGGGTCTTCGCCTGCTCGCAGTGGACCCAGTCTGATACCTCTTGTGTACGAGACTTTGCATCTCTGTCCTTCCAACCTGATCCTTTGGGGAAGGAAACCAACAAACTAGGATGTCACCCTGCTCCAGTTGGGATGACAAGTGAGAAAACAGCTTTATCATCTCCCAGGCACCTCTGGAAGGTGACAGACACGTGTGCTGCCTGCAGCACCTTTCACTTAGCATTAAAGTCCAAGGACAACCAGGCACACCCAGCCAAATGACAGTCTTGGATCCACTCATCCCTGTGCCACCTCCTGTAGGGTAAACAGTACCTTTGGTTTGCTCCCGATGGGGAAGAAACAGCTTGCCTGGAGATGCCTTTCATTCATGATGCCATCATGGGACTAGTGGCTGGCTCCTCCTGAGCTTGTCCAGCCAGGGCTCAACCTGTCACAACTTGTCATTTTATATGTGCAGGAAGCTAGAGCCTAGGATAACAGGGTAATAATAACAGGATAACAAATGCCTCCTCAGTGTCTCAGGGGGCTTGGGGACCTATTCTCTGCAGCTTGCGCACCCAAGGCGAGCCAGCCCCACTGTCGTCATCGCCTCCGTGAAGCATTGCTCATCTCGACAAACTTTAAAGCTGCATCCTGACAGACCAAAATAAATCAATCAATAAATAAATTGTCCGTCTCGTCTACTGGATTCTGCAGTTTATTTCCTCGGCGCTGATGAAAAATAGTTGGATGCTTAGTAGCTTCATGAGACTAATTATGATAAACGGCCCCATCGCTGCTAATATCCGGACATTAATTCCCAGATGGAGCTGCAGAAAATGTCAGGGAATGGAAATGTCAGCTCTCTAAAAGGACCTGGCAGGTATTGAAGTGGGGACTGGAGCATCAGCAGAGGAGGAGTAGGGGGAGATCTGGGAAATAGCAGGATGTCGGTACACATTTGGAAGCTATAATTCTTCTCACTTGACTGCCCAGTTTCTCCCAGCAATGCCACAACCACAGCTTCCTTCGGATTTTGCCTGCTCTGAGCTCTGCTCCCAGTACCGAGGCAAACGATCAGCACTCACTAGGTGGGTGACACTTCCTTTGGGTAGAAGAGGCTCAACCTTAAGCTTCAGGAATCTCCTCCCCACTGAGATCCCCAGAAATGTTGTCCTGCTCTGCAGGATGGACACACCAGTAATTCCCCTTACACTGCATGTGGGGCAGGCAGGCTGACAGGCAACAAAAGGTCACCTCCAAACTCTGCTTCCATTCTCCTCTGGGTTTCACATCTGTATTAATATTTACATTGCTACAATTATCAGTTGCATACAAAAATCTGATGGAAAACAGCAAAAAAAAAGCCCAAAACAAAAAACTTGTTTGGGTTTTTTTGTGGGTTTTGTTTGTGTTCTCTTGGGTTGTTCATTTGCTTTTGTTTAGGTGGGGGTTTGTTTGTTTGTTTTTTGTGGGTTTTTTGTTTGTTGTTGTTGTTGTTGCTTTCCACCAAAAGTTTTTATTAGTTTCAGAGGGCTATTTATGGAGAATATTCCCAGCCGAGTGAGAAAGTACTTCAAGAGTAGATGGACCAGCCAGATAAATGATATGAACGTCCAGCTACTGACAGCACTGTGCCAATGACGGCAGGAAGTCAGGCTGGCACCTGGTGCAATAAATCAGCTGATGAACAAGTTCAAGAAAGTATGTTTTGAAGCCATTCTAAATCCAAAAATGTTAGTTTGTACTCTCGTGGTGCAAAGAAGTGTATTGGTTGTGCTTCTCTGTTCGGCCCATTGACTCAGGCCCTGCTCTGTTCACCTGTTGAAACGGTGTTCAGGTGAGGATCTATCCCAGCTTTTGGTACATGCTTTCCAGTGGAAAAAATCTGAACAGATTCAGGATTCCTTGATCAGATGCTAGTTGGTTGAGAGAAAGGCTTTTCACAGGAGTCTGTTACTGTTTGTCAGCAAAGGCTGGAATTTTTGCTCAAAGCTAGGTGATTTGATGCTTACCTGCTGAGAGCAGATATAACATTAAGCCT
The DNA here is from genome assembly GCF_001604755.1 of Lepidothrix coronata. Classification (NCBI taxonomy): domain Eukaryota; kingdom Metazoa; phylum Chordata; class Aves; order Passeriformes; family Pipridae; genus Lepidothrix; species Lepidothrix coronata. Next base: position 3,037,649 of record NW_016690258.1, read on the forward strand.
GATGGGTCTGGTCTAGACCACAGACAAAGAACCAGAACTCTCCACACTTCCCAGCAAGTGCCCTCATGGTAGGGAGCAAAGATGCCTCTGTCTCTCATGAAAAGCTTGATGTTCCTCTGAAAGCTACAGGGAAAATTTCTAGCCTTTCTAAAAGCAGTCAAGTTGCAGGGAAGTGCCTGCACCATATTTGCTGGAGGAGCAAGTCCCAGTCTCCTGTGATGTTCTGACAGATGATCTGTCATCTGGGGCTGCAGGAAATCTGCCCATTGATCTGCTTGAGGCTTCTGAGGAATTTGAGGGTCTAACCCCAGCAGATTTGGAAGCCAGAGGGATACTTGAGAGCACCTCTGCTAATAATATGCTCTGAAATGAAGGGACCTATAAAGTACATATAGGCTCTCGGAAAAATCTCCCAGAATACTGCTCGCTGACAAGCTCTTTCTACCTGCAGCCCCATGGAGAAGCTGGCAGCACTGTGTTTGAGGCAGTTCTGGCCAATTCAGCTGAACCAGTTGTGTAAAAAGGCTTTCTGCAAGCTTCTCTGCCCACCACTGCTGAGACCTCACCGTCGAGGCTTATTTAGCTTCTCAATCACCACCACTCCCTGTGTGCTCAGGCTTGGCCCTGGTAATCCTCACTGTCATCTCCCTGCTTCCAGACAGCCCTATGTTTTTGCATGCCTTCCTTGAGAAAGTAGCCTCTGCCTGAAAATTCCCGGGGGAAACCTTCTGGCTGGGTTAATGGTGTGATCCCCAGTGTGAGAGAACACACCCCGGGAGATGATGTGCAGTGGCACAGTGGTGGAGATGAGAGATGAAGTTGGCAAACAAGAGCATTACTAACCGAGTCAAAGGCTCATTTGTTTTTTGAGGCTTCAGTGAAATCTGGCTGGAAAGTAGAGAACTTTCAGCTGACTGCTACAAACCACTCCCTGGTCCCAGTCTGCCTGAATTCAAGGTTAACAGCCTTGCATTGAGAGGGTTGTTGAAAGCAGCAGGAATATAAAGAGAACCTGGCTTGATATTGCCTTCCCAGAATCAACCTGCCCCTTCAGGAGATGTGCTCAGGAAACAAGAAGCCAGACCTTGTCCTGATTCTCCCTGTTTTATGACTTTTTCATGACATTGTGTTTTTGGCATTCAATCTGAGGGCTTTCTGTCAAATGTACTGTTAGCATTGTCAACATGGGCTGTTTTACTCTAGATTAGTGCTGTATCTTGTGTGTGGGAACACATGTAGGTGTGGAGACAGAGAAATCTAGGGCCTTATTCTCCAGTGGCCTTGTGCTTTAAGGATCATTTACACTTTCAGCAAAATGTGTGTGGGGTGGGTATGGAAACACTGCTAAATCTGAAGGGGCCTGCCACCCACGGTAGGGGGTAGGTGCAAGTGATGAAACAAAACAACCAGTACATCATCTCTGAGGTCCACAGAAGTGGAGATTTTTGATATTTTATTATTCATCCCATAACTAAGGGAAGGTTGTTCTCCGTAGAAGTGAGTTTAGTGTGATATCCAGTCCTGGCAATGGTGTGTTCTGAGCTATTGGCTTGGGAGAGATGCATGAGAGTCAAAGAAGTGAAAGTGGAGGTCAGGAAAAGTGGCTCCAACAGCCACAGACCATGTAAGAGAGAAGCTGGGATCTTCAGCCAGGAAAGAGCCTCAGAGGCAAAATAAACCATTAGCACATTTCACATATTTCTCCTTCCCAGTGTCAGCTCACATCCTAACAACTGTTGAAACTGGTTTGATTCTTGTGTCTGGTAGCTGAGAGCTCTCTCCTTTCCTATGAGTTCAGATGCTGCTAAACCCTGCTCATGCTTTCATGCCAGTGGTGTGGCTGTCTGGACAGGGAGAGAAGTGTTTCTCTTCTCCCAAATCTGCCTTGCACTAAGGAAAACACTGGGTAAGTCACTGATCAGCCTGTTTCAGCAGGGACTTGGGAACCTCTTCTTGGAGAACTGCTTTCTTGGGAACAGCATCATCTGTAATTATGGATGGATCTGTGGCCTCGAAAGAGCCCGTGGTAGGAAAGGAACAGAAAGAACTGTCAGAAGAAAGACAACACTAAACCTTTTGTGCTGACCCTGCTGGGAACAGCATCTCAGCTTGGACTGATATGAGAAGGTGAAAGCACAGAAACACTCAGCTGTGCCAACCACCACCACTGCCACTTTTAACCTGCCCTTTGCAAGTGGGTGGGCATCACGTTCCCCTGCCTGATCTTCCTGGCCTAAAGGAGAACCCATTGAAGCAAGATACAGTGCCAGCACATCCTGCTGCAACACCTGGAATGAGTCTCTAGGGAATAAAAAGGCCCTTCTGAAGGCAGGTCAGGGAATGAATCTGTCCTGGCAGCACATGGATGGAGAGCAGGTGGCTCACCCACCTGTCTGCTTTCTGTTCTGGCCTGGTGGGTTTGTGAAGGCCCAGCCACTCGAATCAGCTCAGCTTTCATCTCCTGACTCGCTGAAGCATTTTGTGGCAAACTTTGAAAGCCTGGTCAAAAAAGAAGCCAAGCTAATCACAGGGACAGCAAGACCTGCTGTGAATCCCAACCTGCTGCAGGGCGGATGAAGCCAGGATGGGACGGACAGGTATTTTTCCCATGCGAAGGGCTCCACCATTGTTTCCTTCCAGTCAGAGAAGCCATCTGGGATGTGACTCCAGGGAACTCCAGCAAGAGCTGTAATTATATCAAACATAATTGAGGCAAGCCAGCAGCACTCCTTGCTTAAGTAAAGCGATGAGGCCAGCAATATGACAAAGGACCTACACTCGGGAGTTTCTGCAGCATCTGCTGCTTTCAGTGGGGCCAGGAGCAGTTCAACATGGAGTGCAAATCCACCCAGAGACCTCCTTGCTGCATGGGGCTGATCCAGTGAACACCTTACTGGATGTAATGCACCAGGCAGCAGCTGAGGATTTTTGGGAGGGAGCTTGCTTATCTAGAGGAGCCTGTTTTTCTTCCCTGAGGCTCTGCCTGCCACAGCCTCCACCTTTCTCTGCCCGAACCTCACATCCCTTTACTTGCAAATTTTTGGACGGTACAAATGCCTTTTCCACCCTTGACTCCCAAGCCCTTTGCACCTGGCAGGTGCTCGGGCAGGGAGAGGAGCCGGTGGTCATGTCCTGGGCTCTGCTGCCTCCCCATGGCATGACCCCCATCCTGGTGCCACTTTGCCTGACCCTCTGCCCCCGTGCAAGGCCACACGGGCATCCCTTGGGCCAGCCTGCCTGCTGTGTTATCCTCAGGAAGCCCTGCAGAGCCCTGCTTCTCTGGCCCTGCTTTCTAGGACTTCCACCCCTCCCCGGGTGCAGAGCTGAACAGAAGCAGGACTTACTGTCAGCACTTTGCCAGACTGAACAGGCCTGAGGGGTCTCAAAGGAGCTGTGAAGCAGCCCCTGCCCATCCGCCTGCCCACAGTTCTCATCCTGCAGAAGCCTCTACTTACCTCCTGCTTCATCCTTTCCTCCTCCTCCTCTGCCCTTTGTACTCCCTCACACTAGATCTCTTACTTTTATGACTTGGGTTTTTTTGCTTTAAATCTTTTTCTCTCTGCTTTTCCACCTCCTTCCTCTCCCCCAAAATAATCCAAACCTGTTCTCCCTTACTCCCCCGCAGGGCTGGCACTGCTTGTCCCTTCCCCACCATCTCCTCCCTGGCAGACCAGCTTGTTGGGGCCTTCCCAACAGGACTCAGTACCACTTTTCCTTCTGTAGGGCATGACATGTTCTCAAGGGCCAGTAGCCTTCCATCCCCACCCAACGTGACCTCTTAGCTCAAGAGTTTCGTGGGTGCATAAGGTTGGTCATAGACAAGCCACGGTGCAGCTCTGCATCAGCAGTCTGCCTGCCTACAATGGTTTTAGGGATGGGATGGAGGAGGGATCTGCTGGACCTTCCTGGATAGCGGCCGGTGGGGTTGGCAGCCAGCTGGCATGGAAGGTGACACTGGGGCAGCAGGCACCCAGCCCCTCACCGCCCTTGCACAGGGAATGGGGGCTGTCCCCAGTGGCACTCAGTGGCTCCTTGGGGGATGCCACCTGCACCCCGGGGCTGGCAGTCCTGGAAGGCACGGCTGGGGGTGACTTGGTGCCACACTGCAGTGGCCTCTGGTGGCAGCTCTGCGGTGGCCCTGGGGTGGTGACTCAGCGGTGACTCTGAGGTAGCAAGGGGGGCACTGTGGTGTCCCCGCGGTGGCAGCTCAGGAACGCCAGTGGCAGCTCGGTGGTGGCGGCTCTGAGGTGGCACCGGGGGCTTTGAGGTGTCGGCTGAGGTGTTGATGGCTCTGAGGTGGCACCAGAGGTTTTACGGTGTCGCTGAGGTGATGGTGGCTCTGAGGTGGCACTGGGGGCCCTGCACGGCCCCGCGCTGGCACCAGCGGGCCGTGGCAGCCGCCGCCGCCCCAGCAGGGTGCTCCCCCCCGCCCCGGGCGTGGTGCTGCCCGGCCCGCGCTGCCCGGCGTCTCCTCCGGACCAGCCCAACGACCCGCTGGGGGGGGAGAAGCCGCTATCTCCAGTCCGAGCCTTGCGCCCGCCCCTTTCTCCCGTGGCAACGAGTCCGGCGTCGGGGCGGACTCGGTCCGGCCGGTGCGTACCGCCCGCAGGCAGGGCCGGGCAGGGCCCCCGCCGCCCCCGGAGCGGGCCCGGGGCTGAAGGCTCCGAGGAGGGCTCGGGGGTTGGAATGGAGCCCCCCGGGTCGGGCCTGGCGGAAGGGAGGGTGCCCCGGACCGGCGGGCGGACGGGCGGGCACGCAGGTGTGGGTGGTGAGGGTGGTGAGGGAGCCCCCGCGTGTTTTGAAGGCCGTGGAAACGCCGGGCAGGGTGAGGATTCCTCGGAGCACTGGAAGTGGGGTGTCCCCCGCGGCTAGTGCGCAGGGTGGGCACGGGGAGCTGCTCCCCTGGCGCTGCCCCGTCTCCTCACGTCGCGCGTTCAACAACCCCTGGGCTGCTCCTCCCGCACCCCGGTTCGTTTCATGGATGAAACAAACAGCAGCACTTGTTTCATTTGTGCTGTGCTTCGTAAACGAAACCGGCGTTGCTGGAGTCTCGGTCCCGGTGGTCGGCGGGGTGTCTCTCAGCACCCACCACGCCTGTCGCCCCAAAAGGTGCAGGGGCAGCACCGGGCAGCAGTAACGGGCAGCACCGGTCGCCGCCCGTCCTGCTGCTCCCCCTCCCCGCGCCCTCCCGTTCAGCTGGTTGGTTATGTGGTGCTTTCCCGTGGAGAAAAGAATGCATTTAAAAACCCAGAGGAAAATCAATTTTAAAACCCTGCAAATCGTTGGAGGGAATGGGCTGCTATAAAACTCGAAATTACTTTCGACTCTCTTTTTAGAGTAGAAGGGATTTGAAGTACGGGGTGATGTTTAAAGCGGTTTGTTGAGGGCGCATCACCTTGTCGGAGCTTATATTGTATGGCTTAAATTATAGGAAGAAGGAATTTCTGCTTGTTGGTGTCCAGATGGTGTAGTAGCTGGGGTTCTGGTTATCCACAGATAAATAGATTTCAGATAAATACTAGATTTCAATCTGTGGTTTTGCTTAGGGGTTAGATGATATTTAAAGTACTATTCTCTTTTTCTGTTGCAATTTTTAGCCATTTTGAACCTTATTTGAAAGAAAAGAGTCCCATTTTGTCAAAGCTTTGGATCAAAGAATTGAAGTAGAGGCAACAGATCAAAAAGCTCATACCAGACGTTGAGCAAGACACGTGGGAGTTTGACTTCTTGGATGTGTAAAGCCTGGATTTACAGAGAAATTGTAATTATAGTTTTGCCACAATGACACACAGACGCTGTAGCTAGTGTTGTGTCAGCAGTGCCATAAGAATATGCTCTCATTTTGAACAGTTTAGCATAATACATTGTACTTGGTATATCTAAGAAACTTGCTTTTCAGATGTGAGAGGGCATGACTGAACTGCTGCAAAGATACGTGCTTCAGTAGTCAGGAAAAGATTTTTCCGAGCTTATTGTAGCTAAAGCTGGGACAGCTGGGTGCCAGGCAGATGTTTGCTGTTGAAGAGCAGGGATATGCTCCCAGATGTGCAGGGTCAAGGGGGAGCGAAGGGTTATTGAGGTGGACAGAAGAGCTGCTTTCAGGTGCTCGCAGCAGGATGGAAGGTGGTCCCTTCCTTAAGCCTGGGCAATCCATGCCAAGGTCTGCTGCCCAGGGATGAGGATCTGGGGTCACCCTCAGATGGAGGGAGGGGAGGACAGCCCTAGGTCTACATGCTGCTCATTCTTTTGGGAGTGTGGGAAGGCAGGCAGTGCTGTTGGTGGAGTTGGAGCCTGGGAAGGAGTGAACTGCTCTGCAATAAGGCCCTTGGCTCAGCAGCTAGGCTGAATAAAAGAGAGGGGGTCTCTCTTCTCCTCTTTTAAACCAGCCTGGAGACTGTTCCTGAGAGCTGGATGGGAGCACCAAAACACCTGCTAGCTGGCACTGGAGCGAGCTCCCCACCATACTCTGGGAAACCTCCTTACTGGAAAAGCTAGCCATATTCCAGCAGCTGAGGTGGCAGGAGAGTAGGATTCCCTTTGAGCTTAGCAGTTCTCCCATATCTATATCAGCTTTAGGGCACTCAGAGAAGCTGTTTTACTAATTTGTTTGGGGAACTACTGGGAACACTTTGGAGCCTGGTTTTGTTCTTTATTTTGGGTGGTGTGTGTCAGGGATTTTTTGCAGTTGCAAACACCAGACCTTCCCTCTGTGCAGCTGAGAGAGCATGATGGATGTTTTTGAGCTGGACACTGAGTAGGGATTTGTTTTATTTTGACATGAGTGCTTGGGAAGGACTTTACAGAAGTGTGAGTACATGGGGAGAAAAGTGGCAAAGAATTAGGCCTGCTGTGGGCTGGCTTGGTACACACTTCCCGCATCATGGGAACTTGGGTGTCAGCAGCAGCAGCCACATTATTTTGGTTTTAGGCAAAGATTGCCAGTCCTGCTAAACTGGGAGTGGGCTCAGTCACTCACCCTACTAAAAGTTTAGGTGAACCTGGCATCCTGGAGCTGGCTTTTTTGAATTTGGTGAGTTTGGGATTCTGGTTCTAAGACATAAAAGCACAGCAAGTCATGTTGCCACATTGGCCCTGCTTCCAGGCTGAGGATGCTCAGGTGACATATCAGGGGAGGCACCACAGGGTCGTTCCGCCTTGCCGCTGTTCTCTGTGCTGGTGCAGCAGGCACGAAAGAGTCCAGCAGTGATTCATCAGGAATCCTTGGATCTTGGCTGATACCAATCAATCCTGCTGGGCTGCTAAAATAGATATGGCCAGAGCATAAAATAGCTAATAAAAACAAAATCCTCCATGGAAAATTCATTCTTCAGGGTGTGAGGTTCCAGTTGCCATGCCAAAGCGAAGCTGAGAGGAGGAAGATTTGATATTTTCTATCTTGAAGGAAAGGAGGGGGTATTATTGATCTCGTCTCCCAGGTCTTTCCAATCTGTTCGTTTACTCCATTTCGCTTAAAAGATTCGCATCATGGTAACCTTGATTTATTATCTGATTTCTTTTTGATTCAACCTCTCAAAATTGTGCACTGGCTTGAACCTGCAGTAATAAACCAGCACAGTTATTCCCTCTTATCTGCGGCATGCATGTAATGCTTTCTCTGCTGCCTGTACCCAATTCATTCTCACAGACAGGCAGCAAGGTGAAATTTAGAAAAGATTGCCCTCTCTCATCAAGTGTATAGGACAGGCAGAGTTTTCACTCCATTCAAGAGCACAGCAGAGAGGGCATGGCAGGAAGGGGTGCTGTGGTGGTGTCTCCAGGTCAGGTTGAGATTCCAGGCAAGTACTGTGCCAGCTGTGGCCTGCAAGACCAGGCAAGGTCTTTCCAGCATTTAGCTTTGGGAAGCTGGAAGACTCCTACTGCAGAGGCTTGGCTTCCAGAAGTAAGCAAGATCCTAAGAAGGGTGCAGGACACAAACCATTAGTCAGGTAGGGCTGGATGAGAAGTCTGGGTCTGGCCCCGAGCAGGAATGGATCAATAAACTGTATTGCCCTCAGAATATCTTTGAGAGATACTGTGGAGAGCTTTGACTCATAATTTATAGGAATCAGCTACACGGGTATGTGTACATCATTATATCAGCGCATGTGTGTGCAGGCTGGAGGGGTTTGTGTCACTGTAGCTGTTCTAATTAGTTACAGTAGTCATCTCTGTGTTTAGACAAGACTAAAATCAAGGGTTGCATTATCCTCATGCCAGAAGTCTGAGGGCTGCTCTTAATTGGTATCTCTCAGTGCACAAAGGTTTTTATAAAATAAAGCTGTACAACTGGGCTATTTGTCTGGACTTGTGTCTCCCAAGGTGGAAGCGTAGAAGTTATTTGTGAGCTGAGATCACCAGCGAAAATAGCCCCTGCAGGAGGAGAGAGAGGGGAGCTTCTGGCTATATTTTAATATGTGTTAGGTGATGCTTAAACATCTGTCGTGAATTATTTAAATGAAAGAGTCAGACTTACACCTGGGAATAGCTGTGTTGGTATCCTAGGCTGTAACCTACTCCCGCTGGGGCAAAGTGTGACAAGGTTTTTAAGGGATTTGGGTGCAGCAAAAGTAGTACTTCTCTTGTAGTCCCAGTTTATTCGAATTCTCCTGGCAGCCTTTTTTGAACGCTGCCACAGATCCGGGAAGCCCCTGCTGCTTAAGGAAAGCAGCTTTTCGTGCGTGTATTGCTGGTTTTCCCCCTCCAAAATCCATCTGGAAAAATAAAGCAGTCTCTTATCCCAGGGTTAGTGAGCTATTGAGTCAGCCACATGAGGCCAGTGGCTCCCAGCCCACGAAGTCAGCGCTTGGTATCAAATCAGGGGATCAAACCCACCTTGTTATCCACTCATCATAGCAAGTCAAGGATATCCAGCATGGAGGAGGGTGTGGAGGGGTGCCAAATATACAGTATGTGACAGGCTCGGTGTCTTTCCACTTGCAGCAAGCCCGGAGTTGCTTCACAGCATTTTTCTCCTAAGAAGATGGAGAAAGCAAGGAAGGAGTTGATTAATTTTGTGGGTAGGAGCCGTCCCAGTACAAGCAACGAGGCTTCAGGCAGGGACTGCAGTCCAGGAACCAGCCCGTTGCATTCTGAAAGCTCCAGCCAGGGGCCAAGAAAATATTCGGCCTCTAGAGAAAGAACATTTTCTTCTGATGTCCTCACTCGAGAAGCCTCCAGTAGCTCAGGGGTAAGTGCAAAGAGCAATTCATTTTCCACTACTGACCTAAAATGAAAAGACCCACGGTACACCTGGTATGGACATATATAGGTTCACCCAGGTCCTAGCCCTTCCTTTTGGTCAGAGGCCTTTGTGCAAGATCTTGACCCTTAAAAAGTGAAGCCATAAGGCTCATCCTGGTCATAGTTGTGCTGCCTTCCTCAGTAGCCAGATAGCACTGTCATGATTCCCTGGGTTTAGGATGCCAGCATGGCAGGGCAGGCACGTTGGTTGTGAGTGCAGGTGATATTTGGTAGTAAAACCCAAATGACTGGCTGCCTAATCAGCCCCCAATCTACATCTTAAGCTGACATCAGACTGCACTCTGCTGACAGATCCCCTATCTCTGTGCACTGGGCTGGTGTTACCAGGTATTTGTGTCTCTCAGCCTTTTCTGACCATTACTCAAGGTCTCAGTTGCCCCTGAAGATCTGGTAAGGTCAGTCTTACAGTCTCTCTACCTGGACTCTGTGACCTCTGCTTGCACTGTGCTGCAGCTGTGCTCTGTTATCTCTGACATTTCTCTCAAACGCTGCATTCCAGAGTGTTTCTGCTGGTCCCCACATGTACCGGTCTTTGCTGAGGCAGTCGGACCTCGAGCACCACACCCCTAAAGGTAAATACACTGGGAGGAAACGTGGTGGGGCAGGAAATGGGGCCATAACTGTTAAGATTGCCTATAGTGGACATGCTGGGAATTAGGCTGCTGACACTGGGTTAGTGCTCTGCTTTCATTCTCCTCTCAGTGCTCAGGAGTGGTGCTGAGCTGCTTGAATATCCCGTGAAAAGTGAATTTCATTTAGAAGTGAAGCAAAGTGAACTGACTGAGTGGTAAAACCATGTTCGCTTTTCTCCTGGATATATCCACTCCTTGCAGGGTTCAAGGTGGACTGTGCTGCTGCCTATGGGAGTTCTGGTCCTGCTGCCAGGACAACACTGAATTTGCATGTGTTTTTACTGCATATGGAGCCAGCAATGGCCCTTTCCTGTGAAAACCATAGAATCAGAGAATATCCTGATTTAGAAAGGACCCACAAGGATCAGCAAGTTCAACTCCTGACCCTACACGTGACAATTCCAAAAATGGGACCTGCCTAAGATTAGAGAGCTACATGGATTTAGGTACCCATACCCAAAATCATGGTTCTCTCTCATTTATTCATTCTGCATCCAGCTGCACCCCAGAGCAGTTTGTTCTCCCTGGATGCAAGAGGTCTCTGTGTGTACAGAGCTGCTGGTTCCACCTGCTTACAAGAACTTGTATCATGGATGCTCAAATATAGGAACAGAGCATGGTGAAAGGTTTGCCAACACTCTCCTGGCCCCTAGAGCACTCCTGGGGATATGGATCATAGACTGGCAGCAGGTGGGAAGAAAGTGTGTGTGTGAGAGGATTTTAGTCTTAAAGAAAGATTGGAACTGTACATACCACCTTCCTGTGCTTAGAAGTGACATTTATTTTCATGAGTGAGGACAAATGATTGCTTCCTCGAGTGAATCTTGACAAGCTAGACTCATCCTTAACAAGTGGAGACAGAACTCTATTTATGATCTGCTGCTTCTTCAAGGGGGAAGAAGCTATCAGGCTGGAAATGTAAATGCAAATGAAACACTAAGTATTGACATAAATAGTTGATAGTGCACAAAGTGCCATAATGGATGGTGCCACGGATTTGGCAACAATGAAGTGACAAAAATGGAACAGCTGTGCTCCCTGACAACAAATATAAATCAGGGCCATTCTGTTAAGACCCCAAAGCAAGAGATATGCACAGGGCTAAAGAGCTGCATTTTAGGGATTCCTCGAAATCATAATAAGCCTGCATGTTGGCATGGACCATGCAAGTGTTTAAGATCACATTCATGCCAGGCTCACTGCCCTTCCTAAGGGAGGGGAATAGAGAGAGAGGAGCCAGTTCCATGGCCATTTCCTTTAGTCTCTAAGCAGACAACATACAGCTACAAGGTTTGAGTCAGGGACCATTTAAGAAGGACAAGGGAATGACTTCTTAGAGGATCCTTCCTGTACCTGACCATCCTGAGACATGTCTGGCTTCAGCATTATTGGCTGCTCTGCACAATTGCTTTGAAATCAAGGGTCACATCCATGACTCAAGAAGCACTTGGAGCGGGGTGAATGATTGGGTTCAAAGCTCGATGTTCAAAATACCCAATTACAAGCCAGAACCTTAAGTTTCTCCTTGATAGAGTGTGAAAGTTCATCAAAGGAAAAGCTCTCACTCCACTAAAATCTATTTTTAGTTCAATGCTTAGCTCTGTCTAGGGAATAGTGCTTTTTAAAGCTTGCATGCAATTACTTAATTTAGGTTAAGCTTCAAATTCCCAGTTTGCTGCTGTTCTATTATTTGCGACTTGTTTAGCAATATAAACAGTTTGGTTTATTTATGGGGTAAATGACATGGTTTAATTTCTGCCAATTCTTGGAAATGTATACTTTTTGCTTAGTCCAAATTTCCATTGAAAACATTTGGCCAAATGGTGAGATTGTTAGCAGTTTGACTCAGGTTTTTTTTCTCACACCACCACTGATGTGAGTGGGAGGTTTGCTTGAGCAAAAGCTGAAGAGAGAGAGATTTGTCCCAAGGTGTGAATAGGAACTTCAGAAGACAAAGATGACCTGAGCAGCTTCTTCTCCCCTGCAATATTCATAAGCCCTTTATCACCACCTTGACCAAGTTCCTCCCAGGTACAACTGACTCTTGGTCTCAGGCCCCCCTCAGGGAGGCAGGGGAATCCCACCCCTTCCTGAGGGTGAGGGAGGCTGTGCACTAGAGACAGCAACATGTCCACTATCATGTAGAGGGTCTGTAGCAAAGCTGGGAACAAAACAGAGCTCCTTAGATCCAGGTCAGTGCCTTGTCTCCTAAAAAGCTGCGTGACAGTAATTCTCAGTGGAGGCTTCTTCCATGCCATCATTTTGATACTGGAAAACCATAATGACATACTGTAGCAGGAAAAAAAGGTCTTTCTTTCTGTTTCTAATTTGATTTCTCTCACAAATCCTAGTGAAGTGACTTCTGCAGACAACCCAGTAGACAGCAGAGTCCTTTTTTGGGTGTGAATGTAAAGCAGAGTGATGGCTGGTGGTTTCAGACATGTGTTTCTCTTTGCCTCTTAGTCACACAATTCAAGATGCCTGAGGACTTCAAAAGTGTCTTGGATAAGCAAGTGGTTGGACCATCCACTGAGACCTTCAGTGAGTCAGATTTCCCAGTACAATCATTTAAGCCCAAAGTGCAGATTCCTTTTGAAAGGCTTCCAGGGCAATCTCCTCGGAAGGTTGAAGTAGAGAGGTAAGTAACTAGAAAGTGGGTAGAGGTGTCGTTATGGAATGGACACAGCAGATTAGGGTGTCAATTTTTGCTTTCAAGACATAACATGTCAAATATCCTTAAGAAAATACTATGCTGGTAAGGCAGTGGTCTCCAAAGTGAGGTGTGCACGCATTGCAGGAGGTGCAAAAGACAATTCACTGGGATGCAGGAAAAAAATACTGGTTTTAAATGGTGTTTATGTCATCTTTTTCTCATTCTTTTTTAATTTCTGCTTTTGTGTTTGCTCTAAAGCTTGCATAATGTATTGGTACAGTGGTACATGTATTTAATTTATAAATTGGAGTAAGCGATCATTCCAGGTCCCTTCCGACTGAACTGTTTTATGCTAAAAATGAAGAAATAGACATGTATGCAACATGTGCTCAAAAATGTTTTTACTGGTAGGTGTGCAGGGTCAAGAGTGGAGTTGTAGGCATGGGAGTGCTTACAGGCACATGAGGTGATTATTTCCTCTTCTGATTTAAAACAGGAGGAGGCAGCTGTATCTCACCTTTGATATTGCTGAGCTCTTATCCAGGAAGGGGATAGACTCCAATGAGCTGATGCCAAGGCACTATGACCCTGACAATATCCCACCTATTGAGGAAACAAAAGATTCTGTCTTTCCTATCTACCTCCCATTAAAGGTAAGAGAGCACGTTTGGTGCTTGTGATTGCTCATACCACAGCAGGTTTCTGAGGGTGGCAGGACACTTCCCCAGTATTGACACAACAAGCAATAAAACAAGGAAATGCTTTAGAGCCAGTTTGGGCCCTGAAGGGTCTCTACAAGATGCTGAGCATCTTCTGCAGGGTTCCCATGACTTCCATCAGAACTGATAGTCCTTGAGAATGCTCCTCACTGTCGTTTTTGTTTCCAAAGGAGAGGCATCTCATGTTTCCTTCTGAAGGCAGTACTCAGTGGTATTACTGCATTGAGACCTCTCCAGGTGGTGGTCTGTGCTCCCCAGGAAAGGACTGGAGGTACAGATAACTGCTTTCTGGGAGAAGATTGTTGACCAAAGATCAGCACAGCTTTTGAACCTGGACTGGTTTTCTTTTTTGTAGCCCATTTAGGAGCTGAATGTTAATTTTCCTCTCATGAAATTTTGTATTGGGTGTTTTCTTCTTTCTGAAGTAAGTCTGCATTTCACTCATGTCCTGGCTTTTTAGGTATTTGACAATGACGAGTACGACTGTCGAACTCCAGAAGAGTGGATCTCACTAGGACTGGAGCCAGGATCTTCCGATAGAAAGCCAGTGCCTGGAAAAGCACTTTTACCTACAGATGATGTACTTGGACACGGTAAAGCTTGAATGAGTTACTGCTCAAGCAAGGCAACACTAACAGTTACTGGCCCATTCAGCAGAAGGGAGCATGTAGAGTCTGATGAATGTAGCTCTGAATAGCAGAAAAGCCTTATCTCGTTTTGACCAGGTTCAGGCAGTGAGAGCAAGAGACCAGGGGTTCACCAACTCTCAGTCCTGCCCTGCCCACTGTTTTAGAAGTAGCCTCTGCCTTTTGCCTTTCTGTTTTTGTGCCTAGAAGTCAGTATAGTCAAAATTTCTCTATACGTAGCTGTCTTCATGGAGTTAGTTAGCTTGCACATAGTATGTTCTGCCTGGATTTCACTGCAAATGCAGGATCCGAAGACAGATTCAGACTACAATGAACATTCAAGTAGTAAGTGGGCCAAATAAAGTGTTAACATTGTTTTCCTATCACTTGGAGCCTTCTTAATGAGAAGGCATCACTAGGTACAGTTGTACTGATGTCCTGTCGTGGATGCAGCTCATATCAACACATCTGCAGTGGTTTTAAGGATAGGAACTGGCAGGCATGCTGCCTGCAGCTCTGGGACAACCTCCAGAGGCTTGGCTGTCTGCAAAACCAAAGCATAAAATGTAAGCTGTGTGTATCCTCAGGCAGCCAGCATGTGATGGTGAGTTCTGCTTGCAGCTGTCTTGGGAAACACTGCACCTGATCACTCCCCAGGCTGAGTGGACTGTTCTGCACACAGGTAGTCAGACCCTCTGGGCCCTGGGGAAGGTGAGACCACTGACAGCTGTATAGTCAGCACTCTTGCAAATTCTTGTGGTTCAGGCCTGTTTTCAACTTCAGCATAATGCTCCCCTGACGTGTATCCATACTGATATCAGTATAAATACGTATCTCTAGTTAGCACCTCCCAGCATTTGAGAGGATCTGAACATTTAAGAATTAGATGCCCTGGGAGTGACTCAGAGAAATAATAGACTGGGGGAGAAGGTGCAGAGTTTTATGGCCACTCTGAGTTATAAGAATGAGGACCCATGTGGAGGGTGACACAGGGCTAGAGCCACACATGGTAAAGGAGAATGGGATCCCCACAGTGCCCACATGGACATTGAGGAATCCTGGATCAAGAGATGAAGGAATTGGGAGGAATTGTGGATCATCCACAGGGAACCCACAGAGGTAAAAGAAAAGTTGGAAATTCTAATCTGTGAAACCTAAGTTAATTATTTAATTGATCACAGCAGAAATTATGTGAGATTGACTGAAATTCAAACTAGCAGATGGTTTTGACTGTGGCATCACTGCTCTGATCAGTAAAGTCCATTTGCTGTAGAGTCCAGAAGAATGGACTAACTCTGTTTTAATCCTTGATTTTCTCAGAGGATCCCAAAAGCCAGGATTTGATCTATGAGTGGATTAATGTTGGTGTTCTGGATTATGACAAGGAGACAGATCTCTACTTGGTCCATAAAACAGATGACAATGGTCTAGTGCGGGATGAAGAAGGGAGACCCATCCTCAATGGAGGAATAACTGCAGAAGGTGTGTTCTGAATAAGGCCTTTTGGTACCTCACATATGGTTTGAGAGCCAGCTCATTACCCACGCTTGTCCTAGGTGGAGATGGGAAGGACATCAGGAAGTCATTTAATCCTTTCCTTGTTATCGCTCTTGACATGTGTCTGTTTAACCTGTCTGAAAAATCTCCAGGGAAGAGAACTCCACACCTTAATTTCACAGTCTATTTGAGGTTTTCCCTTTGGAGATACCTTTCTTTTTAATCCATCTCCCATCTTTCCTCCCTTCTAGAAAAGTAAAATGTTGGTCTTTCTGGTCCCAATGCCATTTTGAAGGGGAATGTGGACAGATTAAGATGATGCACCCCTCTCTTTGAAAGGTTTGGAGATGCTGCTAACTCCATGCTGCTTATCTCTTGCTGTCCTCAGCTCTGGTCCCTCATTTTGATCTCCAGTAAGCCAGCCCAATTATACCGTCTATCAAAAAGCTGCTGTCAGCACTGCAGGCCATTCTGAGTTTCGTTTTCCCTGCAGACTCTTGTAAGCTTTACTTTCATT
>NW_016690258.1:3053611-3128613 GCF_001604755.1 Lepidothrix coronata
TTGTTGCCGTGTCAGTACTGGGTGCCACGAGTTTGCCTGATGTTCCTGGCCGAGGATCCCCAGGTGTTCGCGGAGCGCGTGGCCGCGGCCGAAAGGTTGCGCAAGAAGACGCAGGGGCTGCTCATGTATCACTTGTATGTGGACTGCATGCCCACAGAGGGACTGCACAACATCAGCGAGAACAGCCTGCAGAGGATGAAGCTGTTGGCTATGCAAACACCCAAACTGAAGGATGAGAAGAGGTAAAGCATCCCATCCATATCTGGGGGCTCCGCCTTCAGTCCATAAACATTGTAGGACTTCATAGGGCTACAAAACAAGTGTCAGTGGAGGCAGATCTTGAGCATCCAACTCGCAGAGCATGGATCTCATCTGCCTTCCAGCCTGTGCATGTGCCCAGAGTGTCATCAGAAGTAGGTAGGACAAGAGCCCCAGGGACACATGTACAGGGTGGGTGGTCTGTCAGTGTCCCCAGATGAAGTAGATTTCATGTGCAGATCCACCAAACCATGCTTACACCTGCAGTTAAGTGGCCTTCAACAGCAGGAAGGTTGGCAAAAATGGCATGGCTGACCTTGATGTCTCCCTGTGCTTTCAAAGAACAGATCAGTCATTGCTGTATTGATCTGCAGACCGCCAGTTGTCTCCAGAGACCTGACTGATGCCTGCTGGTGACTCTTGTACCTATTAACCTATTGCTAAAACAAATCAAAATAAGATATGCACGGGGGGAAGCAAACAGAACAGGAGATCTCCACCTGGATATAATCAAGTATCTCTTTGAGATGCAGTTCATAACAGGAAGGCATTTTAATGTCCCTGGGCTGATGAATCATGAGCCATTGGTGGTGTTGCTCAGAGTCAGCTGTGACTGATTGCCCTGCTCAGAGACAGGAAGGTGTGAAGGGCTGCATGGTCTGCCAACCTGAACTAGAGAGTAGGAGAGTAATTAGTCTCTGTTTGTAAGCAGAAATATAGGGATAAAGAAAGTACTCTGCCTGCTTGAGGTGAAGGATGATGATTTCCCAAGGCAAACAGAGCGGGGTTTCAGCACTTATGCACATGTTCTGCCTGAGCAAACTGATGTCAAGAGGTGTTCAGCAGGAGGCGAATGAGAGGCCAGCTTGGATAGCCCAACTTTTCCAGAACTGCCAGCTAGCTTCCTCAGTTTTTGGTTAATTCTCCTCCCTTCTGTAATGCTTCTCCCCACTGGAGATTTTGCTTTGACATGAAAAGACACTTGAGAAGGCTGCAGTCCTAGTCCTTGATCCCCTCTTGCCTCTGTCATTAAAAGTCCAGTTGATAGCTTTGCTGGCTGCTTGATTGTCTGTACAGCTCTCCTGATTTGGTCGGTAGTAGGGGAGCTTCTGGATTAGCAAATTCAGAAGGGAGATAATGATGGGTGGAGTTTGCAGTAAAGCTACAGACATACTTTGCTCAAACACCATGGATTATCAGTGTTTCTGTGTCTTGTAACAGCATGTCAGACTGCATGTGCAACCTGGAGGAAGAAGTGAGATTAGAGTATAAACACACCATGAACAGGATCAGCTTTGACAAAGTTGTCAGTTCCAAACCTGAGATGTTTTCTTATGTCACCCTGCCAGACAAAGAGGAGAAGGAAATACCAGAGAAAGGTAGGGGACACAGTGTAGCGGTTTGAATTCAGTGTGGTTATGGGACCTCCTGTCTTTAACAGCAGTCGCAGTTTGCTGTAGGAACTCTCAGGTTCAGGGTAATGATTAGGGCTCATAAGGGGCAGCAGCAGGAGATTGTGAGACTTTTGAGTGTATCTCCTGTTTTTTAGGGTATATTTGCATGTTCGTGTTACCTCAGTATAACACATTACCACCCATCAGCTAAGCTGCAGTAACTCTGCGAGTGTACCTTTAGTGGCACCAAATGCTTGGCAGTGTGATTAGATCAACTGCCTTCTGCTTTGCACTGTGTTGGAGCTGACTGCCTTGCATCTGCTGTGCTCAGCTGGGGCACACCTCAGCTGTGAAAGAGGGCTCAGGCTCTTTTATAGTCCCAAACTGGAGGAAAAAAGGCCACAGTAAAAGATGGGGTGCCGTATTTTGTGCACTTCAAAGGCTGGAAGGCCTTGAGGTGGTTCACAAGTGGCAGCTTACAGATGAGGTGACTCAGCTGTGCCTTGAAGCCTCAGTGGGAAGATTCTTCAATTCCAATGTTGTTTCTCATGGAAACTTCATGAGCCAAAGCCTTGGGAAGGTCAAGCACTAAGACAGCCCCTCAACCCCTAATGGGAGGCTGCAGAAAATCTCTACTGCAGAGCAGAGACTCTCTTTTTCATCCAGCTCTCTGCTGAAGCTGCTACGTGAAAATGGCCTGTACATCAGTGCAGAGCCCTTTTCACAAATGCTGTCCCAAAGGGAGCTGTACTTACTCTAAAAACAGGAGTTGGAATGGCTGTTGCAGGCAATGACATTCTTTTCTTTGGTGCTAGGGCTCATCTGGATCCCAGACTACCCTTTTGGTAAACGACAAACGCGTTTCAGCTCTATCTCACTCCTGAGCAGGCCAGAAGTCATCCTTCTCCTGGCACAGGTGCAGGATGAGTGCAACAAGGTGGTTGCCATGTCTCTCTTTAACTCATCCGTAACCAAACTTGTCTCTTTGGAGGAGTTTGAGGAGATCCAGACCCAGACCTTCACTCAGGTGAGCAGAGGAAGCGTGAGGGGTGAACACATGGAGCAGCCACCAGTGCTGTCAGTGTGTATTAGACAGATGCAGCAGCTGCAGATCTGTTCCCTGAAATCTGATGAACTGTCGAAGGGGACATTGTGGCTGGGGCAGGGAGGAATTTGCATATGCCTGTCAAATTGATTGGGATGTGGGGAGAATGGGCTGAAAGGCCCCTAGCCCCCTAGTTAGGATCAACCAATGCTGACCATGCTCTTAGTCATGTGTTGAGCAAGTAGCCATGTAAGGCTGCAGCCTCTCTCTCCTCCACCTGGTTTCCATGCAGATAACAGTCCTGGTTGGCACTCAAAAGTTTCCTTTCTTTTGATTTCTTTTTCTTTATTTCCTCATCCATCCAGCTGCAAGACACAAGATCTTTGATTCCTCCTGAAGCACTCGTGGGGGTAGTGCTTTTCTACACTCTGTGTTCTTTATGTACTTAATTAAATTGCTCTGCTTGCAATGCCAGCAGACAGAGTAGGACAAAAATTTGCAACTCCGTGGTAACTCTCACCAGAAGATCTTTGTGTCCTCTAATTGAGGGCAGCACATTGTACCCTGGCTGTGACAACACAAGCAGGTTGCACAGGGTTGCACACTAAATCAGTGGCAGAGAACATGTGCTGGTCCTTCCCAGTCCCATGCTGTTTCAACCAGGCACTGTTGTCATACACTTGGTGACTAAGGTTCTTTTATTACACACAAACAGCAGCTGCCTGTGGAGCAGAAGTGACACTTGGTGGTATTTTAATAAATTAAAACACTGCAGACTGCTGCTACTGCCCTTGGCTTCTTCTGCTCTTTCTCCTCACTTGTCAAGAGAAGACAACATTCTGTCCTTTATTTGCTCATCATACTGTCTACACAACTTTTTGTAAGGGACCCTGACACAGGCAGCTCCAGGGATACTGTTCAATAGAAAAGAGAACAAAAAAGGAACAATGTATAAAAAGAAAGAATAGAGCACTCCCACTTTTTAATACCAGGCTTTCTTTTTGTGGGTCTTTTGTCAGTGAAGGAGATGTATGACCAGGTTCAGATGCCACGTGTGTGTGCATGGGTTTGAGAGTTACTATTTAGCTGCCACAGCTCTGAGAGAACAGTTTTCTTTCATGCCAGAGAGGCCCAGCAGCCCCAGCTAGTAGCTCACCTTGCCATACTGCTTTCCCATCAGCCCTTGGAGGGTTACTCATCTTGGTTTTTTTTTTCTTTGCCCTAGGTTGAGACATTTCTCAAGGATACTTGGATTGATAACATAACGACTGCAATAAAGAGCAACCTTAGAGATGCAGACAAAGACTGGTTCAACCTGGAGCAGAGTGACTGGGATGCCTACCAGAGATCCAAACTGTATAAGCTGATGGAACGCATCAAATTCATGCTTCAGGACTCTCTGCGGTCTCTGGTCCAGAACTCACTGAGCAGCTTCACCCAGCTTTTGCTGGATGCTTGCCAGAGTGTCCTGCATTGCTCAAAGGACATGGAATGGGGAGATGACCTTGCCAACATGTAAGAAAGCAAGAAAAAAGAAAGGGTGGAAAGAACAAAACAGCCTAGTGCTATTGTCTTTCTATCTACTGTTCCACAAGTGCACTTTGCTCTGTACGAGGGCTTTAGGCTGAGCTCTTTCTTCCAGTCCTCCACCTGACACATTTGTTTGAGTATGTAAGAATGACACAGAGCTGCTCTGTTGGTACAGCTTTCAAGCTGCTGTTTGTGATATGGGACAGCCCATCAGAACCAAGGTCTGCTGCTTTGATGTACTGCTCTAAAGATCAGTCACCTCCAGCATTCTTGGGGGAGCAAATTATTACTGCTAGGTTTTTTCTGGATGCCAGGAAAAAGAATACTGGGAGGTATTTCATTCTTGGATAAAACCTCAGAAGTAGGACCTGGCTTGGGATCTCTAAAGAATACCAAATTTAGGTTATCACAGTGCATAGATTTTTATTCCTTTGGGTATTGATTTGAGGATTTTTGTCCTTCATGGTATTAAAAAGGGAACATTTAGAAATGGAAAACCAGAAGAAAAAAAACAACAACAACAAAACCCTGCCACTCATATGAGGCCTTTTACCCTTAAATCAATGGAAGTCTTGACACTGACTTCAGCTGATCCTGAGTCATGCTGGTCACATACAAGATTGGGTGATACTAATATAACTTCCAGAAGGTGCACTTTAGGAGTGTATTGGAGATACTGAATGTCTGGTTTGAAGAGCATCAGTAATTTTTCTGTAAAGCAGCACCAATTCGCAAGATAAGGTTTTGACTTCTGGGGAATCTGATATGTCATGATTGATGCTTCCTTCACTTTTGATAGAAAAGTGTTCTCAATGTCTTAAATTTAGAATGCAGTGTTTCATACCTTCATCTGCATGAGACAGTCCTCCTCTCCTCTGCTTTTCCTTCCTGTCCAGAAGGCATTTTGATAGCAGCACCAGAGCAATACAGTTGTATGCCATTGTCTCAAAAAGCATTCCTGTTCTGTCTTATCTCTTCCCACTGTAGGCCTCAAAGGAATCCACTCTTTACAACTGACCTTGTGCTAGACAGCAGTGGCATTGTCTTCAGCCCCTCTGTGGAGACCTTTGAGATGTCCCTCAGTTCTCTGTTCGACAAGGGAATCCTGGCGACTCACAGTGTCCCACAGCTGGAGCAGGTGAACTCTTCTGCATCAACAGTGATACAGCTGTGAATGTCTCAGTGCATTGCAGCTCAGCATAGACACCCCTGAGCTTGTAGTGAGGGAGAGAGGCACAGAAGTAGGTAGCTGGGAATGCAGTTAAATCAATTTGGGCACATCACTGTGCTAATGCAGTTCAATTCTGACGGGATTTCTTTAATCTCCCCAACCTTATAGCTCTTCTGTCTAGTTGCTGTCTCTGCTTTGGTGCTGCAGGTTCTGTGGGCACATGTCCTAAGCAACCTGGTTCCCCTGAGTGCATGGCAGCTGAGAAAAGCAGACTCGTAAAGGAAATACCACTGTTTTCAATGCTGTCAGTTTAATGCAGGTCTCTTCTGCATATTTATTCTTCTGCCTGTTACTGTCTCCCTGGATTCTCCTTCTTTGGGGAGTGGGGGCAACATAAAAGTGATAAAACAATTCCTGACACAATGCAGGATTGCAGGAGTTCCCAGGGGGGCCACCAGTGTTTGTCATGCCCCTCTGCTGAGGAGGCACACTTAGCTCTGCTAGTTCTGAAAGACCTCTATCCTTCCTCTTCCAGTATGTGTTGGAGAACATGGATATCACAGGCACACCCTTGCTGGAATCAGTGGGTTTGCATGAACCAGAAGTGGAAGAGCTACGTGAGGCTCTGCAGACTGCCATCCAAAAGACACAGATCCCTCTCCAAGCCTACGGCAAGAGATATGAGAAGTTCTTAGAGATAAATAACAATGATATCCAGTACTTCCTAAAGTAAGTGGCTTCTGACAAAGCACCTCTGCCCCAAATGGCAAGCCTTTGCAGAAGCTGTTGTGTGGATGGGTTGTTGTGTGTTGTGTGAGAACATGGGACCTGTTCTGAGACCACGTGCCTCGTATGTGAGATCGGGCATCCATCAGAGGCAGATTTCAGCTATGGGTGATGGTCCATGCTTTTAGAGGACATTGGTGGTGGCAGTGAGAATTTCTTCCTGCCTCTGACAGCAGTCACATTCCTGTCATGTTTGTCAGTGTAACTGGAGATATTAATGGCCCTAAAAATGAATCATCCTGCTTGAGAATCCAGTTAAGATACTTGACCCTGACCTCCTTCATATAGTGTCTGTTCAGGCTGATAGCTTTCTGTAGACAGTAATGTTTTCTTTTGTTTCAACCCATTGTTTTCACTGCTGAAACTCTTTGCACCTATGCTGTCCTTTAGCCTCTGTTACTTTAAAGGACTTCTATTTGGGTGTCACGTTTTCTCCAAACAGTGGGAATGAAGCCCTTTTTCTTTTGTTGTTCCAGCTTAATCAATTTACAAATCCTATCTGACAAATTTCTGTCTCTTCCCAGAACATGCTGAAGTACCTACCCTCCCCTGAGGTGCTTCCTGATCTTGCCCTGTTTACACCAGTGCTTTTATTTTGTTTCTCCCTCTCTTCTTGCCCTACTTCCTCTTTTGTCTCTTTCTTTTACTCCCTTTCTACAGCTAAAATATTTTGTGTTCTTATTCCATTCCACAGCTATTGTGCTCTAAAACTCATTACAGATTTGAGTCTGTCCCTTCCCTTGCTCCCCAATAATATTCCTCAGAAGACATTGGCACCTTCTCAGTCTATGCTTGCAGAAAGTTGTAAAAATTCAAGTAGATTAATTTAATGCCTTGATCCTTTGTGTAGACACATCTGGACATCCTACAAACAGTCTGGATGGTCAAATATTGTTAAGGTGTACATTATCATTTTTTTATTGATGTTTTTATTTACAGAGACTATGAAGAGCAATTTCCACCTGCTCAGGAGGTGATGAGAATAGTAAGCAAGTACTTGTCTGAAAAGGAGAACATGGACAACGTTCTCCCTAGTTCTGTTATCATTGGTCCCTTCCATGTCAGGATAGAATATATTAGGCAAAATCTGTCTGGAAAATACAAAGTGCTTGCCACTTCTGTGTTGGACATGCTGGCTAAAACCCTCCATTTGAAGGTGCAGAATGTAAGTTACTTGGTTCAGTAGATTATCTGTCTGTCTTGTCTTGTCCTTCTGCTTTTGAAGTCGCTGTGTTTTTGTGAAATGGACAAAAGACAGCACCAAAGGCCACATTAATGAGGATATTTTAAAGATCACATTGGAGTGAATATTTAAAATGAAAACTAGAGGGGAGATATGCATACTCAACCAAATCAAGTATTAAATATACTCAGTAGATTACGTGCCTGAAACCTGTAGCTCTTGAGATGAAATTCTTCAAGACCTTGCCATCTTATAAAATGTACTGGTAGATTGAAAAGGTCTGTCTAGTAGACAACTGGAAGGTCCTTCTGCTTGCTCTGAGGATAACTGGAATATAGACAATTGCATCTGCCAGCCAGTTGTCTAAATCTGTTATTGTCATCATTTCCACTATACACCTGCAGTTCCTCTTCCTCTTTTTTTTGGCAGTTTCATTCCATTTGAGCTCAAATGAGATGGATGGAGAAAGACTGTGAAAAAAAAAAAAAGACAGAGCAGGGCTATATACTCATCACTTAGACCACCTGCAATATGGGAAGTGAGTGGGTCATGGCAGGTTTTCCAGTTTGTTTATTAGCCATTAGTGACTTTTTGGTGGTCTTTTCTCCACTGTGTCCTCCTGCAGATCTGTAATGCATATGAGACTGTCAGCAGCAAAATTCATGAGAAACCAAAGACTATCGAGGAGCTGACGGAGCTGCGTGACTGGATGAAGGGAATCCCTGAGCAGCTGGCTGTGCAGGAGGTAGGACACGCTCTCATTTGGACTTGGATACCAAGGGAAGTGAGGAGGAAGTTTGTCATTGCAATGTGCGGTGTCTCAAAAGCAGAACTTCAGTTTTTTTTACTTGAATGTCTTTGCGTGTAATGCCACGAGATTCCTGGCTTTGTATTTTTATAATTCCTAAGACTTGTATTTTTAAATACACATATCATGAATTTAAATATCTTTGCAAAACAAAATAGCAGTTAAAAATCTTGCCTAAAATACCTATGTGTGCATTTTGCTGCCTTCAAGATCCATTCTGCATTTGTGTACTGAATAGCTGTCGTTTAAAAATGAATGCTATTTTCAAGAAAATCTTTCTGTTACCCAATGTTTATATCGCTGTTAATGTATTTCTTTTAATAGGACATTCTATTACTGAGTTATTTCAAAGTTATTTGAAGCATAGGTCGTTTCCCAGCTGAACAAATGGGGAACAAAGGCATCAAGCTGTAAGCTGACTTGTCTATGCCAAGGAGAGAACCTGGAGGATAACCCAAAACGCTCAATTTTTGTCCAGCACTTTATCCACTAAGTCACACGTCTTTTCATTCACATAGAACAGAGGGTGATGATGGTGTGATCATTCGCAGAACAAGGGGTTTAAATCCATTCCCACTGTTCACATAGCACAGAAGCAGCCCACATCACATTAAGCTTGTGTGACTAATGCTCTTCAAAGGCACCTCATGAAAATGAGGTGCACACTAGAGAGTTGGAATCAGCATGGTCTAAAGGTGTATACTTTTTGTCTCTTTCTCTCACCCTGTGCAGCAACTGATTCATGAAGTCATGGAAGATTACAAGGTCATGGAGGAATTCCTTTACAATCTCACTGAAGAAGATTTCAGTGACAAGTGAGCACAAGGCATTTCTCCCACTGTCGAAGTGGGACTCTGCAGCAATTACCATTCTCAGTGCTTCAGGGGCCATGTGTCTATCAAGGGCTCCTGCAGAACTTTTAAGTGTCTCTCAGGCTATATGAGCACTGAATTCTTGAAATGAAATTCGTAGACAAGAAGTGTGAGTTCATGCTGCCTTCTGGCCTGGGGCAAGGCAAACTGATAGCTATTAACCTGTTTAGCATAGTAAAGCCCCTTTCTCTTGGTGGGGTTCTTTTAGAGGGTTTTTTTTGAGACATTTGCAAGGTCTCAAAGTGCACATTTTAGTCTGTGTCTGAAACTAAATGAACACTTCCAAGATAGGAACACTCCCATAGTTTTCTTAAGAGTAGGAAGGAACTTGTACCCTTATTATTACTGCACTTCTTCTCTGTAAGATGTTTTTAGAACCTGTGCCAAGCTATCCTAGGGCTGAGCTGCTTTTCCTGCAGCTTCTGTGGGGTTTTTGGCCTTTGCACCCCATGTTTCTAGTTTCAGGAGCACTCTGCAGAGACTCACTCAGGTTGTAGACACACTGGACCAAGTACATGTCATATAAGAAGTACTTCCAGGGCTGAGCAGACTTTAGAAGCCTCGTGGCTGTGTTTGTGAGCTGACTCTGCTACTGAGGCACAGTCAAGACCCAATCTGAGTAATAAAACAAAGAGGAGACCTAGGAGATGGCTGATCCCCAGGTTCTGAGA
Organism: Lepidothrix coronata; assembly: GCF_001604755.1. Classification (NCBI taxonomy): domain Eukaryota; kingdom Metazoa; phylum Chordata; class Aves; order Passeriformes; family Pipridae; genus Lepidothrix; species Lepidothrix coronata. The sequence goes on from NW_016690258.1 coordinate 3,063,330, forward strand.
GGGGTGTGACCCCGAGTGTAGTGCTGCAAAACTTGCACCTGGCATTGCACACAGGCTGAGGAATCCAAATGGAGTCAGTAATGGGTGTGCTGAGGCTGAGCAAAACCTGCCATGGCTAAGCAGCCACTTTATGCAGCCTTTCCTGGATCTACAACACTCTCCTCAGGGCACTCTGCAAAAGCCTTGCTATCCAGGGCTTCCCTGTATCTGGCTTACCCTGGCCCCTCACTGCCCTGCTTAACAAGAGACTGGCTTTTTCAGTAGCCCTGAAAAGCCATAAGCCAAGACTCTGACCCCATTTTCTTCAGTTCCTTGTGAAAACATTCAAAGACAGACATTCCCTCTGGATGCCAACTGTTATTTTGCTGTCTCCTAGCTTTTCAGCAATGTAGTGGATTTGTTCCTTTTAAAAGGGCCCTCCACTTCTCCCCAGCCCTCTCCAGCTGAATAGCCTAGTCACAAGGACTGCATATCAACAAGACAAGCTGGAAAAAAATGTTTTGTTGAAAACACATGTGTTTCTGTTGTTGTAAAGCTTCCTTATTTGGTGGGATTTGGCTTTCTCATTCTGTTATTTTCAGCATTTCAAACATATGCTCAAAAAGCTTCTCTTTCTCCTCTCTTTTTCTTTTTTTTTTTCCTTTTTCTGTTTCTTTTCTTATATCATGTGAGTGCAGGTGGGCTGCAAGTTACTGGCCACTGAAAATGTCTATGGAAACAGAGGCCATTCGGCTCCAGCATGTGGAGGATGAAGAGAAATTTCGCAAAGCGCAGATCCAGGATCAGAATTTATTTCAAGGCAAACTGGATGAAATGCAGGTATTAAGCCCCTGATATGAACTGTCCGTAAAAGAGGGCCTTGAAGCTCTTGTGGTCAGGCAAGTGGGAAACTTTCAGATGACTTTTTAGGTCAATGTACTGTTGGACCAAAAATTATCACACCCTCCCTGTTTGTTTGGGTTTTTTGGTTGGCTTTTGATTAAGAGTTTCATTTTTGTGTGAAAGATAATAATATGCAGAAATACTCATTTTTCAGTGGGAAGGTACTCATCGAGATACAACGTTCCAGTTCTTGGTGCTCGGGCAACACATGCACCTCCTTTTTCCTACTTGTGTACTCAGTTCCCTGCAGAGCATCTCCTACAATACGCTGCCATCAAGGGGGGAAATCCAGCATTCAGCCATGGAACTCATCTTGTGGGAAAAAAAACTGAAATAATTGCAGAGTTTTGGAGTTGAGATACCTCTGGTGTCTCTTAAACGGTCTGAATTTTATTTTTTCACCAGGAAGTGTTAAATACAGGGAAAAAAAAAAAAAGCCATCTTAGAAAGATTGTAATCACCGAGCTAGAATATCTTGGAAATAGATTCCCAAAATGATAATACCTCAACACTGGATTAAAAAAAAACCCAAACCAACAAACAAACAAAATCCAAAGAAAGAAGAAACCAAACCCACACAAAACACTGAAGCAAAATCTAAACCAAACAAACAAATCCAACCCACCAAAACAAAACAAAAATTATTAGGGAAGTTCTAGGCATATGTTGTTAAACAATTCTTGAATAAAAACTGAGTGACCAGTAGAGCTATCATTTGCACTTTACTGATTCTGATGACAGATAGCTAATAACAGTATAAATTCAATATCAAGAAATTTGGCACAGACTTATTGCTCCTATTCCTTGGGGATCATTTGTTGTCACAAAGACAAAAAGCAGCTGGTCACCACATTTACATTTTTATCCACCTGACCAGTCATGTTTAGACCACTTTCATCATGGTCTAAACAGAATTGGAATTGGTTTGGGGGAGGTGGAATTTTGAGCATATAAATCTTGCCTTTGAATGAAACAGAGACACCAGGAAGCTGAGATCTCTAGAGGCAGCACTCAGCTTCAGAGCCCCATCTAATGCCTGCCTTTTCTCTTCCAGCTGACTGTAGGTGGATTTTCCATCCAGTCAGATGTTAACCAAGCTCATGAGTTTGCTGAATATGCAAGGGATGTCCGGAAGCAGCTGAAGGAGCTTCAGGATTTGGCAGTTCTGTACAACAACAGGGAAAGACTCTTTGGCATCAAAGTTACCGATGTAAGTGTCAGGTCCTGTACCTGCAGGACTCCAGTCTTTGTTGGCGTTTTAGGTGGTAGGTAGAGCAAATAATGAGACGTAGTTCCTCAGGAAGGAATCCTTCATGCTGGTTTGGTTTATCTGGTGACCTGCTTCTCAGTCCTGTAGAATGACCATGCTGTGCTGCAGAAGTGCTGATCCCAGGAGAATGTGGAAGGCTGCTCAGGGTCTGATATTACCACTTCTGTGAGAGACTTGGGTGCCCACACTGAGATCTGAGGGATGGTGATGAGGAGGAATTGGTTGGGGAAGGTCTTGAAGCAGCAGTTAAGATGCACCCATTTCTGTAAGGGTGTTGCTTCAGGTCTATGGGTGTGAATGCGAGTGGTTGCACGGTGGGTGCTGGCAGCTGGCTGGGCTGGGAGCGTGGTGTTCTCTTAAGGCAACAGTTTATATAGTTGGAAACACTCAATTTTGCTTGTAGCTGCTCAGCTGCCAATGAGTCATTGTCATCCACATCCAGCCTAGTCTGGCTGCAGACCAAAAGTGGAGTTCACGTGATCTTTTCCTACCCCTTAGTCTGTGGTTACTTCTCCTTCACTGTAAGGAGACAAGTTTTGATATGGTTGTGCAGTGTGTGCTTTCACTGACTGTGTATGGCCTGCCCATCAAAATATCTTCATTCTGCAGGAGAATATTTGTAGAGGCAAGTGGGGGGAGTGTTTTCCATGCCACATACATTGTGCAGGCACAGCTCCACTGGATGCATTTTGTCCTGAATTTGTCAAACCCAGCTCTGCTTGTTGCTCTCCCTTGGAATATATATTGTTGTCCCAGGAGAAGGTAGTCTGATATATCCTCTTGAAGTACAGTGCTGGCTTCAGATTCAGAAAAGAGTTGGGCTTTTTTTGGCCTTTTGACACAAAATCTGTCATCTAGAGGTGAATATACTTGTTGCTTATGCCTTTTCTCTCTCTCTTTCCAAAGTATGGTGTGGTGTCCAAGATGACTAAGGAATTCCAGCCATACTATGATCTCTGGACTACAGTGTCAGACTGGATGAATTGGAACGAGAGCTGGATGAATGATTCTCTTGTTAAAATTGAGGCTGAGGAGCTAGAAAAGAATGTCAATGACTCTCTTAAGACAATGCAGAGATGCGTGAAGCAGTTCAAGGATTCACCAGGTAGATACACAGTCTGGGGAAAGGAAGTTGGTGCATAACAGCATTTTGAGGTGAGGCATGTCATGGAGTGCTCTGAACAGGGATTGTCAAGATGTCACATGTGTGTATTAGAGACAGCTGAGAAAATGATGCTAGCAAAGTTATTTTCTACTTTTTTTTTCCTGAAATAGTGATGATTCACATCTAGATGCTAGTTAGCTGCTTGAAGTACCAATTTGGCGTGGAAACTACCAGGCTGCAAATCCCTTTTATACCTAATTCCCAAGATGATACTGAAATAAAAGCCACCCTCTGATGTTGCAGTTAGTATTTACTCATATATATAAAGATAAATAATCCTGGCTAGTCACAGAGAATTACTATATAGCCCACTGGCTAGACATGTGGGTTTAAGCCCTTACGCAAGTCAGGCAGCGAGGGAACTTGAATCTGGGTCTTCCAGGTGCTGTTTTCTTGGCCAATCCTAATTTCTCTATTGGCCAATGAATTTAATGGAAAGCCAGAAGAGGTCTTGATTTTGTTATGAATAAAACGAAATTGCAGAGTCATTTCCAAATGATCTGTGGAATATAATAAAAATTTTCCTTCTTGCCTGAATATGTATGAGGTTTAGATGATTGCACCCAGCCCTTGCAATTCACATGAAGGTCTTTTAACCATTTCTCCTAATAAAGCTGGAATTGAGACTTCAGTTGTAGCTTAACTTCCCATTCCCTGATTCTCAGAGATGTGTTGGTCATTCTTTAGAGCTGATTCTAAAAATCTCCTGCCAGATGGCTTAGATTGAAATATACTTTGCTGTGGGTGATTTTTGATTCATCCTTTTTAACTTGAACTTGCTCTTAAACAATGCCATGAATCAGCCCCAATGGAGGAGGTGATGAGTGGATGCATGAGTAACTATGAATCATTATGATAAACAGAAATACTAAGAATACCTGCTCGTATTCATTGCAATATCCCCTGGCACCTGGAAATATATATGTTTTGTCCTTGAATCTGCCTTGTCTTTGGATACACCCATCAGAGAGTGTGTGGCAGTCACATCCTTGCTGTGAGTGTGCAGTGCAGCCACTCAGGGTTCAGTTAAAGGAGGCACATGCTGTAGCCACATTTTGAAAGGGAAGCAAGTCCCGTGTGCTTTGCCTACCCATTGCTTTACTCACAGTAGCATGAGCTGGAAAAAGGGTAGGATATGAACACTGAGGAGACAGGGGTTTCCAGGATGCCCCCAAAGAGAAAAGCTTATTCCTTCACTTTGTCCTTCCTATGAGGCAGAAGTACATTCGTCCCTAGCATGGCTATAGGCTGGCAGGATCTCTCCTGCATGCTTCCCATTTCCAGAGCTGGCTGGGATCCCAGCCTGCCTCTAGCTCCTAGGTATAGTGTCCATCTTCTATGGAGGATGGCCTGAGCTGGGGTGTGAGATAACTTACAATATAGCCTTGTTAAGAAGTAAATGTCTTGGAATGATGACCAGAGCTTCTAAAATACCTTCTGGCAGATGAGGCTTCATCATGATTGAGCCCATATCAAGGAGTTAATTTGTTTAATTCTTGTCCTCTGGTGAGCTCAAGCCTAAGTCACACTTCTGCTTAGCATGGCTTTTGGCTGATAGGCAGATCTGCTTCTGGGAGTGGACTTGGATCCTGCCTTAGTGGCCATATAGAGAGATCCTTCATATCCTCATTACTTCGACCTGCATTTTCCAGTGCTCTCTCCTGCTGCTTATCTACCCCATACCATGTGACTACACGCACATCAGGCTTTAGACAACTTCTAGAAATTCCTTAAGCCAACTTCCTCACCTAGTGTTTTTGCTGATGTTGTTCTCTTTTTCCCCCTGCAAGACTTTGCTGATGTTGTTCTCTTTTCCCCCCTGCAAGACTGCCAGGGTGTCGCAATGAGCTTTCGAGACAAGATTGAAGAATTCAAACAATACGTCCCCTTAATTCAAGGGCTGCGCAATCCTGGTATGAGAGAGCGGCACTGGGAGATGCTGTCGAACAAAATTAGCCCTGATGTCAAGCTGGAACCCACTCTGACTCTTGGTCGCTGCTTGGAGCTGAACCTGCCGGACCACATTGAGAACATTCTCAAAGTGGCTGAGACAGCCAGCAAGGAATACGCCATCGAAAATGTGAGCAGAGAGGACTTGCTGTGTCTTTGGTTGCTTCTCAAATATGCTTCTGCTGAGCAGGCAGTTGTTGTCTTGGGTGGTGTTCCTGTTGTCCCAGAGACACATTCTGCAGCACACGTGAAAAGGCTGCTGCCCTTACAGAGGGAAGCAATGGCCACACAACTGAGTTCACACACTAGACGAACATATTCCACCTTGTGTAGAATTTCAGTTGTAGCATGACAGCACTGCCCGATGGTTATGCTGATCCACTGCTCAGGTCTCACTCCTCACTTTGGGATTAGTGACTGGTTATGTTAAAATAAATTGACTGTCTGCATTCTGCCATTCAAATGTTATGTCAAGGGGATTAGCTAGGACTGGAAACAGAGATGGCTAATCCTTTAAACCAGTAAACCAGTGCAGGAAAACCTTGCTGGCTCTGGAGATTCACAAGTTAAATAGTCTGAAAGTCTATCAGTTCACCAGTTCATATACGATCTAAGATGGTCTTGATTAAAAGTCATGACCTTGTGGCAGCTCTTGTTCCCTGAAATCTCAGGTGAGTTCCTCATGGATATTTCCCCCTTTGACAAAGCCATCATTAACTGTAATCTTTAACAGGCCCTTTGCTGGCAGCCTCTGTGCAGCTCATAGCATAAATGGGCCTGAAGGTGAAATTGCCATTTTTTCCCTCAAGGTGTTCCTTTCAGCACAGGTGTTGAGGTGTTGAATCTATGGCAAAAGCAGAGGAAATGTGCTGTTGCTGAGTGTATCATGCATTAAATACACAGCTGCAGTTTCTAGTGGAATCCAGGAGTGAAAATCTGTCATTTCCTAGAGAAGGGGATTAAGAGAGTTGTGGAAGCTGGGATAACCATTGCAGGTTGTATCTGAAAATTAAATTTTGTCCCTCTGTTTCAGTCACTCAACAAGATAGAGAGTGAATGGAAATCAGTTGTGTTTGGTGTGATGCTTTACAAAGAAACAAAAACCTATATTCTGAAAAGCACCGATGACATTTCTCAGCTCCTGGATGATCATATTGTCCTGGTTCAGAGCATGTCCTTCTCACCCTTCAAGAAACCTTTTGAGGAAAGGATGAATGAATGGGAAAATAAGCTGAAGATGACACAGGTATTGGTTTCTTACCCACACACATGTGGTGAAGGCAGGCAGCTGGGCTCTGCTGCCATGCTGGGACATCGACACTGTGCAGTTGCTGCTAGGGAGCTGGAAGGACAGCTACTGAGATAGTATCAGTCTTTAGGGAGGAATAGGGCCTTTCAAAGCCCTCTGACTCTAGTAAAATAATGCAGCTCTTTTGCTGTCTACTGCAATATGTTTTGGTGGGGCCAGAACTTTCCCATTGCTGTAAACAGTCTTACTGGTGTCTCTAATCATACTATACTAATGGACCTCACAGATTCTTACAAACTCTGTGAAATCCATGCTATCATTCACATCTCAGTGTAGGAAAGCACATGAAAGACTACTTTTAAGCAGGATCTGGCAGACTGTGCCAGCGTGTGTTCCTCAAACCAGCAGCACCCAGCAGGACTCTGACAGCAAAATAGCATTGATGCAGGAGAAAAGTTCCAGTACAAGTGTCTGTCTGGAGAACTCTGTGTAAATGTTGGTGTTTGATGCACATCTACCTTATTCTGTCGATTGGTGTTTACCATCTGTGTGTGCCTGGGCCACTGCTGGAGTGCTCATGAGGATACATGCTGCTCCAAGCCCCATGGCAGTAGGTGACATGGGGAAATTCAGTTACTTAATGTGTGGGTTTGGCAGTGATGGTGTACAGGTTTTCACGCTGCCTTTCTTACCCCTTCTTTTGATTGTGTCACTCCTGTCACTAAAGGCCCATAAATCCGCCTCTGGGAAGAGGCTTGCCAGGGTTAGCTATGGAGTATGGCAAACATTGTTGTCTGTAGTCCTGGAAAACTCCAGCTCTTGCTAGGTCAGGGGGACTGTAGATAGCACCATGTGTCTAAGGCAGTCTGAAAAGGAGTCAAACACTTTTCAGTTGCTTTGCAATGTTGGGCAAGTTCCCCAGGCTGTCCAATCTCCTGCAAATGGAGGAGGAGGATGTTCTTCAAACCTAATTCTCTTGCTCCTTTGAATGCCTGATGAACAGGGTTTCCTGCCTGGTGTTTAACTTAAATATTTAGCTTTTCATTCATTCTCTTAATTCAGAGAGTTGTTTGAAGATCTTGTGATGGATTATTCTGTAGGCAAGACTGGGGCTGAGGTACCTCAGGCAGGAGAGAGGATATGACAGAATTGCAGTCTGGCATCTTTTACTTGTCATTCTTCTTCACCCAAAAAAACCTCTTTCCACAGAATAAAATTCCCATTTTACTCTGTGCTCACATTGTACCAGCTTCTGTAAAAAAACCAGAAATACCAGTCACAGAAATTTGACCAGGCACCGCAGAGTCCCTTTGAACTTTAGTATTGGCTTACACATATTTCTAAACTATCCCCAATAAACTAGTGGGTATTAATTCTAATGCCTGCTGAGAACTGTTATCAGTGGGGATTGCTAGGAAGTTATTAATTATTTGGTAAGGAAATTCCAACTCCTGACCCTGCAGGTAGATTTTAGAATTGTGGAAGGTCTAATGCATTATCACCTCTTTTTTCTTTTTTTTTCTTGCTTGTTTTTTTAAACTCATTCTGGTACACAGTTTGAATGGTTTTGTTGAACAGGTTTATAGCATGGGGTTCTGATGTGCTCTTCTTGCTTCCCACTAGGATGTCCTGGAGGAATGGCTGAACTGTCAGCGCTCTTGGCTCTACTTGGAGCCAATCTTTAGCTCAGAGGACATCAAAAGACAGCTCCCAGTGGAAAGCAAGCGCTACCAGACTGTGGATAAGGATTGGAGGAAGATCATGAAGAATGCTAATGAAAACCCTGAGGTATGTGCCTTGATGAAGGCCAGTGCAGGTCTCCCAAACTCCTTGGAGCTGTGCTCTCAGAAGGACTGTGTCTTTGAGTCGTTGTTTTTGTAATGGTGTGGAGATGAGCAGTGCTGTATTAACTGTGCAGCCTTGCCCGGGGCATTGTGCTGGGTTTCTTCTCTTTGAACTTGACCTTTTGTTCTGGTGTAAGAATGGACAGAGTCATTCTCTGTAATGCCTTGCACCAAACTCTGCACCCCACCAGATTCCTCCTGCTCAACACACAGCCCCCCTGCCTCCTATGACTCCTGTAACCAGCCCTGCTATGGCTGTAAGCCATAAGGTAACTCCCTCAATTCCTCCCCAAGACTGACTCTGTGAGTTTTTTAGAGCCATTGTTTTTGTGTCCTGGTAGCAGTGCTCTGCTCTCTTCTGTTCTCCAGTCTCCACTTCCCAGGACTCCATCACCATTTGATTCTGTATTACAAGTGTTGGTATTTAGGGGAACCCAGAAATGTGCTTGTCACATCCACAAGAGCTGTTTCCCCTCCTTACCCACAAAGCTTACACCTCTCCAGACCCCTGTGAAAGTGTTCCTGTGCATGAGTCATTTAAATCCTATCAGTAACATCAGTGGGCAACCCAATTATCTCCACTGCCTTATCTCCCACATGCTCAGAATACTGATGCTTCCTCTGTTCTCCATTCTGTTATAGGTGATTTCTTTGTGCCCTGATCCAGTGCTGCTAGAGAAGCTGCAAAATGCCAACAAACTACTCGAACTCGTGCAGAAAGGGCTGAGTGAATATCTGGAGACGAAGAGAGGTGCTTTTCCCAGGTAACCCCAAATTTCAGAGGGCTGGATTGCGCTCACTCCACTCTGCCAAGAAAAAGCAAAACCATCTAAGCTTAGGATATATTCATGAGGCTGCAAAACATAAGCAGGGCTGTGCCTTTCAATGCTGCCATCTGATGGGGAGAAAACAGGCACACACAAATGTGGTGAGTTAAGGGCAGTCTGGTAGCACCGCTGCATATCTGTGCCTCATGATTTGTGTAGAAAAGGGGGAGTAAAATGAACACCTCTGGGTAACTTTGTCTCTTATTCCTGAAGGAATACTTCTTCTCTTTGATACTTGTTTAAACCCTCTTTGATACTTGTTTAAACCCTCTTTGCTTGGGAATAACTGACTTATGCAGAGGGAGAAGTCTGTCTCTACAGGAAGAGAGATGTCTGGACTGTGGCTGCTCATCTCCTAAACAAATACAAGGAGACCAGCGAGCAGTCAGAAACAGTGTCTTTAGCAAAAGGCTTGTTCCCCAGCTTGCCAGGACTTAGCCCCTGATGCTGCAGTAAAGAGAGCCTCTCGTCATGCCTGTCTGTGTTTGTAGGTTCTACTTCCTTTCGGATGATGAGCTGCTGGAAATACTGTCTCAGACAAAAGACCCCACTGCTGTACAACCTCACCTCCACAAATGCTTTGAGAACATTGCACAGGTAGGCAAACCAAGCATGCCAGTGGCTTGGCCCAGCTTTGGAATGCTGGTGTCACGGGAACTTGGAGGTGTTCTGAGGTCTGGAGCAGTGTTCACATTCTGCTGTTTGGAGATGTGTCTCCTGGGAACCTGTACCTGTACATAGGCATTGCCAGGTGCTGCCTGTCCTGGAATGGGATTCAATCAACCTCACTTTAGACAATTCAAAGCCAGACTTCTGTCTGTGAACTGGGCATCCTTGGTTGTCCTTCAGAAAATGGGGGTAAAATAGGCATCTGCCAAGGGCAACTTGGAGAAATCCACTTAGATATCCATCTCAGGAAGAGAGGGCACTCCCTTTGGAGATGTCTGTCCATCCCACCATGGAGGTCAAGAGAAATAGCTCTGACTTAGCTGTCTACTTGCAGGCACCTTGTTAGGATGGAATCCCACTCTTGCTGACAGCCTCAGAAGGGACAGGGAGTGAACAAGCCTGAACTGAATTTAGTTTCTGCCTTCACCCCTACTTAGGAGCTGGAGTTAACCTGGCTATTTTTCCTCTTTGTTATTCCTAATAGACTTCAGACTCCATAGCTAGTCACAGCTCGCACCACCACAATACTCAGACGGTAAAACCAATCTCCTAGTCATTAGTTTGGAAAAATAGAAAGGAAATTGAACTGGAAACCTGGTGCAAAGCCATTGGAATAAATAAGGGGACTTTCAGTGATATACTGGGGCACCGGAGAAGCTGTTAAAGTTTTAGTCTTAAAACCAGGCACTGTGACCTCAAGGGAAATGATTTGAATCTACAGAATTGAACAGGAGTCAAGGGTTTGAATCCTAGACAGGCAATGAGAAATGTTCATCCTACCTATAATTTGATTTGCTTCACTCAAGTTAAACCAGCGATGTGAATCTCTTGTTTTCATACAGTCATCTTCCATTATTTGGAGAGGTCATTTTGCGCGTCTGTCGCACGCTTTTTTATCCCCACTGACAACCAAGTTTGGCACCAGGTTTATAATGAGCAAACACTGGTACAGGCTGGCTGTCCCCCAGGGGCAGGAAGGCAGGGATAGAACGGAAATCCTCCGCTCACATCTCCTGTCGTGCTTCTTCCATTAGCTGAAGTTCCAGGAGGACCTACAGATCACGCACATGTACTCTGCTGATGGAGAAGAGGTGAAGCTGTTTACTCCCATCCTTCCCTCTGAAAATGTGGAAGACTGGCTGCTGGAAGTGGAAAAATCTATGAAGGCCAGTGTACGGGACAACATAGAAAAATCAATTGGTGTCTATCCAGAGGTAAGAGTTTTATCACAGACCACCAGGTCTCTGATGTCTTGTTTCCAGGCTTGCCACAGAGGTCACCAGTGATGGGGCTGATGAACTTGGAATATTTTACTAGAATATTCTCTTCTATTCTACTTTCAAAATACAGCCTTTAATCCAGTTATGTGTTGGTCAAGTGCAGAATGTGCAGCTGAGCAAGAAGCTCATGGTCCAGAAGAATGCAAATCCTGCACACTCCCTCACAGCCACAAAATGCTTCCTATTAGCATAAAAACAATATTGTATGAATCCATATCTATTTGTCTCTCCAGATGGCTTCCTCTTTATAAGGATCTTCTCTTTCAGCTCTCATGTCTTACACAGTGTGTTAGGGGCTGGTAAAAGTAACAAAGGCAGTTGTTGGTTTCCATCAGTGCATCTTGGCTCTGGTTTCTGTGTAAAAGCTATGCTGGTATAAAGTCTAAATTTCTAATTGGTTAGGTCTAAGCAGGGAGAAAGGTTGAAAAAAAAAAGGCCTCAGATATTTCTGTTGTTCAGACTGAAAATTTGAAAGTAGGAAAGTTGGAATAGGCCAGAGGAGGGGAAACATTCTCTTTGGTCTTACAAGTTCCTGCTCTTCCCCTGCTTTGGGCTACTTGTAACAGGTTACTGCAGGTGGCACAGTGGAGAGAAGGTACCTGCTGTACCCAGTGCCTGAAGATTTTTTGACAGCAACAGGAGGGGAAAAAAGAAAAGCCTCTTACACAAGAACTCAGTTCTTATTTGTTAATCATGCATCTCAAGCAGCAAGGGAACATAGAAATCAATCAATCTATTGATCAGTCATTGTCTTACCACCATTTTTCACCCTTTTTTCCCTATTTTTTTCTATTTTAAGACTCCACGTACTGCATGGGTCTTGCAATGGCCTGGCCAAGTGGTCATTGCTGGCTGCCAGATTTTCTGGACAAAGGAAGTGTCTGAAGCCTTGGAAGCTGGAGATTTGTCCGACAGGCTTTACCCACAGCTGAGTACTCAGGTATGAAAATGAATGAAAGGGTGAGATTTTGCCAGATGGTGACTTTTGAATCATCAGACCTTTGATAAGTTATAAGTACAGTCAGAACCATACTGTGGGGGAAAGAGAGACACAGTTTTGCATAGCACAGTTCAAAACAGGTGAAAAAACAGATTATTGTCTTCTTAATCATCATAAACCTCAAATAATGTACAGGACTGATAATATGATCATGACCTGAAGACAATAACAAGGTGAAAGGTAACTTTCACCCAAGAAGTTGAAGGTGAAGGAGAATGGAAGTGATGGACAGTGGATGAAACTGCATCTTTCATATCTGTTCCATGCATCCAACCACACCTAATACCTGGGAGTTATTAGCTCTGGGCCTCATCGTGGATCTAACGCTTTCTTTTCACCTGAATATGGTAATGGTGTAGGCAAAAGTCAGGTCTGAGCCAGCCCTGAGTAGGATCTGCATTCTGAGCAATCATTTGTATCTCTGACAAGAGAAAAGGCAGAAGTGGCCCTGACACAGCCTATGATCTGAGTTTTAGCATGGCATAAGTTTGATTGCATTGTGTTAGTGCAGCCTGGCTTTTTGAATGGATTGCTTCAGAGTACTTTTTTTTCCTCTCCCAGCTGGGTGATTTGGTCGCCCTGGTCCGTGGAAAACTGTCCAGGATGCAGCGAGCAGTGTTGTCAGCTCTTATTGTGATTGAGGTCCACGCCAAGGATGTTGCAGCAAAGCTGATTGAGGAGAATGTAACAAGCATGAATGATTTCGAGTGGATCTCCCAGCTCAGGTTAGAGAGCATTGCTGTTGAACCTCACCTGGCCTCCCTGGCCAGCTGTGTCCATGACAAATAGAAACAGAAGTTTGCACCATCTGTAAGCAGTAGTCCTGAGTTACCTCTAACATGAGGAGTGGTATTAAGGTCTATTAAGGATGCTAGTTCTAAGGCATCTGAGATAGACCTGGTTTTAATGGCATCCACTTTGGCAGTATAGACTAACCCATACCATGATGTTTCATTGTGAAAAGACATCCTCCTGCCCAAGGAGTGCAATGCTTGATCTCAGGTCTTGTGAGAACTCCTGTCCACCCTGTTGTGTTACCTTATTCCTTCTTCTCTCAAGAGGGAAATCCCTTGAAGTGCAGGTCTCCATACCTGCAGGCTGTGGTCTCGTGAGCTGCTGTTCTGTCTGCCAGCCAGTGTTTATCTTTCTGCTGACATGTTCACTCATCATTAGGTACTACTGGACAAGGGAGGACCTGTACATCAGAGCAGTCAATGCTGAATTTATCTATGGCTATGAGTATCTGGGGAACACTGGACGGCTGGTTATCACACCCCTCACTGACAGGTAAGGAGATCGTTTTCTGGGTAATGTGTATTTTTTTTCTCTTTTCTGTTTTTTTTTTTCCTTCTGGATGAACAGAATTAAACCAAGGATCTGACCAAGCGGGTCCTACTGCTTACTGTGTGTAAATAGAAACCATTTGTACAGTAAAGTACTACCTGAGATGAGGGCATAGGAACACCCTGGCATTGGTAACTACTGTATTCCTGGTGATCAGTGCTCAGGCTGATTGCTTTCACTCTCCTAATTCTTAATGTAGTGCTTTGACTCATATGAAATGCCCAGCTGATAGCTAAGGAGCTCTTCTAGAAGCCAGCAGACAGCATCTAGTACTCTAGGATATGCAGCAGAAATAATAGTTTTACCTTTTTGTAACTGTCTTTTTTCTGGAAAGTGAATCTGTAGCCAGTGGCAGAAGGATTTATCCATGCAGGCCCCTGTGAATACTAATCAAGGCCACATAGCTAACTCCTTTGCAGAATGCTGCATATCAAAGCAGTTTTGCAGAATAATGAATGATGGATTCCTCCTTGTCTCCAGCTGGACAGATCATGTCTCCCTTACTGAAATCAGTAGTACAAATGCTTTTTTTCATCATGTGGTCTCTTCTTTGTCGTAGGTGTTATCTGACACTTACAGGAGCTTTGCACCTGAAATTTGGAGGAGCACCTGCAGGACCAGCAGGAACAGGCAAAACAGAAACAACGAAAGACCTGGGCAAAGCACTAGCAATCCAAACTGTAGTGTTCAACTGCTCTGACCAACTCGACTTTATGGCAATGGGAAAGTTTTTTAAGGGATTAGCCAGGTACAATGATATGCTGCATGTCATTATTGAGGAGTAGGCAGGATCCAGGAATGCTGGCCACTGGGATTTGGTGGGCATTTTTCACAGCAGCCCAAAAGAACAAGCAAAGCCCTAGTAAGGGGGTTAATGAGTTCCAGAATAATCAAGGTTACAAAATTCCAGCCAGAAAGGAGGGACACTGGATCCAATTAAAGAAAAAAAAAAGATAAAAGGAGATCCTGTTCATTTAAGGCAAAATTAAAATGCTTTGCACTAATCCACAGTGCACTAATCCACCTGTGCAAATGTTTGCAGCTTTGGCCTTTATTTTAATATCATACTTGTTGAACTGAGATTCAGCCCACAAGCTGCTTAATCTTAAAAAGAAGAGAATCTGCTGAGAATATTCGAAATTGAGCAGCCAAGAGAGACTGCTCTAAGCCCTGAGGGATCCTCTCAGAGAGGCTTCTCTCTTCTCTATGTTTCAAACAGAGCTGGTCCAATTAGTCTGTTGCACACTGGTGAATCTGAATTAGTTACTCCAACAAAAGCGATATTCTTTTCTCAGATGTTTTCTTTGTCAGTTATTTAACTTCTTTCTTAAGCCATGCCTTGTGGGAAGATCACCTTCCTCATAGGCATGCTTCCAGCTTTATACATAGTCTTCCAAATTCTAAAAAATGGACTTAAGAGTTGTCTAAATTGTATCTGCTACATTTACAACTCAGGTACAAACCAGGAATTCAACATGACACCTCTTTAAAGCTCAAATCTATAACATGCAGAATTTATCCCTGGCTGTAGGATCAGTTATTGCCATGGTCACTCATCACATGGCCTGAGATGCAAAGTCAGGGTGAAGGGCTACAGCCCCTTCCACTGTCCCAGGGCACTGTGGCTGTGTCACTGCCTGCCATGGGACATAGGGGGCCTTTGGGGTTCACTTCTAGTCTCTGTTTTACCTACCCAGCATGTGGATTTGTAATTTCTAGATCTAGCTGAACTTTTGACTGCAAGTTTGCTCCTGTGGGATGTTCCTGACTCCCTCCATCTTTCCTTCCCTGCCCAGCTCTGGTGCGTGGGCTTGCTTCGATGAGTTCAACCGCATCGATATCGAGGTGCTCTCTGTGGTGGCCCAGCAGATCACAACCATCCAGAAAGCACAGCAGCAGAGGGTATGTAAGGAACATGTGGATACAAAGGCAGACAAAAAAATCTCCACTTGAGCTAGTTCAGGCAAGTCCTTGTCCCTGCAAACCTTCATGGGGGACTGCTTCACTTCAGTGCTCAGGGGTGACTTGGACAGACATCCTTAAGCTTGGAGAGGTTTGAACAATGTCCTGGCTGTGGTGCATCATATCAGACCATTACACAGCCAGCATGCTGGGGGGCGGGGTTTGTAACCCAAGTGTGTGCTGCCACAATTGCCCACACTCTCACGGGCTGAAGTAAATCTCAGCTTGAGCTGCAGTGCCAGCACACTTTGGTGTGGGAGACACTCTGATGCAGATCCACTGAGCTGATAAAAATCAGAGCTGTGATAAAGGCAGCCAGTGTTCTGCCATGAGTTGCTCAGCACCCAATTTGTCTAAATGTGTTATCCAAGCTTTGGTGGATTCACAAAACCCAGTATGTGCAGAAAAATGCACATTCGTGCACACACAGAGTTAGTTGCATTGGAAAGTGAATTGTTGGCTTAAATGGAGACTCAGCTGTCAGCCAGTCTAGCAGCCAGTCTCTGCTTTGTTCTCTGGAGGCTCAGAAGGGTTAAGACCTGAATCTCCTTGACTTTGGCTTGGAATTAGAAACTTGCTCTCCGTAAATTCTTCTGCATTACTTTATCCCCCATCTGAAATTACTACCTACACAGCTTTAAAAAGGATTTAGGTTTCTCTTTGCCCTTTTTGCCATGAATTAATTCAGGTCTGATCTCTACCGCAAAATAAATGGAAAGATGTTTGTTTACAGCTGGAGAGATAGGAGTCTGTTCAAGAGTCAAAAAAAAAAATTTATCCTATCAGTAAATCTTCCATGATCCCAGTTTCTTATGCAGGGGAAAATATTGCTGGTAATACTGGATTCCTGCAGTGGGACCAGATTGAGTCACTACAGTTGTGGGCAGCTGTGTGTGTATGCACTTGATAATTTAACTACTAAAAGCCATTGTTCTTTTCAAGGAAGATGCTGCTACGTTATTTAATTTGTAGGTCAGGCTCTGTTCTTTGAGGATGATAATATTTGTAATTTTCCAGGTGGAGTCCTTCATATTTGAGGGCACAGAGATCCCACTGGTGCCATCCTGTGCTGTCTTCATCACAATGAACCCGGGGTATGCTGGGCGTACTGAACTGCCCGACAACCTGAAGGTGAGGAGGGGAGGCTGCATAGACAGAAAGCAGAGGTGCAACACAGGTGCTGCAGGCTACCTGGACCCACCAGTGTGTCTATGGCAAGGGTTAGGATGCAACAATTCTGGAAAGTTTCTAGACTTTGAGATTTGAAACACAATATGTAAGCAAATGGCAGTCCTCGGGTTGCAGTCTGCTGGCAGGTGCCAGGCACACTCGTGCTGTGACCTCTAAACAGTCTTGGATAGATACTCAGCCTTTCCAGTTTGCTGGGGAAAAAAGCAAGAAGCAACAGATTTTTGATCTTGTGTTGGGTCTGTATGTTTCAGGCTCTCTTTCGTCCTGTGGCTATGATGGTCCCAGATTACTCCATGATTGCTGAGATCTCACTCTACTCCTTTGGGTTTAATGAAGCCAAAGTCCTTGCAAAGAAGATCACCACAACATTCAAACTATTGTCAGAGCAGCTCAGCTCTCAGGTAGATGCCTTAATGTCCATGCATGTTTTTTCTTAATGTGAGGCTTTCTCAGCCTAAGCACAAAGTGTCTGGATGGTTCTCTTGGTGCCTTATGATAGCATATCTCAAAAACGTCACCATACCCATTCTTCATCTTCCTCCCTCCTTTCTGACTCTCATTTCTGCACCTGTGTGGCTGGACTTGCATTCACCCTAAGTCCTAGATAGTATTACAGTGTCAGGACAGTTCAGCCAAGCAGCCTTGCCTGCTTTTCCTTCCATCTAGGATTTTTCATACTGCAGTTATTCATGTCTTCTTCACTTGTAGCCTGTACAGCTGAGGACTAGTTAGTTGTTTCAAGGATCCTGAGAACAGAATTGGATGAAGGAGTTGTTCTGAAGGCATAACTCTCTCATTTTGTTTTCTTACCTGCTAACTGAGTGCATGCATAGGTTTCCTCTTTTTTAGGTGGTGCTTCTCTGTCTGATGACATTGTTTCCTCTGTGCATTTTCCAGGACCACTATGACTTTGGGATGAGAGCTGTGAAGACTGTCATCTCAACAGCTGGCAACCTCAAAAGAGAGAATCCTGATATGGATGAGGTAAATGTGCTTGCAGCTCACACTGCCATAGACTAATGTGGCCTTATAAGAGAGGAATGATCTCTGAAGTCCTGAGTTCTTTAATCCTTGCAGGAGCTCATCTGCCTGCGGGCTATTAGGGATGCCAACGTACCCAAATTCCTGCAGGATGACCTCAAGCTTTTCAATGGTATTGTCTCAGATTTATTTCCAAACATCAAAGAAACGCCTGTTGATTATGGCATCCTGGAAGAAGCCATCCGCAAATCCTGCATCCAAGCCAATCTGAAGGATGTCGATGGTGAGAGAAAAGGCTCTCCACAAGCTCCCTCTGGATCTGGGCTTTCAGTCCAGTGTGTTGTCCTAGAAAAGAGATGTGCTCCAAGACCGACTGTGCATCATCTTCCTCTACAGGTTTTGTGACTAAGGTCATCCAGCTGTATGAGACCACTGTGGTCCGTCATGGCCTTATGCTGGTGGGACCAACAGGTTCTGGGAAGACAAAGGTATGGGTGAGACACTGTGCTGGCCCCAGCAAACCATCACTACCCTAGTGATGCAGAGGTTTAAGTTTCACAGAAGACTCACACTCTGGCATTTCCAGTTTCTCTCAGATAGAAGTCTGGGCACAAAGACGCTGCCAGTTAGTACTGATTTATAGCCATGGGAAAGTATATTACTAGCTCACTTTTTGGGTTGTGAGTTGTGAGATTAGAACAAGGGTTATTAGCTCTGCTGCAGATTTTTAAGGCTGAGACATGCTTTGACATCTCGATGTGCTTCAGGCCTCTTGCACAGGAGATCTAACTGCATGTAGAATGCTTTATTTCTGTGCTTTTATTTCAGCCAGGCATCTCTTTACTATGATATTACCCTCCACTCTGTCTCCTTTCTCACTGCCTTTTGAATGCAGTTGCTGTGCGAGCAAGAGGCTTTGTCATCCTGGAGCCATGGCAGTTAACTCTCTGGCTGTCCTGCTTTTGCAGAGTTATGAAGTCCTGGCAGCTGCAATGACATCACTGAAAGGTCAGCCTGCAGCCAGTGGTGGGAATTACGAAGCAGTCAACTACTTTATACTGAATCCCAAATCCATCACAATGGGCCAGCTTTATGGAGAGTTCAACTTGCTAACGCATGAGTGGTAAAGTACAAAACCTTCTTTCCTCCCTTCCAGACAGAAAACACTTTTCTGGTCTTGAGCGTCTTCTCTTCAAGGCTGAGAACCGTTTAGGGTGGTGGCGCAAAACCAGAAGCGATCAAGTCCTTATCCTCACCCAGCTACAATAGCCAGTCACGGAGATTTAAGCTGACATCTTTTATTGTGTGCTTGGCCCGTCTGCCGGCACATGCCCAGACAGTTCCTGCAGCTCAGCTCGCAGCATTAACTGCATAACAATAATTCAATAGCTTTGGAGCACATGCCCCTGCTCTAAGATACAGCAGCTTAAAAACACTTGCTTTGCTTCTGAAGAAAAGTGACCCCT
The DNA here is from genome assembly GCF_001604755.1 of Lepidothrix coronata. NCBI lineage: Eukaryota > Metazoa > Chordata > Aves > Passeriformes > Pipridae > Lepidothrix > Lepidothrix coronata. The sequence goes on from NW_016690258.1 coordinate 3,082,410, forward strand.
GTACTGTGCACTTGAATTGTTCTGTGTAAATGCACTGGTAGCTTTGAATGATGAGGAGTGACTTTCAGGCATAAAGAGGCATTTCATTCCCGTTACCAGGACTCCTGCTTGCTTGCATGGTTTGGAAACAAGAACCAATGGCCCATTTGCCCTCTTTGCAGCCGGGTCCTACTGCTTATGTTTCCATATGTGACCTGAGGTTGACTTTGCAGCTCACTTTATCTGGAATCTAAGGTGTGAGAAGCAGTGCGAATCTCCCTTTGGCCCTGTCAGCCAGCACTTGCTTAGGGGCAAAGCTAAAAATTGTGTTCTGTAAAATGAGGGAAACTAAATATATACTACCTCTAGGAAAAGTGCAAGCAAGTAAACATTACTGATGCTGAGACCAGAGCTTCCCAACTTAGAATCTGGTGTATATTTGCTGAAGGACATTTTATAGGATGTTCCAATTAAGCTCAACAGTTTTATTTATGATGTGACTCTACCCAAGGGCAGCACACAGGCACATCAACATGACAGAAAGAAAAATACAGCAGCCATGTAAAATGTATTTACAGACAAATCCATCTGTTTTAATCAGCTGAGCTTTAGAACAGACAGTTTTCCCTTGATCTCAGTAACAATATCCTGAAATTCACTAGCATTATAAAAATAACAAATAATTATTTAATAGCAGGAATGGAGTCTATCCAGGGTCTGAATGGAAATTGCACTCCAGGTTTCCATGTGTAGATTAAGTTCTTGCTGTCAACAGCCAGCATTCCTTGTGTCTGCTCTCCTGTTCACCAGCTCCAGCACCACCTGGGTTCACAGACAGTTGAGGATGGGGAACTTCAGTTATAAAGAGGGTAGGAACGTGCCCTTTAGCCTGGATTTATCCTTGTAACCCGAGTCTGCCTTTATACTTGGTGGAGAAAAAGAGGCACCTCAAGAGAGCAGATAACCTGCCTATGACCTGAACTGGATGCTAGCAAGGCCTCTTTACTCATTATTGAGGAGAGAGATGTTAAAGGGAAGCTTGATGTTTTACAGTTAAATGATATGAATTCCAGATTTAATGCCCAAAGAAATTGTTTCATGGTGTCACTCAGGCTGAGATGTTTATCTCAGTAAAAAAAGGAATGAAGTGGACCTTTATGCAGCTCATCAAAAAGGGAGGCACAGGTATCCTTGGGCAGATAAACCAGGGTAATATTCTGGCTCTGTTACCTTATATGGTGGGAACTTTGCCATTGATTTCAGCAAAACCAGAATGGGCCAAGCCCTGCCTTCCTCACACCTTTCAGGACAGATGGGATCTTCTCCACACTGATCCGTCGGGGAACTGTGGCCACTGACACCACCAAGAAGTGGTATATGTTTGATGGGCCAGTTGATGCTTTGTGGATTGAAAACATGAACACAGTGCTAGATGACAATAAGAAGCTGTGCCTCAGCTCGGGGGAAATCATAAAGATGACAGAGGTAACTCATCCCTCTTGCTTTTGCTGCCTGTTGTCTGTACTCCTCTCTCCCAGCACTGAAAGATGTATCAAAAGTGAACAAGTCCTTATCCTTCCTTTTGTTTTACAATTTCCAGAGCATGACCATGATGTTTGAAGTCCAGGATCTGGCTGTTGCTTCCCCTGCCACAGTCTCCCGCTGTGGCATGGTTTACCTGGAACCCAGCATTTTGGGGCTGGACCCCTTTGTTGAATGCTGGCTGAAAAATATCCCAGAAATCATGCAGCGCTTCTCACAGAAACTAGCATCTCTCTTCAAGAAATTCCTCAAGGTGAGCTGCCATGCCATTCCAGCCTTCCCAGAGTTTAAGCTTGTCAGCTTGCATATCAACCAGCACAGACTCATCAAGGCCTGGATTTAAATGCCATTGTGGGAACAGTTCAGACTACCAGCATACAAACTGCTCTGTGAATTTTCTGGGTTTAATAGATGTTACTCACTGATCCCTGTAGATGTGACTTAGTCTTATTGGTCATTATAGTTTATTTTATTTCATTTTAAAATTATTTTCTGGACAAAATCATCCCAGCGCTGCTGCTTACAGTGGAGTAACTCCAGGGAGAAAGTTGTATGAACCTGTCTTGTTATTTGTACTCTGCTGCTAAGCCATTATTGTAATGAGTAACCTGGAGATGCAAAGGAAAGCTCCAAAAGGAGCAAACCATTTAACAGCAGTGATGCCACAAGATGCACATCACTGTTGTGCAGAACCAAAAGGCAGGCCCAGTGGTTTCTTGGGGTGAAGACTGAACCTAGGGGTTTGACTGGCTTTTCTCCAGTCAGAACAGTGATACTTGGGATGCAGTTGGAAATGGCAGCATTTTCAGTCACTATACATGCTAAACATAGCATGAGGGAGACAAGGAGAAACCAGAATGAGAAGGTAAAACCAAAGACAGCTGTGCTGGATGGTGACACTGAGCTGTTCCTGCCTTTCCTTACAGGATGCCATCGACTTTGTGCGGAGCTCTGTGAAGGAGATAATTGCCTCAACAGACAGTAACCTCACAAGGAGCCTCCTCGTGCTCTTGGAATGTTTGTATCAGCCTTTCATTCCCATTAAGGTAGGATTTTGCTACCTCTTTCACTATTATTTGTGCCTGTAACTCTTAAGGACACCAAGTCATGCAGAGGGTTAGTCACCAGAGAACAAGATGTTGGTGCAGAAAGGTCATGCTGTAGCTCATCTACGGGGCAGAAGTAATATGACATCCTGCAAAGCCTAGGTAAACCTGGAAGGATTATACTCTGCCCACTGAAGAAACAAAAGATAAGCTCCATGCCTACCAGGCTGGAGGGCAGAGGTTCACTTTTATTTATAGCAGAGGGAATTGGAGAATAAGTGGAAAGCAGAGATCAGAGCTGAGCAGCGATGCACTTCAGATTGCAGGTCCTTTGAGAATTAGTACTGGAGAAGGCTGGACAATTTTCAAATTAAAAACCTAAGACTAAATTCTTCTCCCAGCTCCTGTTGAGTGACGTTAGTTCAGCAAGGGGAGTCTCTCAAGTACACCAATAAAACAACAAATTTTAATCCACAGAATATATTAACAAGGCCTGTGAAAAGCTGGCTAGAAAAAGCTACATAGAAGCTGAATAGAATTACGAAAAAATTAAGAAGAGTCTGGGTTTTGTGTGCCTTAACCATGGCTGAGAACTTTTTTTCTGCTTGTCTCTGGTTCTAAGGGAATTAAGACGATTCCCCGGGAGAAGGCTGCTCGTATGGGAGAGCTGATTGAACCCTGGTTTATATTTGCCTTGATCTGGAGTGTGGGCGCTACTGGAGATGCCCAAAGTCGCATGGCCTTCAGCTCGTGGCTCAGAAGTAAGATGGCAAAGGAAAAGGTGAGTAAAGGAAGAGCAGATCCTCTCTCATTATAGAGGAATTAGTAATGATGGATGGCGGTCAGAGCTTCTTGAATGTCTGGAGGCTTTGGATGGACTTCTTGGCATCTTGGCTACTCCCTTTAAGTCTGTCTCAAACTTAAAGGGACCACTGGAGCTGGAAGTTCTGGGAGAAATCTGAGCCCCCCTGGTCTGGGCAGCACCCCATTAGCAAAGTTTTCCCTGAAGTAGTGCAGATACTCCTATGAATTCAGCTGAGTGGCAACCAGGTTCACCACAGCTTTTTTTCTCACAGATTCAATTACTTTTCCCAAAAGAAGGACTGGTTTATGACTATAAGCTGGATGATGCTGGGCTTAGTAGTACTGAAGAGGATGTGGAGGAAGAGGTCATTAGAGAGGTAAAATACTTCACCTCCAAAAGGGGTAATCTAGGGGGAAGGACCAGGAAGCAGCAAGGTACTGGAGGATTTGGTAGGATTTTCTCATCAAGGGCAAATAAGAAAGGCCTATAGGAACTAAACAAGAATGTTTAATCAAAATTAAGCTTTTTGCTGAATCAAAAAGGCAGCTTCTTGTCTTCAGGATTGTGAAGTAGATCTTTCAAATCTACTCAAACCAGCCAAAGGCTGGTCAGTTGAGACTTGAGTGCCTCTGTCAGTGCTCAGGAAAGTGAGAGAGCTCTACAGGTGTGGCTGCTGGAGAAGGACAAGGAGAAGCTCAGATGGATAGATCTGCCTGTGTTAAAAAGCAGTGCACAACAGCAGAAGAGCTGTATGCAGTTGAGTATAGAGTAGCAGCAAAGCAGACAAATATGCCATCTTTTTCACAGGAGACAGCAGTAGGGCATGTCAGGGCCATCTTGACTGACAGTCAACTGCCTCTGGGCTGAAAGGAAGTAAAAAAAGAGGGAAAACTCTTCCTCTTCCTGAAATCAAAGAAAAGAGCCCTACATAAGCATCAGATGCTTAACAGAAGCTGCCAATGTGGTCAGAAATACAGATCTCCTGTGTTCTCCAGCACATCCCTGGCAGAACCTCTATCTCACTTGTATAGTGGCCTCTGGGAGGTTCATCTGCAGCTTGAATCTAGCAGAAGTCATCCATGTCTTGTACAAGTACAGAACCTCATGTGCCTCTGAGTGCAGCGTGGCTGATGGCACCAAATGTGAAGACAGGATCCCAGATAAACCCCTTTTGGCCCTCTGCCATGGGCAGAATTCCCATTCTTGCAAATATCAAAAGTGCTCCATCCCACTTTGATCCCAGTTCTCAGAAGGGAGGGCAAGTGTGTTGCTGCTGGAGCAATAACCTCTGACTCTTGGGCTCTCTCCCACTCAAAATAAGTGAGTCAAACGCTCACAGCATTGCCATACAGAAAGATAAGGGTGGCAAGACTAAGAGAGGGGCTGGAAACCTGAATTCCTCATCAAAATCTGAGCTAATACACAAGGAGTGGTGACAGGGAAAACAGCGAAATAGTTTTCTTTTCCTGTAAGGGATAGATGTGACTGCCCCCTCTAAGCAGACTCATATCTTTCAGGTGCACTGGGAGGTGTGGCTGGACCCTACAGCAAAGTTCACCATGGTTCCAGATACCAACTTCTGTGATGTTATTGTGCCCACAATGAACACAGTCCGCATGGCATATCTGCTGGAGCTGTTGCTCACCAACTATAAGCCAGTATGTGCCCAGCCTTGTCTTTGAATTTTTGATTCAGCCTTTTCCTCTCCCAGTGCAGTCAGAACTTAACAGCTACCTGACACTTTGAGATTATTTCCCACTCCCATGGATTTGTATTTCTCTGCTCAAAATCTGTGCTTAAGCCCTAAGAATTCTCCATTCAGTCCCCAGGCACCGTGCCAGTGCCTCAAAGGTGTGTCAAGAGTCATTTGTTTAATCAAAATGCAGCAATTGCTAGATAGCCCATCACCATCCCTCTCTACCTGTTTCCTACAGTTTGATTTCATGCTTCTCTGGTTGGATTCCATCCACACCAGGAGGTCTGTTGGGCAGCTGACCTTACTGAAGAAATAAGCCTAACCTTTTGATTCCTAAGTGAGCAGTAACCTGCATTTCCTCCAGCAAATGTGAGAGTGCTGGGAAACACAGAATGCTTGCCTGGTGTTATGCTGCATTGCTGATTGTGCTTCCAGATTCTCTGCATTGGTCCCACTGGCACAGGGAAGACCCTCACAATTGCGGACAAGCTTTTGAAGAACTTGCCTAACAAATACATCACCCACTTCCTGATGTTTTCAGCACGCACCTCTGCTAACCAAACCCAGGATCTCATTGACAGCAAACTGGATAAGAGGCAAGATTCCTTTCTGTGTGTGCAAAAGCAGCATCCCTGAGCTCAGTGTTTCTGTCAACTTGGCCATTTAATTTCATCCCAAGACCTGAAGGGGCCGCAAGCACATACAGCTGTGGATAACAAATAGAACACACAGCACATCTGAGCTGGGATTGCGAGAGCCAGTAAAAGCTTAATATAATGGCAAGAAAGTGAGAAGGATTAGTGAGGGTCTGTAAGAGTTGCTCCAATTCTAGTTATTCCAGAAATACTACATTTCACAGCACAGGTGTTTGCAAACCCTGGTGTGGGATCTTTACAGAAAGTGATGAAGGGAGAAAATGTGGCTGCCCACCCGCAGTCCCACTCCCCACAGTTAACAGCTTCCATTTCATCTCCCTGGTCAGCCACTGCTTTGAAGTTTCCAACAGATTCATGGGCTCAAGTTTTGCTTTTATTTGCACCCATTTATTCACTGACATTGTGCATAAGTAGACAAAATTTCACTTGTGTTTGGAAAGAAGCCAGTGCCTCAAACGTTGCTCCAGATCTTTTCCATATAAAGGCCCTTATCATGGAGTTTATTAAGTATAAGAATACCTGAAACTGTTGATTCAGGAAACACCTGGGGATAAAAAAGAGTGCTTTTGGATCAAGATAGGAGTACCTTTGCAATAGGAGTTGTCCTGTGTCCTTTCACGGGTTCTCTCCTTACAGGCGGAAAGGTGTGTTCGGGCCTCCAGTTGGTCGGTACTTCATATTTTTTATCGATGACTTGAACATGCCCATGCTGGAGCAATATGGTGCTCAGCCACCCATCGAGCTGCTGCGGCAGTACATGGACCACCAGGGCTGGTACGACCGGAAACAGATCGGTATGACCCAGACCCTGAGCCCAGAGCTCTTGGCGAAAGTTGGCCTGCTAGATACGTGTACCTGCTGTGGCAATTTGTGGCCAGGGTTTTCAGCTACAACTTAGCATTCATTCCTGATTTTGCACTCTTCAAGGTACTTTTAAGCATCTGGTAGATATTAATTTTGTCTGTGCCATGGGACCTCCTGGAGGGGGAAGGAATCCTGTCACTCCACGCTTCACTCGCCATTTCAACTACCTCTCCTTCACCGAGATGGATGACAGCAGCAAGAAGACTATCTTCTCCAACATCCTTGGCAGCTGGATGGGTAAGTCCTGCAGAAAACTGCCACCTTCTCCTCATGTTGGAAGTCACCCTGCTGATAATGGAGGTTGGAAGGGGAGGGATTAATACTGATGATCCAATCAAAATGTTGGAAGCTGAAACTTGCAGTCACTTGAAGATGCTTTTGGGAAAGCGTTGTATGAATCTTAGCAAACAGAGAGCTCATACACTGTTTAATCTCAGGGCCAAACTCTGCTCATGCAAATCAGCAAACTTCAGCTTTAGCTTTCACTGTTCCATAAGATATCATATAGCCTGGGCCTTTCAAAGAGCATTTCATTTGTGATGGATGATGCAGATATCCTTCACCTCAGCAGGTAAAGCTGGAACTCAGGTTTTTTTTCTTTTTCTAGATGGACTCCTAGGAGAAAGAAGTTACAGAACTCCAGTGCGTAAGTAAGAGCAGAAAGATGAGAGAGACAGTGAACAGAACAAGCTGATGGGCACAGCATGGCATAGCTTACCTGTGCTTTCAGCAGACAGACACTTGCCCAGACAACAGCCCTCAGTGCAAGCAGAGCCTTCTGTTACTCTCCATCTGCTGCAGCCTGTGGACAGCTGAGCAGGATGGATCTGGGCATGGTGCTACAGCCACCCAGAAAAAAGGGTTCATTTGGAGTGAAATGAGTCCTCTGTATTTGACAGGGTGGGAATTTAGGATCATCTTTGTAAATGTGCCCTCATCTGCAAATCTGCCAGTAGAAAGGAGTCAGAATAGTCAGCTATGAGAGAAACAAAGCAGAGGTTTCTGGGTGCTTGCAATATTCACAAGTGCCAGTACCTGGCTATGAGTTCGGGGGCACACTGAAACATCTAGCTGTGATTTAAAGAGAAATTAAAGAACTTCGGAAATCATGCAAAAAAGTTCAAAATGCTGAGGTGTCACAGGGCTCTACTTCTTAAGGAATGTTTGTAACAAACTTCATTGAGAGAAAAAAAAATATGCTCTGAAACTGGCAGCTGTGTTTAAATCTTGCCAGACTATTGCATAAGAAATTATTCCTCAGTGGCTTTGCATTTGCTGAGCATAATGATTTGCAGGGGGGTTAGCTAAGAGGGCACTCACACCTTCTAGCTTAAAAGTAGCTGAGACTCTACTGTGGGAGTATAAAGAAGGAGAAGGAAAACCTGTCTGGAGTATTTCAGGTAGGCATCAATTGCCTTTCTGGCAGTGTCTCCTCTGTCTCTGCGGGGTATAAAGTTTTTGCATCACAGAATGATTGTGATGTGTTCTTCCATCCCCAAATCTGGTTCACATTAGTTGAGAAACTCATTGGAAACTGTCCACTGCAGTGAGCAGGTGCTTGGTCAGGTGCCTCACAGTCTCAGCAGAAGAAAGCACACAAAACTGTGTTCCTGCCCAAGCACCTCTGCTGCTCATTGCCACCTTCTCAGCCCAGAGTCTGGGACCTTCTCAGCCCAGAGTCACCTCACTGGCATCCTCTCCAACTTCCTCTGTCTCTGCAGCTGGAGCAGTTGCAGTCAAAGACTTGAACGAGCCCTTGGTGGATGCCACTATCCATGTGTATATGACCATCACATCCCAGCTGCTGCCCACACCAGCAAAGTCTCATTACACCTTCAACCTGAGAGACCTGTCCAAGGTGTTCCAGGGCATGCTCATGGCTGAGCCCAGCAAGGTCGAGGTGAGTCCTCCCATCAGCACAGCTGTGCCACGCAGGGGAAGACCAGAAATGTTCCAGCTGAGGCCTCGTGGACAGGCCTGCAAGCAGGCTTCAATTTCCCGCTGAAGCTGCATTTTGGAATTGCTCAATGAATGTGATGGGCCCCACTTTGGCTATTGTCTGGTACCAATAGGAAACAAACCCCCTCTTTCACCTCAGCCCTTCCTTGGCGTGGAAGCAGGTGAGTCAGTACAACACAGCCCATCCATTCAGGGCTGGATGGAGCCACAGGGGGCCAGACAGGGGCAGAGGTGCTGTCCTGCCTGCTTGTGTCAGTGGAGGCTTCTGCCCCTTCAACCCTCCTGAGGACCTTGCTCTGTTTTCAGCCTGGCTAGTAGAGATTGACTTATCACAGGAAGTGCTTAGGATCCTAGTTCTGTGCTACCAGCCTAATAAAGGGATCTTCCCAAAAAACACAAGAAAACTGTAAAAATTAAATCAAACTGGGGAAAGATAAGAACAGGGAACATAAAATTTAAATCTCTCAAAGAAAGCCCGGCATATGGACAAATAGAGGAGGGAATTAGCTGAAGCTGTAATGAGCTCTCTGCAAAGCAGCTGTTTTGACAAGAGTTGATTTTGAGAGGAGAAGGGAAAGCAGCTTCCTCCGCCCAGTTCATTCTCCGCTCCAGCTGCCTTCTAGCAGGAGTGGAGCTGGCCACATGCTGGGCAGGAACCAGCTTTCCTGACAATGATGCTCATAACACTTCTCTGCTTCTCTCACGGGGGCTGTTTTGCTGGGATTTCCTGCCAGGACAAATTGGACCTGCTGAGACTGTGGTACCATGAGAGCTGCCGGGTCTTCTGTGATCGCTTGGTCAACGATGAGGACCGGACCTGGTTTGACAACCTAATGATGAAGAAGATGGAGGAGTTTGGCACCACTTTTGAGGAGGTCATCCCCTCCCAGCCAGTTCTGTTTGGAGACTTCATGGAACCAGGTGCCAATGTCAAGCTATACAAAGCAATCGACAGCCAGGAAAAGGTAAGGACCCTGGGAATCCTGATGTGAACTATGTTCATATCTTCCAAGGCTTTTGTAAACAAAGGAAAACAGTTAATAGTGATGGTGGAGCTGCTGTAATTGAAGGTGTCTGGAACCACAAACCCTCCGAGGGGTCTCCTGTGAACTCCTACCCCATATATGGATAGTAGCTGTATTTGACACAATGGGAAATTGAGGTGGAACAAGCTGTCTCTGCTTTTCAATCCTGGAGGCAGCCTGCTATGCCAAATCTCCGAAATGAGCTGCACTTGGGACTGAAAAGTGAAATTTGCTGGAAAGAAATGGCACATTACCCCCAAACAATACTACTTTTGCCATTAAAGACTTCACAATTGACTTTACAAGTAATTAATGTTACTGCCAGATTCCCTGTTGGAGAAGATACTGCGAGTACTTCGGTAGTGGTAATTAAGCAAAGGCAATGAGCAGCACGTTTTGCACTCATTATCAGAAACAGATGATTATCCTGTCGTCTCTCCTCTTGTGATAGCTGTGTGACAAGGAGTGGTAATTAACTGAGCTTTCCAATCCCTTTTGCAAAGTATGTAGGCCTGTCCCCCACTGAGGTGAGCACAGCTGAGACAGCCAGGCTTACAGGCTGCCACACAGTCCACTGGTGCACACAGGACTTTGGCATCTAGGCAGGGATTCCAGCACTGTATGAATTCCAGCTGGTGTTGCTTGCCCAAGTTCACAGTGAGATTGCTGAGGGGATAGGATCAAATCCCAGATATCTTCATGCTTCATCTCCTTCTCTGGCCTGAGGGTGCTGTTGAAAAGAGCCCTGGAAAGGGCGGGAGAAACTGCTCCTGCAACTGTTCCATGTGATGACTGGACTGGGAGAGGAGTGTGCTCCTCTACCCATCTACAGCTGGTGTTGTTTTCTTCCAGCACCTGCCCTTTCCAGCCAGGATCCTAACCACAGGGTGCAGCAGCAGGCAATGGGCAGCTATAGAGCGAGGAAACTGTCCCAGAGGGAGGCCCTGGAGCAGTATGGATCAGGCAGCCATAAGCTATTTTATTTTGAACTACACCCTGCTGTTTCTCCAGGCAAACAGCACTGTTGGGAACAGCAGACCTTAGTCACTTGCCTGAGTTAGTTTAAGGTCACTGTTCAGCAGCTGCCGCCACCACCACTATCTAAATTCAGCCCAGTCCAATGGCACTTCCTATAAAAGCATGGAGGAGAGTTGCTCCCAGACCCTGCTGAGCACCAGGCTCTGCCCTCTCACAGTCCAGGCTTGGCCTGCAATCACCTCCCCACACACACACTATTGCTTTTATCTGGTAGCCACAATTGAGGGTTTCTGCCCACAGCTGAAGGTTGTGATTGAGGATTACCTGGAAGAGTACAATCAAAACAACACCCCAGAGCTGAAGCTTGTGCTTTTCATGGATGCAATCCAGCACATCTGCCGAATCAGCCGGATTCTGCGGCAGGCTCCAGGGAATGCTCTTCTCCTGGGTGTTGGAGGAAGTGGTAGACAGTCCCTCACCAGACTGGCATCTCACATGTAAGTAATGCACTCCCACCTATGCATGTATCATGGAGCAGCTCCATTGGGGCTGTATTCAGAGAATCTCTTTTTCTGCCCTTCCCACTACCAGTTGCACGTTTCTCTGGCAGCTGACTCTTCAAATGACTCAAGAGCGAGTGCTCAGTAACATGCACCTCTGCACTGGGTTTGTAGCTAGCTTGGGTATCTCTGCTTTGAGTAAAACCTACTCCTGGGTTGGTGGCTGAACATGCACAAGGACAAACGTGCTCAGGACTCATTGTAGGAAAACAACTTGCCTGAGTCCTTTCCCCCTGAGTCCACAACACATACTCAGGATTGACAGAAGAGGATATTTTAATTGGATGTAACTCCACAGGCTTCTCTTTCCTTTAGGTCAGAGTATGAGTGTTTCCAGATCGAACTGTCCAAAAATTATGGCATGACCGAATGGCGAGAAGATGTGAGGAAGATCATGATGAAGGCAGGCCTTCAAAGTCTACCCAAGACGTTCCTGTTTGTAGACACACAGGTACAGGAGTATTTGCATGGTGGATTCCGTCTCAAAAGGAGTCAGAAACACATGTCTAAGCTCAGTAAATCCTCCTAAAGGGGATTGAGGAGTTTGATACAAACCACACACAACTTGTATTTCTTCAGTAGCCTACATTCATCATCTTATGAAAAAACCCCAGGGAAACTGGAGGTGGTGCATTTATGCTAGAGGGACTGTAGAGAGGTGTGTGAGTGGGCTGATTGTTCTCTTGCTCAAAGAAGCTTCTTTCAGCTCCATACAAGGGTTTGGTGGGTTCAGAGATTTTAGACCCAGCTGCCTGAAGCTAAGCACTGTGTTGGCCACTGATATTAGAAGTCCTAAGTAACAGGATTCTTCTTCTTTTCAAAGATACCAGTAGATTTAGGACCTGCTGGTTCCTCAGGGTTATGTTGGCTTATAACTGTAAACTGTAACTTGCTAATGACTAGGCCAACTTCTGGAATTCACAATGTTCCCCATAGGCTTTTTGCTGCCTTCATTATCATAGGAAGCATTCCCATGTGGCACAGCCCTAAGCAGTGAGATGAGCATCAGTCAAATGCTGCTTGTTCTTGCAGCCTTCTCCCTGCAGTGAGAAGTATATGTGGGAGCAGAGGGGCACAGGAGGGTTCATTTAGTCAAGGAGATGGATTCTGTGTATTTCTGATTTAGCAAAGGTGGAGAGGTGAGTGTAGCACTGGAGGGAGATCGTCCCACAGACTGTGACACATCCCTACAATTACTTTGTCTCCCACATTGATAAGCTTTATTTTAATAATGAAATGTTCCGTGATGGAGGAACGAAGACCCGGAGCAACCAGATATCTGGGGTCTGACTCCAGAGTCAACTGTGATGCAGGGAGTGAGGGCCTGAGCTCAATTTGTCTGTAAGGAGGCAGTGAAGGGGCATGAGGAGGTTTGTTCTCAGACACATACCTCCATCTCTGAAATGGATGAACATGATTGTTCAATTGGAACTCTCACAAGAGTCAGAGTGTGCTTTACTGGAGCCAAGTGATCACAAAAATGGTTTCTTATAGCAGAGGCTGAGGGCTATATTTATGCAGAAATGATCTCCATGGCATGTGAGACACGACTGCCTTCTGACTTAGGAAAGTGCTTTTTTTTTTTTTTTACCTGTCATCTACTTAGATTAAAAATGAATCCTTCCTTGAAGATATCAACAACTTGCTCAACTCCGGTGACGTTCCCAACATTTACAACCCTGATGACCAAGAACAGATCATGACAGCTATGAAGCCTGTTGTTCGAGATCTCGGGCAGCAGCCCACCAAGGCTAATTTGATGGCTGCATACACAGGGCGGGTCCGCAGCAATATCCACCTGGTCCTGTGCATGAGGTACGGTTCAGGCCTAGGACTCTGTGCTTTTCATGTTAATTATTCCTTCCTCCTCCTTTGCCTTGCATCATTTTGTGATGGGATCTTTATTTCCAAGCCCCAGACTTTGGAGGAGGAGGAGAAATATGGGTATAGTTTACCTTCCCATAAGATTGGATAATTTCTTTTTTTTTTTTTCTGCACATTGCTGGTTTCAAGATGAGGTTTGAAAATTTTGAGAATATGATTATATGTGATCCAGATTAATTACAAGCTTCCTGCTCCTTTACGCACCATTGAGCCATTTGTTACAAAAAAATCTTTCTTGAATTTGGGGCTCAGTTGCACCATGTTTACTCATGAATCTAGTGCATAGTCCATAAGTAGCTTGCTTGCTTGTGGGAGGGATACCAGAAGGTACAGGGCACTCTCAGTGCAAGTACAAATAGAAAAATCAGGGCCATAATTTTAGTCTAGTGATGTGATCTCTGCACCCACCTGCTTGAAATAAACTTCAGAGCACATTTACCTGAAGAGTCTTTCTTCCTAAGGAGGGACCCATAAAATATCAGCCTACTACCATCTTAATACTCCCAGAATATACCAAGGACTTCCAAGGAGTGAGCTGAGACCAGCAGCTCGCTGCCTGAATTTTCATTCCCCTTTTCCCTCCTTCCTTGGGTATATTCCTGGCCCTCTTACCTGCAATTCTCTTCCCACTTCAGGGTGATTCTGTGGAAGAAGGAAAGCTGTTTTGTCCTTGTATTTTGAGCTGGTTGTAACATATTTTCTGCATGCCTTACCCTCAGCCCGCTTGGAGAAATCTTCCGTGCACGCTTGAGGCAGTTCCCCTCTCTTGTGAACTGCTGTACCATTGACTGGTTCAATCAGTGGCCTGCTGAAGCCCTGGAGAGCGTTGCCTCCTCCTTCTTGAATGAAGTCCCACTTCTTGGTACTGGTAACGAAGATATCAGTGGGATGGTAGGTGCCACACTCAACAGAATACACTGTTCCTGTATGTTCAGAGTGCCATGTCTCTAGATACACCAAGACAATGGATGCAGGGCACAACTGCAGAAAGGTCCTACCCTGCAGCAGAAACGTTTCTGGGCAAGGTTGTTCAAATGCAGAACTGGATAGCTTTTGTATGCCTTGAAACAGGCATGGCCATTTGTCACCCCTCTGTGGCACTGAAGCCCACACACATACATAAGCTCTGCTGTGACTGTATACTTTGGCTCTTTGGCAGCCCTTTGTGCTCTCTCTGGGCATCACATAGACTTGCCTACCCCATGTTCAGTACTGAATAAGATTATTTTTTTCCTTTCTCCGTGTAGATTCAAGTATGTGTAGCAATCCATCAGAGTGTGGCAAAGAAGTGTCAATTGTTCCTAGCAGAGCTGGGCAGACACAATTATATCACTCCCAAGAGCTACCTCGAGTTCCTCAGCATCTTCAGTTCCCTCATTGGAAGGAAGCAACAGGAACTGAAGACAGCCAAAAACAGGATGAAAGGTGGCCTGGACAAGGTTCGTTCCTCACACCCAGGAGAGCTGTGGGGTCACCCCTTAACCACTCTGAGCAGTGTATTTATAGCTGCAGAGATGCAATGAGATGCTCTACACATCTCCTGTGTAAAAACTAAAGCAAGTGAGAACTATGCCTTCTGCCAGGGCCAGTCTTTCTGAAGGTCTGAGTCTGTAACAGCTCTAAAAGAATAATGGTCCCCAGCCTTTGGGGACCACAGATCTCTGTGTAGCCCATCTCTCAGGATGTTCCTTATTAACCTTCTAATTGGAAGCCCTATAACAGAAACATTGTTCTGCTGCCTGATTGCCATGAGCTTATGAAGTAATGCCCAATATGTGCAGGCACCATTAGGCACTACTGTTCATAGGCACACCACAGTGTCAGAGTGTTGTTTAAGCAGGGACCAGGGCAAGACCTGCTTTGTACAGAGCTTGACACTGGGCAGGGAGCACCCAGGGGAGCACAGCTTTTTCCTGGGGTTTTCCGTGGCTGCTGCCCAACTCTCACTCTGCTTTGCTTCCACAGCTCCTGCGAACAGCAGAGGATGTAGCAAAGATGCAGGAGGAGCTGGAGTCCTCCCGCCCTCTCCTGGCACAGGCAGCCAAGGACACGGAGGCAACCATCGAGCAGCTGAAGGTACCGCTGCTGGGCAGCCCTGCACTTTCCAGCTCTGGCTGCTCAGACTGGACTGGACACAAAGCTTGGGGGGCCTGGCAGGCAGTGTGGTCCTGCTTGATCTATTGTAAAAATGCCTCAAGTTGGCACAGCAGGTATTTGTGCAGAGCAGCATTACCAGCAAGAACTGCCTTCTGTTGGGGTCCTGCTCTGCTGCTGGTGGGGCCAGTTGCTGGCAGAAGTGGTGGCTCACGTGCCCCTGTCTGAAACCACCAGCCAGGGGTCAGCCAGCCAAGCTACCAGCTCCCTTTCCTCACTGGTTCTTGCAAGCACAGACTAGCAACACTCCTAACACAATCCTCAGGTGGCCTGAGCAGCTCAAAGCCCAGACTGGTGTTGCTGAATAGGATCATTGCCCCACATCCCGTCCCCAGGGAGCTGATCCAGCTGCAGCCTGCCCCTGCTAGCCCAAACCTCTGAGATCATCACACAGGCATTCATGCCACTGCAGAATAGGGAACTGTCCTGTGTTGACTGTCACTGCCTTCTCTCCTTGTGTTCCTCCCAGCCCATCTCCTACTGTCAGTGACCACACTGGGACAGAGTGAACAGAGACACTAATATTATATGCATGCAAAGGGGAAAGAGTCTGCAGTTTCCCAAATTCCCACATAGCAGATAAGGATTTAGCTATATTCCACATTTACTTTACCCCTCCTGGTAGTGTTTTAGCCCTGGGGGTAGGCAGAAGTGACAGTTTGAAAAACAAACACCTAAGCATATCTTCTTATTCCTCCATCTCCCTACAAATCTACACCCCTATGCATCCTCACCTTGTGCCAATGGGTGGAGTAGCTAATTCCTGGAAGACTAACACCATTCCAGGCACAGACAGAGCTGGAGCTTGTGGGTGGTTTATACGGGCTGACAAAAACCTTCTCCTGGTATGATGCAGGAAGGGGATC
Organism: Lepidothrix coronata; assembly: GCF_001604755.1. Classification (NCBI taxonomy): domain Eukaryota; kingdom Metazoa; phylum Chordata; class Aves; order Passeriformes; family Pipridae; genus Lepidothrix; species Lepidothrix coronata. Next base: position 3,098,424 of record NW_016690258.1, read on the forward strand.
CCCTCCAGCAATTAGGTCCCTGCAGTCTCTGCTGGAAGAAGACACACAAGCTGCCAGGACAGCTATGATCCTTACCTAGCCAAGGGGTGCTGTGCCTCCAGCGTGCTTCTGAGGCTGTCTCTGGTGTTGCAGGTGGACACAGCTGTGGCTGAAGAGACAAGAAGTGCTGTGCAGGCTGAGGAGGCAAAGGCTAATGAGAAAGCTCAGACAGCCCAAGCCATTGCAGATGATGCTCAGAAGGACTTGGCTGAAGCCCTCCCAGCCCTGGATGCTGCTCTTGCCAGCCTGAAGAACCTCAACAGAAATGATGTTACAGAGGTAACTGTGTCAAGGGAGAGGGTGGTAGAGCTGGGTTTGGTCAAGGACAGCCTCACTTTGCAGCAATTCCCCTTCTATAGGTTTGCAACATCCCCAGCCTTTTCCAGCACCTCCATCCATCCCCCTGGGCTCAGTCTTGGCAGCTGCCCATGCAACTTTTCACCTTCACTCCTTCAGTGAAAGTTAAAGGGCAGAGGCAGTAAGTGGCTCCTGGGTGTTTCCAATTTACCCTGGAGAGGGCATGGAGGAGGGCTTACCCCATAGTGCCTCTCCATGGGGGTAGGCAGCAGGTACCACCATGCAACCCTGAGTACTGATTGCACAGCACAGGGACAGAGCTAGCAGGACACTGAATCCACAGGCTCTTTGAAAGGGGATCAAACACAGGCAGAGAAGAGGCAGTGGGCTGAATTCAAGGAAATAGGATAGCAAGAGAAAGAAGGGTGATTCTGAGCCTGGCAAGCATCACAGCCCACACCCCATAGTACAAGAGTACAGTACACTCAGTAAGTACAAGATTTCACCATACTGGGACAGCTTATTGCTCTGCAGTTGTGAATAACACACATTTTTATTCCCCACAAAAGTCCCTTCCCCAGGAGGTGGGACACAGACAGTGTCAGTCCACTTGCCTGCAGCACCCATCCTCTTGTAGAGTTGGCATGAGAAGTGTCTTGTGTACCCAAGGCTTCCAATGCTACAAGATGCATCAATTTCTTACACATCATCTAACCCAGTTTTGGGAAATTCTCTATTTAAGGAATAAGCTCCCTGCTTCTTTTAAACCTCACTGGACCATGTCCCAAGTAACCTGTCAATGGAGCAGAGACTGCCAGAATTCTCTCCTAGTCCAGGATTAAGGACCCAGCCCAACCAAAAGAAGACACCACTACTATGGCAGGGTGCAAACATCCCTTTGACCTACTCCTTTGCATAGGGCAGCTCCATCAGGCGTCCCTTGGAGGAAGCTGTTGCCTGCTTCTCGAGCTCCTCCACCTCTTCTCTCAGTCGATCCTCATTGCAGTAAAAATACACGTAAAGGTTGTGCTCTGTCTGCAGGGTGGGGTTCTCCTGCAGAGACCTGCGCTTGACCTGCAAGTCACTCCGGAGGTGTACCAGCATTTTGTAGAGTTTGTCCTGCATGATCTTCAGTTGCTGCATCAGCTCGGTGATCTCCTGAGGGGCAGAGCCCAAAGTTATGTGAACATGCAGAAAGAGAGGGATTTCATCACACCTCTGGAACATCTCAGCCCACCAAAAACAAACTACCCACCGAGCTGTGGTCTCCAAACCCTCCTAGTCCAAGGAATAGCAGTAGCTTACTGGAACACCTTGGCTAAGGCACCCTGATCTTGGCACTTTACAGTACATGTGAGACCCAGTGAGAATCACCTTTGTGCCTCAGCCACGCACTACCTCACTGCATACTTTTTGGGATAAGGCAAGGATCAGCTTAACCTCCTTTCCCTCTGCGGGCTGAGAGGCAGCGAGTTCTCCCTCCTGTACCCAGGGAGGATTGGCAGAGGGCTCTTACACCCAGCCCTCTTCCACCCAGCAAGGCCCAGAGAGCAGGAGTGCTTCCTTACCGGCGAGGAGAGCTGCAGCTGGTTGTGGCTGTTGTACAGCCGCCGGTAGAGCACCTCTATGGAGGCCTCCAGGGCAGCTATCTGGGGCATAGGAGCTACCAGCTGGGCTTCCAGTGCCCTCTTCTTCTCAACCAACTGGGAACACTTGGCTGCTATGGCCTCATAGCTGCGGAAAGGCTGCTTCTCGTGATCTTCATGCATCAGCATGTCCCAGAGCCTGCAGGGTGGAACAGCCAGCCACAGGTGTGAGGGCAGTGCCAGCACTGAGGAAGAACAGGGCTCAGAGGTCATTGTGCACTCTGAGAGTGGGATGCAAGCAGATGTGGGTCAACAGTGAAAGGATAGGCACTCCCAGTGAGCAGCCCATATCATGGAGATCTAGGAAGAGCACCATAAAGGACCAGGCTAACTCAAGAGCCAGTCTGTGACTCCTTTCTGGCAGACACCAGCACCAGCTGCTACAGAACTGTCTGGGGAAGACTGAGAAGACCCAACCAATGTAGCCATAGAAAGGCCTTGCTCCAAGCAACTTGTGCTTCCTTGGGGCCCAGCTCTCTTTTTCCATGGATGAAGACTTGCCTCTAGACTCTCTACTTTAACATGCTAGAAAAACTAGTCTCCCTACTCATTCCCTTCTCCAAGCCCATACTTTGCTGCATCAGCCCTAGCCAGCCAGAAAGAAGCAGATAGCATCTTCTGGGGAATTTCACACCACCGTGGAGTCAGGGTGGCTCTGCATTGGCAGAAGAGCACTGCTAGACTGCCTGGTAGTTTGGGTCTGCTGCCTGCCTCTGCCATTCCCATGCCACTTCCTCCACATGTAGTTTGTTCCTCATGCACACAGCCCCCCCAGGCCCTCACCGTGCAGCAGTGACGTCTTTGGGGTCTATCCATTTGCGTGGACGATGCTTCTGGGAGGAGCTGGCATCTTTGAAGTAGTTCTGCTGCTCCTGCAGCCTGCTCTGGGCTTCTTCCCTCATGGCGTTTTCAACCTTCCCCAGCCAAGCAGCCTTGTGTTCCAGCTCCTGCCTCTCCCGTTCCAGCTGGAGCTCCAGCAGATCCATGCGGTTCTGCTGGCCCAACACCCATGCAGCTGCCTCCTCCTGCCTCCTGGCAGTGTTCTGCAGCCAGGCAGCTTCCAGGCTGAGGTGCCTGTACAGGGCGGGCAGGTGAGCACGGCGGGCCTCTGCCTTCAGCAGGGGCGGTAGCTGGTGGGTCAGAGTGTGTGTCATGTCGAAGCACAGGATGTGAATCTGGTTCTGAAGCCCCTCAGCCTGGCCCTGGAGCTTCGCCTCGACTGCGTGCTGTGCAGGGGGGAGGCAAGACAGGTTGGTGTCAGGGTGCACCAATGTGCTGCCTGGCCCTGCCATCCCCTCCTGACATGTCAGCTGTGCTCCAGCATTCAGCAGGAGAGACTTCCTGCAGCACAGGCAGACCCTGCCACAGGGGATGGTGGAGGAATGGGGGCACTGGCCCTACCTGGTTATCCTCAAGAGCTTCCAGAGTCCTCTGGGCCCACTCCAGCGCGGCATGGTTGCCTTCCACTTTTGCTGACGTGACTATCACCTCCCTCTGGGCGCAGATATGTGCTGTCTCTATTTGGCCCAGCTCCTTCCAGAAGCTATCTTGATCCTCCAGTAGCTCATCTTCATCACTACCAAGGCTTTCTGGCATCAATGTTTTCTTAGTGTTCATTTTATTTGTGACTTCCTGGCTGTCGTCTCTTTTCTTCTCACCCTCCACTAGCAGCTCTGCCCTTGATTCTTGGACCAGTATTCCCTGACTTGCTGGTGCCACCTTGCATGGTGTCTTTGCGCATTCTTGATGAGGAGCTCCTCTTCCTCGCTCTGATATTTCCCAGTATGAGCCCATCTGTGTCCCAGCCTCCAGCCCTTCCTTCAGGCTGCTCTCTCCCTGTGCCCTTGCTTCCTGAGCATCTGAAGCCTGGATACTCCCTGGTAGGACCTGCTGAATGAAGTTTTCAAACGCATCAGTGGCCTTTTGTTCTACCTCCATGTAAAGGCCAAGATCCATCTGGCACAGCAGTGACGGCTGCTGGCCTTTCCCCATGTTCCCATGACACTCTGTCAGCTGCTTTTCAGCCTTGCTGATCTGGCTCAAGACAGCTCTGGTTTGGAAGACCTTCATTTCCAAGTCCCTCTGAGCCATCCTTGAGTCCTGCTTCACCACTTTCTCCTCATCCTCCAAGTACCTCTGCTCCTGCTGCAGCTTGTCTGTCCAAGCCAGCAGCTTGCTGTACCGCCACAACTGCAGGTCATGATAATCCTTCAGCTCCTGAAGCTCCTGCTGCAGGACCTCTGGAGAGGGACCCTTGTCCTCTGGTATCATGCTCGGGAGCTGTGGGACCTGGCAGCATATCTGCAATGCCTCCTCAAGGGCATCACCCTCCAAGATGGGCTTTCCTGCAGCCAGCAGGGCATCATAGGCCTCCACCTCAGCTGGGCTCAGCACGTTCTCCTCACCCACTGTGCTGCAGAACCACTTGAGGAACTGCTTTGTCTTAGGGCAGTCAAAGAGCCGCTCGAAGTCCTTCTCACGGAGGGTGTCTGCATGGGGGTAGATCAGCCTCAGCGTTGCCATAAAGTCTGCTGCTCTGTTGACAGTGTCCAGTGGGAAGGCCTGGGAGTATCTCCAGCTGGACATGGCAAGAATGGTCAGCACTAGAAAGGAAAAAGCAGGAGTCAGTCTCAAGTGTCCTGACACTCACAGCCATCTCAAGGGTGCTGCAGCAGCACTTCTAGGTGCCTGCTTGAGGGGAGACTAAAGCAGTCCCTCCACAAGTGCTGAAGACCAGCTCATGGGGTGCAGCATTGCTGTGGTGGGGCACAAGACAAATGAGAGCCCATAGAGCAAAGAAGAAAGCCTGCCTGTGTCCCATTCCCATACAGCCTTCTTCCTGGGGCCATACAGATCTAGCTCCTTTGCCAAGATATTTTCAACCTGTAAGATACACCCATCAGAGTATCAGGCCAGGCTTTTTCAGCCTACCTGTAGTTTGCTCCATGCCCTTTCTGATAACCAGCTTTGCCTTCAAATATCTCTGTCTTTCCTGCCTCTGTATTGCATCCTCTAAATGTCCTGCCTCTAGTCCCAGTGTCCTCTGGTCCAGCTGAGGGAGGGATGAGCACCCCATCTCCCAGAGAACCAGGTCAACTCACTGTTTCCATTTGGGTTTTGAAGGTACGAGCACTGCAGCGGCCTCCCCCCGGTGTGAAGATAGTGATTGAAGCTGTCTGCATAATGCAAGGAAAAAAGCCAAAAAAGGTGGCAGGAGAAAAAATAGGCACCAAGGTGGATGATTACTGGGAGCCAGGCAGGGCCCTTCTCCAGGACCCAGTGCAGTTCCTGAACAGCCTGACTGAGTATGATAAGGTAAGCAGGGGCAGAAGGAAGCTGCTACTGGGACCAGATACTGCCTCACAGACATCCTTCTCATGCAGTAAAGCTTAGAGTTCCTTGTGGGCAACACTCTTCAGCAGCACTGAGGAGGGGGACATATTTGGCCTGGAAGCACTCACGTCAGCTGGCTGCACTTCATTGCCTTGGGCAATGGGACCTAAACACACAGATCTTCTTCTGTCCCTCTGCTCTTTCATGTGGAGGAGCTGGATGGAAGTGGTATGGGAAGGGATGTGCCCAATCCCACAGCTGTGCCTCCCAGGCCTGAACATGCAGCAATTTGATTCCTCTTGCTCCTCAGTGTGATGCATTAACCACATTGTAAGGTCCAGGGGCAGGCTGCTGCCACTGGGGAAAGTTCTGAGACTTTCCTCAATCTGACCTTTAGCATGCTCATCACTGATTTCTCTCACACCCTTCCTTGCAGGACAATATTTCAGACAGTGTGATCAAGGCCATCCAGCCCTACATCGACAATGAAGAGTTTCAGCCAGCTGCCATCGCCAAGGTCTCCAAAGCCTGTACCTCCATCTGCCAGTGGGTGCGTGCCATGCACAAGTACCACTTTGTGGCCAAGGTCGTGGAGCCCAAGCGGGTAAGAGACGGCATGACCCAGATGCTTTAGGTGTTTGGGAACACTACTAACAGCTCCCTTCTGCAGGAGATGCTGGGAATCAACACGTTCTGCAAGTCAGGACATAACGTTCAGACCAAGCCTTAGCAGAGCCAAAGCCCCAAAACCCGTTAACAGGATAAAGTAGAAGAAATCAGCCTAGAATATACTGAGACAGAAGCAATACCTTGTTTTTATGCTGAGTCAGGAACTCAACATGAACTGTACTTATAGAAACTTTCCCACACCTCACAAGTGTTTCAGCCTCTCCAAGCCTAGCTATTTCTTTATTATAAGTTTGGAACAAGCAGTGGAACCTTTCCTCCCCTTCACCAATGGGCCACATCCTGAGCTTGTGTAAGCTGACACAGGCTCTTGGCTTTTTGGAGCTATGCAGAAATGCCCTCTTTGCCCCTACTTTTAGTCCTGGAGTTAGGCAGGTCAACCTCTGTCATCCAGGGATTGGATTGACTGAGATACTGAGATATCAGTAGCTAGCGCTTATCAGCAAGCACTTTTATGGAAAACCAACTCTTGCTCCAAGTTCTCTGCCTTTGGGGGGAAGAGCCTGACCATGTGCCCAACATCCTCACTGTTTCTTTGTGCATGTCCCCAGCAAGCCTTGCGGGAGGCAGAAGAGGACCTGCGTGCCACTCAGCTGGTCCTTGATGAAGCCAAGAAACGCCTGAAGGAGGTTGAAGATGGCATTGCCCTTCTGCAGGCCAAGTATGACAGCTGCAAAGCCAACAAGGAGGAGCTGGAGATGAAGTGTGAGCAGTGTCAGCAGAGACTGGCCCGTGCTGATGTGGTAAGGGACAGAGCTGGGTTCTGCCTGCTTGCATGAGGCAACCTGATTTCGGATCAGGCAGCACAGTGGTGAAAATATCCATGTGGCTGCAGCTCACGACAACCCTAGGTTGAAGGTGCCTGGCCAGATCTCAGCAGCACAACAGGACTGAGAAGCTAAGCTTTTTCACTGATGTGAAAAGCTGCTGTCCTCCTGTGCACAGCTTGTTCAGCTAGCAATGGGTCTCCAGGACAGCTGAGAACAGCCCAGTAATCCCAGGATTAAGTGCTCAAAGCTGGGAACAGAATTCAGAATATATCAGGGGCCACCCCAACCTGTGGTCACTGAAGTCACCTGCAAAACTACCCAGAGAGTGGCAGGTCTGGGACACAAGGTTAGCCCACACAGCAGCTCTCAGGTGTGCAACTTATCCCACAGCTCATAAACAGCCTGGCTGATGAGAAGGTGCGCTGGCAGGACACTGTGGAGAGCCTGGATGACAAGATCAACAACAGCAGTGGGGATGTGCTTGTTGCAGCTGGCTTTGTGGCCTACCTGGGCCCATTCACAGTAAGTGTGCAGTGCAGTGCTCCTTGCAAGGGGCATGGTTAGCTCTGCTGTCCTGGCCAGGGAGAAAGGAACAAGGACACAAGGATGCAAGATTCCTCCTGAATGGCTTTCCATTTGTACCAGAGGCTGCACAAGGCCTCATTTGAATGGGAACAGGAGGGTTAAGATGTTTGCAGCAGACTAGCTGCAGCTAAAAGAAAGGCTATGATGGTGTTTCTCGTGGCAGGGAGACTACCGCATGGCACTGTCCGAGGAGTGGATGAGGGAGCTGACAGAAAACAACATCCCTCACAGCACAGATGCCAGCCTCATCAGCACCCTCGGAGACCCTGTGGAAATCCGCTCCTGGCAGGCAAGTTCCAGAAAAACCCAACAATTGAGGCTGCAGGGACCTCCAGCAGAGACTAAAACACTCAGCTCACCACTCAGTAGGATCACCTGTACCAAGATAGGCCTCAGATCAAACCACTGGATAATGACCAAGCACCTCCACACTGCAGATCTGGAGTTGCTGTTGGGCTTCTTGCACAAAGAGCAGGACCTGGGCAGCAGCAAACAGCAGCAACAAAGGCATCAGCCTTGACCTGTAAGGCTTGCCCTTTACAAACCACAGACCCAGAGCCAAGCCTTGGCCATAGCCTGCCCCAGCCTGACCCTGCAGCACAACTCCATCCCAGGGCTCAGCCACTGTGAGCAGAGCTGCAGCTCTGTGCCCAGCTGCTGGCAGAAGTTCCCTCACCACCATCCCCTGTACACACCCTGGAAACACTCGGGCCAGGGCAACAAGGGCTTGTCTCTGGTCACCTGTGTTGTGCTGCTGGGTATCCAACAGCTTTTTCTACCCCATTAGATTGCTGGTTTACCAAATGACGCCCTGTCTGTGGAGAATGGGGTAATAACCCGGTTCTCCCTGCGCTGGACTCACTTCATAGACCCCCAAGGACAAGCAAACAAGTGGATCAAGAATCTGGTAAGAGCTGCAGGGAGGAAAGCCAGGTCTGCCAGGATAGGGGAAGCTGCTTTCCATCAGGAGCAACCCCTGGCTTTGGGCTGTAGAACTGCAAGAGCCCGCACTGTCCCAGCCCAGCCTTCCCCACACCAGACAGGTTCCACATCCACATTAATCCCAGATGGATTTCCCTTCTTGGGGAAAGCAGCACAGGACAGGAGGAGCCCTACTGTAAGCAAGCAAGGCATCAGATTTCCACTCTGGGAATCTCAGAACACCAGCATCTCCCATAATGGTCCTTCAGGTCCCTAGAACAGAAGCAAGACATTACCTGACTAGCGAACACACTCCCTGCTGCCAAAGTGCTGGAAACACTGACCACCACCTCTTCTCTAGAGAGGCACTCACTGCCCTTTGGAAGGATCAGGCAGAAGGCTCAGGCAGCTGCTCCTGCTTTGCTCCCTGAGGACTTTTACCACCCAGCTGCTCTCACTTTGCAGGAAAATGAGCTCTGAGTTATCAGCGTGGGGTTACAGAGGGGTATGGCTCTCTGAAGGAGGTTCTCCCTGTTCCCAAACTTTTCTGCTGTCCCACTGAGCTGTCTCTAGTGCCTGCAGACATGGGCTAAACTTGCCAAAATAGCCAAAGTCTAGCCAAGCAAGAAAAGAGATTATTTCCACTGCTCTAGGGAGCTGAATCAGCCCAATGAGAGTTGTACAAATGACCAGAGCTGGATGTGAAGGTGGGCAGGATATCACACAGACCCTGCCCTCCCCCACTGCCTTTCAGGAGAAGGCAAACAGCCTGGAGGTGGCCAAGCTGAGCGACCGGGACTTCCTCACAACTCTGGAGAATGCCATTACTTTTGGGAAGCCCTTCCTGCTGGAGAATGTCGGCGAGGAGCTGGATCCAGTCCTTGAGCCTGTCCTGCTGAAAGAGGTCCTGTGTCCCACCTTGGCAAGAAGGGCCAGTGGGTGCCTGGCTGAGCTGTAAGGGGGCATCTGGCCAGGGTGCTGTGGGATGTGGTGGGTTTGTAGGTCTCTCTGGGCAGGCAGAACTCACATGGATGCTACTTGTCCTGTGCTCCCATGTCTTGGCCAGGGCTCCAATACAATGACAGCCTTTTGCACACTGTGGTCTTCTTCCAGCAGGCATTTTTGCCTGGGAGGCAGGGCCATGGGATACAGCTGCTGTATTCAGGTTCAGGCCTTCAGGTCTGCCGGGTGGCTTTGAGCTCCTCTGTCCTGAGAGCCTTCAGACTCTCTCTTCACTGCAGAGTCCAGGGCACAAGAGGTAGCCATCCCTTCCCCTATTTGTCCCTCTATACAGACCTTCAAACAGCAAGGCAACACTGTGCTGAAGCTGGGGGATTCAGTGATCCCCTACCATGATGATTTCAAGATGTACATCACAACCAAACTGCCCAACCCTCACTACAGCCCTGAGGTCTCCACGAAGCTCACCCTCATAAACTTCACCCTCTCACCCAGGTACCTGCTTACCCTATTATCTGCCTATGCTGCTCAGCCTCTTTTCTTGCAGTCCTCAGACCCTTGGGCCTGTTGCCCCCACTGTTACCTCCACGACTTTTGTTGTAGTGGCCTGGAAGACCAACTGTTGGGAGAAGTGGTGGCTGCAGAGCGGCCTGACTTGGAAGAAGACAGAAACCAGCTGATTGTTAGCAATGCCAAGATGCGTCAGGAACTGAAGGAGATAGAAGACCAGATCCTCTATCGGCTCAGCACTTCTGAAGGAAACCCTGTAGATGACTTGGAGCTCATTAAAGTGTTGGAGGCATCCAAGCTGAAGGCAGGAGAGATCCAGGTCAGAAGTGGAGGTGCTCTGCCCCTGCAGCTATGCATCCCCTGCTGGCACTGCACTAACCATAACATCTTTTCTGTCCTGCAGGCCAAGGTTGCAGTGGCAGAGCAGACAGAGAAGGACATCAACATCACCCGCCTGGAGTATGTGCCTGTAGCCGTCCGCTCACAGATCCTCTACTTCTGTGTCTCAGACCTGTCCAATGTGGACCCCATGTACCAGTACTCACTCGAGTGGTTCCTCAACATCTTCCTCATGGGGATCCGTAACTCCGAGAAAGCAGGTACCTGCCCAGAACAGCCCCTTCGTCTCCTCTTCCTCACCCCACACTCCTGATCCTGAGCAGTAGAAGCTCGGGCACCTGCAGAGTGAAGGCAAACGTGGCCACTTGCATTGGCTCTCAGCATGGGCCAGAGCTGCCCGTTTGTGTCCACACAGCAAGGGAAGATGTGGTCACATGTCCATTCTCTTCCCACCTCTTTGCTGCTGCCCTGTCTGGCCAGGTGGGAGGGGTGTTGGTGCGGGGCACATGCAAGAGGTACATGCCATCCCGGTCCTGGTGTGGCTCTGATTGTCACTGAGCTGCCTCTATCACAGTCCCTGGGGCAGCTTTCCCTGCCCAGCAGTGTGTGTCAGCTGTGTGTGTGGCTGTGCAGCTGCCATGGAGCAGTGTTGGCTCCCTCCCAGCACCAGGGCTCCAAGTCACAGCCTTGTGCTTTCACTGGGGTTTCTGCACCAAGTCTGTGTTTGAGTGCAGCACCTGTTCTTCCTGGGCAGGGTGTGGGTGTGACCCTGTGGCCTGGAACCCATAGCTAATGTGGAGAGCACCCTCCACAACACTCATGGCACCCACCACCCTTGTCTGGTTGTTGCCTTTTTTCAGACATACTGAAGGAGCGGGTGATAAACATCAACAACTACATCACCTTCAGTCTCTACTGCAACGTGTGCCGTAGTCTCTTTGAGAAGCACAAGCTCATGTTTGCCTTCCTGGTCAGCGCCCGGATTCTGATGAATGAAGGGAAAATTGACATGGTGAGCAAGTCACCTTAGTCCTTGATGGGATCCCATCAAGGCAGCTCAAGCCTAGCATGCTCAACCCCTAGAATAATGTGTTAGGTGGAAAAGGAGCCTTGTTCCCCAGGGCTGGGGACAGGCCTGGCAGCCTGGTGGGCAAACACAGGGCCTCTGTCTTCACTCAGCTCTCAAACTGTTCCCTGTGTCTACATGCAGAGCTGCCTAGCCTGAATCACCTGCAGCTTTTACCAGTTTACTGCCAGACTGCTGCAAAGCTTAGTGAGTTCAGAGGGAGCAGGCAGGGTTTAGCAGAGTGGCAGCTGAACAGTCACTATGTTGATCTCACCAGATTCTCCAGTTCACTTACTCCTTGACACCCACACCAGGCAGGAGAGCAGCCAGAAAGATACTACAGGATTTTAATTGGATATGGCACAAAGCCACGTGCCTTGGGCTCAGACAGGTGGGCTATAATCCATGATCACATCCTATTGTGTTCCCAGGATGAGTGGCGGTACCTGCTGTCAGGAGGCGCCATAAAGGAAATGAAGGACAACCCAGCTCCATCCTGGGTGAACGAGAGAGCGTGGGGAGACATCCTGGCCTTGAGCAGCCTGAAGAATTTCTCTGACTTCGACAATGATTTTGCAGCCAACCTTGAAGAGTTCAGGACCATTTTTGACAGCCCTAACCCTCACAGGCAAGTGTCCCCTGCTTTGTCAGCTTAGGACTACTGCACCTGGCTGTAATGGTGTCCTGGGAGAGCAAGAGGACCCAATACAGCCACAATGCCAGCTCTGCTCCCAGTACAGTGCCATGCAAGGGAGAGGACGAGGCACTGCCTTGTTGCCTCAGAGGTAACCCTTGCCACCCAAGGGCCACACAGTGCCTTACCCAAGAGTATCTGGTGTTTCCCCAGTGGAAGCAGCTCTGGCTTGCCTGCTGATGGTTTCAGAGCTACAGACAATAACTTCAACCAAGGGACTGGAAGATCCTTGTCTTTTCTGAAGCCCCAGTGGCTGCCTGCACACAACTTGTGTACTTCTTGGGGAGCTGATGGATCTGGCACATCCCCCCAAAATGCACCTGATTGCTTTGCAGAGAGCCCCTGCCTGGGAAGTGGGAAGCTGGGCTTGATGCCTTCCAGAAGCTGCTGGTTCTGCGGTGTCTGCGGGGAGATAAGATCACCAATGCCATGCAGGACTTCGTGGTGCTGCACCTGGACCAGCGCTTCATTGAGCCACAGGTAACCAGCCAAGAGGAAGCACTGCTGGGCACTGGGGTGGAGCAAGAGGACTCAAGCTTGTGGTAAGTGGGCCATCAGCATTTTGCACTTGCAGTGAGGGTGCTCGTGCCTCTCTGCAGCCGCAGTGTTCTTCCCAGAGCCGGGAAAACTCCTATGTCTTAGACAAGGGATATCCTTCCTAACGTCCTCCAGTTAAACCAGACTGGGAGGGGACAGATAGTGCAGATGTACAAGGGAAGAGTTTGAATGGCAAATGGGAAAGTGGTTCCTGCCCTGACCCTGCTGCATCCGGAGGAGAGATGTACTTGGTCCTTACTGAACATATTTCTGGCCTTGGCACCCAGGAACACGCTGGTGCCTTTGAGCGAAGCTGGAGGCCAGGCAGGGTGATGAGGTGCTGTGTGAGACTGCTGTGGCTCCTCTGCTCTGACTGACTCTCTATTTTGCAGACCACTGACCTCTCAGTCGTCTTCAAGGACTCCACTGCCACCACCCCCCTGGTGTTTGTGCTGTCCCCGGGCACTGACCCCGCTGCCGACCTCTACAAGTTTGCTGAAGAAATGAAGTTCACACAAAAGCTCTCTGCCATTTCTCTAGGCCAAGGACAGGTGAGCTGCCAGTGTACACCTGGAGCAACAGTGTGCTGCTGGCACTCCCAGTGATCTCACCAAGCTCCAAGTAGGTCACACACCCTTGGCAGCACAGTGAAAACATCCCCCTGCCCCTGGACCCTTACTCACCAGCCTTCTGCTAGCAGGAAGAGCCAGTTTGGGGTGGGGGCTGCAGCAGTTCCCACTATAGTGCCCTCCAACTTCCTGAATTCATCCACAGTTCTTCCATTCCCTCCACGCTCCTTCATAGGCTTGTAAAACTGTAAAAAATCTTTGGTGTGCCATCAGACAGCAAAGATCCAGCTGAGCCATGGGGGCAAAGCCAGGCCCTAGCTCTGGACACTGGTCCTTCCACCCAGCTGCTGCCTCCCTGTCCAGCTCAGCAGGGCATAGCCCACCGTGGGCCAGGGTCTCTGAGCTCTTTCTCTCTGCCTCCACAGGGGCCCCGTGCTGAAGCCATGTTGCATGGTGCCATGGAGCAGGGCAACTGGGTCTTCTTCCAGAACTGCCACCTGGCCCCCAGCTGGATGCCCTCACTGGAGAGACTCATCGAGGCCATTGACCCCACCAAGGTGAGCTGTTTTACTGAGCAGGTGCCTGCTCTGAGGATAACAGGCAGGAGGCTGGAGCCCTGGGAGGAGCCCAGATCTAGTTCAGTCCCATCCACAGGTTCTCTAAAGAACCAGGAGCAGCTGCAGGGGCTGTGCCTGCACCCTCTGAGCACTTGCTGCCTTCTGGACTTTCAGGTGCATCCGGACTTTCGCCTCTGGCTCACCAGTCTACCAAGTAACCACTTCCCTGTGTCCATCCTCCAGAATGGCTCCAAGATGACCATTGAGCCCCCCCGTGGGGTCAAGGCCAACCTACTCAAGTCCTACATTAGTTTCAGTGATGACTTCTTGAATTCTTGCTCCAAGGTGAGACCCAGGTCGTGCTTTGGTTTGCTGTCCCCATTCCATGCCTGCTCCAGTGTATGGTCTCCACCTGGATGTTGCTCTTCTCCAGGCATAGATCTTCCTCCTCATTAGAGCACCCATGGGATAGAGAAGGGCTGGAGGTATTTCTCATAAACTCCCATCTACTCTGTGATGAGCCACTTAGAAGTTTTACTTTGAGAAACAGAAGCAACAGGCTTGGGAGGGCCTGGCATAAAGCACTGGCAGCTCTCTTTAAGCAAGGAGTGGGCCATGGCCTTCCCCAGCACAGCAGCCTGACTGAGGTTTCCCCCTCTCCAAGCCCCAGTTGGCACTACTGAATTGGCACATCTCCTCTGCCAGGTCCCATCAGATCCTGGCTCCAACTAAGGATGCCTCCTCCCAAACTAAGCAACTCCTCTCCCTGCTTCCCTGCCCACAGGTCACTGAGTTTAAATCCTTGCTGCTGTCACTTTGCTTCTTCCATGGGAACATGCTGGAGAGGAGAAAGTTTGGGCCTCTGGGGTTCAACATCCCCTATGAGTTCACGGACGGAGACCTCCGCATCTGCATCAGTCAGCTGCAAATGTTCTTGAACGAGTATGCAGACATCCCCTACAAGGTAAGAGCTGCCCCTCCTGTGAGGGAACAGGCTCATGATGCATGAGGGGGTTGGAAAGCCATGGTGGGATCCCTCACAGGTTCTCAAGTACACAGCTGGGGAGATCAACTACGGCGGCCGTGTTACCGACGACTGGGACCGGCGCTGCATCATGAGCATTTTGGAAGATTTCTACAAGCCTGAGGTTTTAAATCCTGACTTTGCCTATTCCGAATCAGGCATCTACAAGCAGATCAGTACTTCTTCTGACCTCAATGTAAGTACTCAAGTCACAAATTGCAGCTCATAGACGCAGGGGGATCATCATACTGCACAGGGGTCTCTCCTCCCTGAAACCCCCTGCACTTCCAGTTCTCCGGGGGAATATAAGTTTGTGAGAACCTGGGATCTTCAGCTGCTCTTGGCCTCACAGCCTGTGTGGATTCCTCTCCAGGGCTACCTCCAATATGTCAAGGGCCTGCCGCTCAACGACAGCCCGGAGCTGTTTGGTTTACACGACAACGCCGACATCACCTTCGCTCAGAACGAGACCTTTGCCCTGCTGGGGGCCATTGCGCAGCTGCAACCCAAGACCATCTCACTGGGAGGCCGCAGCAGGGAGGAGGTGGGTGCCCTGATCTCACCAGTGCTCTGGCAGCCAGTGCCCAGTGTGGGCAGTGGCCACAAACACCAGCTGTCAGCAGGTGCTGGGTGCCAGCAGTGGCACTTGGTGTTAGCTCTTCCCCTTCTCAGCAGCCATGGAGCTGGAGTAGAAAGATGCTCACCCACTTGCTGCCTTCCTTCCAGATCGTGGAGGAGACCTCCAAGGACATCTTGGCAAAGCTGCCCGCCCCCATGAACCTGCAGGAGGTGATCCGCAAATACCCACTGCTCTATGAGGAATCCATGAACACAGTGCTGGTGCAGGAGGTGATCAGGTAAAACCCCTGTGGGATCACATCCCAGGGAACAGCAGAGATGGGCAGGCCCCTGCTCCCACCTACCTTTGGGGAACCTCAGTGCTGAGCATGGCAGTGGGGTTGGCAGCCACACTAACAACTGTGTTGTCCAAGCCAGGACCTTTGGCTGATCCCTGTCCTGTGGGGACTGATCCATGATCTGCTACTGTCAGCAGTTCAGCGCTGGGGGCACAGCTATGAGACCCCGTTGAAGAGGAATGGGGCTGGGGGGTTACAGGGAGGAGCTTCACTTGTGTATAGAGATGTCCATACCCTCTCTGGGCAGACATGGGCAATAAATCACTGCACAGAGTTGCTCTGCTTCCTCTGCTCTTTCCCTGTAGGTACAACAAGCTCCTGGAGGAGGTTGCTCAGAGTCTGAATGATTTGCTGAAAGCTCTCAAGGGCTTGGTCGTGATGTCCTCTCGACTGGAGCTGATGGCCAGCAGCTTGTACAACAACACTGTTCCCGAGATATGGAATGCCAAGGTACATGCCCCAGCCAGACCAGCTGCCCACCAGAGCTCACCAAACCAGGGGAATGGGTCACCAGCCACCACCAGTGGACTGGGCTGTGTCACATGCTTGCTCCCCTGGCACAGAGATATCTCCTGCCTAGTGCAGCTCACAGTTCTTCCAGCCCCTGGGCTCTGGGCAGCTGTCACTGACTGTGGCACAAGATCTGGGCTGTCCTTGACTGCATTCAGCACCTCCCTCTGTGGGTGCCCCACAGGCCTATCCGTCGCTGAAGCCCCTGGCATCCTGGGTGAACGACTTGGTGCAGCGCATTGAATTCCTGCAGAACTGGATCAGCCACGGAATCCCCTCCGTGTTCTGGATCAGTGGGTTCTTCTTCCCTCAGGCCTTCCTCACAGGGACACTGCAGAACTTCGCCAGGAAGTCTGTCATCTCCATCGACACCATCTCTTTTAGCTTCAAGGTCAGTAAATCAGGTGGAGGCTTTGGAATTTTTTGGAATCTGCTCCTAGAAGGCCACAAAGGCAGCAGTTTTAACCCTGACCTGCCCAAGAGGTGAAGCCACCAGCTGCACAGCTGCCTATGGACCCATCACTCCCTTTGGGCTTGAATACACCCACCCACACTGCCAGACACCTCCTCAAGGCTGGCAGAGGCTTCTCTGCCTCTCCAGACCTGCTCATGTCCCCCTCCACCAACTCTGTCACAGGCTGCCCCACATGATGTGACCAGCCAAAAAACACAGCCCTGCCCCTCTGAGAGCTGGGGTAGGCTCACCTTTGGCAGTGCTGGCTTAACTAAGAACAGTTTATGAGGCTCCTTAGGGCTGAGCCCCCAGGGACATGCCTTGCCCAAGGGCCCCATGCCCGCTCCCCTGGCAGGTCATGAAGGAGTCGGTGAAGGAGCTGAAGCGCCAGCCCGACATGGGCTGCTACATCTACGGCTTGTTCCTGGAAGGCGCCCGCTGGGACCCCGCGGCGGGTCAGCTGGCAGAGTCCCGGCCCAAGGAGCTCTACACAGAGATGGCCGTCATCTGGCTGCTGCCTGTGGCCAACCGCAAACCTCCAGAGTCCGGCTCCTACCTGTGCCCCATCTACAAGACTCTCACCCGTGCAGGTAGGTGCCCTAAAGGCACATCTCCAGAAGCATGGGAGCTGCAGGAACAGCTAGGAGGGGCAGCCCAGGAGAGGCAGAAGGAGTTCCTCCTGCCATACACCGGCATGGAGTGAGGCACTGTAGGCTGAAGCCATCCAGGGAGACAAAGATTTCTCCTGCTGTGGTTGTGGAGATGGAGCAGCCAGGCACTGTGGCTATGCAGCAGTGCCCCTGGCCAGGCTCCCCACAAGCTCACAAGCCTGTTTCCTCCAGCCCTCCTCAGCCTGTCACCTGGCTCAGGGTGGGGGACAGGGGCTCCTGGATGGGGGTTGCTTGTCCAGGACTCCCCTGTCAGTGTGCAGCAGCACCATCCCCTTGCTTCCCCCATTACAGGCACACTGTCAACAACGGGCCACTCCACCAACTACGTGATTGCTGTGGAGATTCCTACGGATAAGCCACAGAAGCACTGGATCAAACGGGGCACAGCCTTGATCTGTGCCCTGGACTTCTAGCCAGGAGTCCCACCCAGCCCAGGAACCCATTGCAGCTGAGGGTCTCAGCCAGGCCGCTGCCCCCTCTCCTCCTGCCCTCCTCCTACTGAGATGTGTCAATAAATTGAGCCTGACTCCACCAGCAGCACAGGCACACGGTGGTGTTGCACCTCAAGTCTTTACACCTCAGAAGAGCTGCTAGCAGGGGAAAGATGGCCTGGAGCTGGCATTCGGTGCTCCCAGCCACACACCCCCCCCTCCCTTCCCTCGCACACCTCTCCTTTGGCTGGCTGTTACAGGATAGCTTTATTCCTTCAGACAGATCCATTATTTACAGCACTTGATATTAGACACAGCAAGAGACAGAAGGATTTTCTTTCCATCAACAAATACCAAAAGAACTCTTTCATTTCATAGTCAAGATCCGTACACATTTTAAAAAATTCAGTCCTCGCCTGTGGCACCTCCACCACAGGACATCTCTGGAGGGCGGTGTTCACCTCTGACACCTCAGATTTCCACCAGGCTGCTGGGGGGTCAGGCAGGAGAGCATGTGCAGAGCACTGGCAGGAGGCAGTGGGAAAGAGGCAGCCAGGCTGCACCAGCAAGCTCTGGTTAGCAGCCAGCCAGAGGCTTGGGGAGGAGGAGCAGGAGGCTCCCTCCACTGCTGTCCCCATCCCACCTCCACCACTGCAGCAACCAGCTGCCTCTCCCCATGCTGAGAGGCTTCACTGAGCCACATCCAGCATCCACCCTGGTGCTGTGCCCAGCAGCACCAGGCCACCCTAAGAACCTGGTCTGTTCATACATAATTCATGGAGTTTCTCTAGGGACTAGAACAATCCCTCGTGACCTACAGGCACTGCCAGGGCCACGGGGCTGGTCCCAAGGGGAGCAGCCATGGCAGCAGAGCCATGGGCCACCCCCAGCACCACCACGGAGGGCTGGGCACAAGGCCCAGCTCCAGGGACGAGCCCGCCCACGCTCACTCAGCAAGAGATCTGCCATGGCCCACCAGGGAGAAGCTACACTGGGGTGGTATCACCATCCCCAGGAGCCCGGGCAGCACTGGGCACTGGGACAGTGCAGTGCGGGGTGGGTGCAGAAGGGGCTCTGTCCCAGAGCCACCTTGCTCAGAATGGCCAAAGCCTGGGTTAGGACAAAAAATGAGTTTGGGGAAGGGAGGGAGAAGGATAGAAAACACAGACATGAATGGCCCAGGGAAGCACAGAGCTGAAGGCCTGGATGCAGGAGGACACAAGCCACAGCCAGCTGTGGCCAGCACAGCCCCACGTGGGCATTGCCAGCATTCCCACACTACCAGACCCACCACCAGCTGGGTGGGCTCCTTCCTTCCCATCACAGTCCTCAGCCACGGCGCTGAGACACAGCCCCACGGCGTCTGGGCACTGCCATGGCATGGTCAGGCAGCTGGGGCACTCTGGATTGCCGTCTGCTGCAGGGACTCCTCGAGACATATTCCTGCCCTTCACTGCTCAGGTGCAGAGGAAAACCCAATTTCCATTTGTCCCCAGGCTCCACCTCTGCCGAGGGCTTGTCACTGTGGTCCCTCTTCCTTGGGCAAAGGGTAGTAGATCCAAGTGTCATCGCCCAAAGGCACAAAGCCCCAGCTGCTGTTTCTCACAGTCTTGGCTTCCCAGCTACTGGCGCTTGGCTTTGTACGGGCGGGAGCGTTTCCGGCGGTCCGGCTTCCTCTGCTTGTGCAGGCGGCCGATGCTGACTCCCTGCCGCCTGCGGACCGAGATGTTCTGCTCCACAAGGCTGGCCAGCATGCCTGCAGGGACAGCACACAGACATGGGCCTGGAGGGTTGGAATTACCTCCCTCCCTCCCTCACCCAAAACCCAGCAGTAGGCACCTCCTGAGACTATGAATCGAGACACACAGCAGAGACCTGGCTCCCTGGAGTGAGTGCGACCCTGTGTTCCCCAGGCCAGGCAGAAACAGGGAGCCAGGCAGGGTGAGCTTCCCAGGCTCCCAGCTGCTGCTCCCTAGCTGAACCCAAACCCCACTCCCCATCCCCTCAGCTGCACAGCACAGCTCACCTTCCTGGGCCAGCATGGAGATGAAGGTACAGATGAACTCATCGTAGTTGTGGGTTCTCCTCTGGTCATCAATCTACAAAGAGACAAATCCACAAGTGAGTGGCAGGGAGAAAGGAGAGTTCATGCCTAACAGGACAAAGAACTGGCTTGCCTGGCCTAACCCACAGGCCAAGGAGACCAGAGCAGGAAGGGACCCACTTCCCAGCCTAGCCTGGGCCAGTGCACAACTGGGACTGTCTCCATCCCCGTTCAGATGCCAGCTTTTTCCATAAAGGGCAGCTGGGAAGAGGTAAAGGTTGGCAGGGCAGGAATCCTGCCAGGCCTTGGGGCAGACTGCCCCCTTCCTCCTGTCAGTGCTGATGTTCAGCTGTGGCACAGCCCAGCGCTTCACCACCCTCCTCAGTGCTGCCCCAGGGCTGTGGTCTGCCCTGGCTGGAGCCCTGCCCCGCTGGGCTGTTTGGTAGTGAGGAAGGGACCCTGAATGCTCCCCATGGCCATTCTCAGCTGGACCACTCTCCCTCCATTTTTACATAAAAACAACCCAGACAGAAACCTTTGGGGAGCAAAATCAGCAACACAAACAAGCCATCAACACACCTTGAATTTCTTCCTCTTCTCCACCTCCTCCTTCAGGCAGGCCTCGTAGTTTGCAATCTCTGCCTCCACACACTTCAGCAGCGCCAGCAGCTCCTACCAGTATCAAGCAGACAAAATGTGAGCACAGACCCAGCCACAGCCCAGGAGCCAGCAGGGCGAGCTGGCAGGTGTTCCTCTCTGCACTGGGAAAGGGAGGATTCAACAAAGGAAAAACACACGCCAAGGGAAAACAAAGAGAGATCAGTTCATTGTAGGGAATTCGGTACGGCAGGTCCCAGGGGAGCTGGGTTCTGCCTCAGCCCCATTGTACCTGGTTCTGGGACAGAGGGAAGGGATGAGTAACACCCCAGGGGCTGCTTCCCCTCAAAATCCATAGACTTCCCTTTTGAGTGGCAGTTTCTAGCCAGCTCTCCTCCCCTGGCAAACTTTTGCTGCCTGAGCCTGGTCCTATCCCTGGCTGGAGGGCACAGACAGGCCGTGAAGTCACCAGCAGGCTGGGATTTGGGGACGCAGGCTCTCACCAGCCCCTGACCCGGAGGAGAGCACAGCAGGCTGAACGTCTCAGCTGCAGAGACAGGGGCTGTGCCCACTGCTCAGGCAAAGGTCCCCGACACGACAAGTAAAACCTGCACTGCCCTGTGCCCTGAGGCTCGGCTGCGACGACACGCGAGCGGGACAGCGTGCACATGCGGTTCGGTCACTGCCAGCGCCGCTGCGCCTCCGGCTGAGCTCCACGCTCCCAGGGCTGTCGCAGCACAAAACTCACCTTGGGAGAATACTTTTCCCCCCCAGGGTGATCACTGGTCCTGCCAAGTCCCACCTTCTCTTTGCTGTCACTGGCCTCACTGCCCTCCTTCTCCTCCAGTTTGATCGCGACCGGGGCCTCTTCACCGGGTTTAATGGAAGAGGGGGAGCCTTTCCCCCCATCTGCACAGAGGGTAAGGAAGCATCAGGAGCCATCACAAAGGACTGGCACCCACTCCCGAAATCCAAGGACACCTTCCTGTCACTGCAGGGGAGATGCCACCCCCACAGAAGCTGGCAGGCACCTACCTGCAGCAGCCAGTGGGCAGAACACGCCGTCCTCGGTGAGGTGCAGCAGCCCGGAGCTGACGATGGGCCCCAGGTCCCTGACGGCCCGGTTGTAGCGCAGGCAGTCGACACGCAGCAGCCCGTCCTCCTCCCCAAAGAGCACCTTGGAGATGTGGGAGGTGACGGGGCTGGAGGGGCGCGTGGGGTTGGCCGAGCGGATCGGGGAGCGCAGCGGGGAGTTGAAGGCGCTGCCGATCTCGGAGGCGGTGTCTGTGCTCTCGTTGCTCGGGGTGGGAGAGGGCTGGGAGTGGGTGACCACGGCCACGGCAGCACCCCCGCCACTCGTCTTGATGGACAAGGGAATGGAAAGATCCTTTTGAGACTCCTTCAGCTTCTCAGCAAGGACGTTGATGGTGTTGGGCTGGAGGACAGAGAGCTGGCCATCCGCAGCCCCCGCCACATGCTCTTGCTTCACCTGCCCTTTCCTCTTGTACCTGCCCAGGAACACAGCAGGGAAGGTGAGTAGCTGGTAGAAGAAGGTGGGGGCCCAGCACAGCCACTGCCAGCTCTGCATTCAGCAGTCTAGGCTGCCTGCTGGGATGAAACAAGGCCTGAAACATTTCTAGGTCACCCCCAGTGCCACCAGCTTCTCAGCAGCATACCACCACCACTGACTCCTCAGTCCCAGGGACCCCTACACAGCCAGGGGTTACAGGGTGCTGCATACCCCTGCTCTTCTTCCAAAGCCCTAAAAGCACCCTTGCTATGACCCCACCTTACTGGCCTGAGAACAGTCTGAGCACACCAACACTGTCACCAGGAGATGAACTGGCAGCTGTTCCTCAAAGCCTCAAAGCCTGATGCCAATACATAGTTACACCCAGGGCAGCTGAAATTCAGGGTTGGTTGTGAAGAGCTACAGAAGGGCTACACAAAATCCAGTGAGTGAGCAGTGAAATAGCAGATGAAGAGGAGAACACAACTATCAATGCTCAGGAAAGAGATATGGAAGTCCCTGTTGGCAGTTCTGCAAATGTCAGCTCTCTGGCCCCTGCCCTCAGCTCAAGCTGAGGCTGAGTTGGTGTTACTCACCTGATGGCTGAGTTGGTGTTACGAACTTCCTCCTCATCATCATCATCATAGTCATCCTCATCATCCGAGTACTGCTGGTGCTGTCGGACTGGGACCCGGTTGCGACCCACTCCTGCTGCCAGGTCTTCCTCCTCCTGCAAAACACCATTGCTGAAGGCCTGCTGGCAGTGGGGCCAAAAGGAAGAGCCCAGTGGACACATCCTTGGTCCAGACCAACACCAGGACTCATCCCTTTTGAGAGGAGACAGGGATCCTTCCCCCTGCTCGCTCAGCTGACCCATGTTAACACTAACATCCTTTGCCAGGTCAGTCTTTATTGACTCTCTCCCCTTCCAGCCTGGGTTAGTGCCAGGGCAGGCAGGCTTGGGCCAGGCTTAGGCCAGCTGACAGCCACAGTCCCACAGAGCTCCAGCCTACCTGCATGGGGGACTTGGCATAGTTGTGGTTATCCAGGAAAGCTGGCAGCCTCTGCACGATGGGGTTGGGGTTCCCTGGAGGTGCCCCGTTGATGCCGCACACTGATGTCTTTGGCCCCGGTTTGGCTTTGTTGGATGGGCTCTGCGTGGCCACAGGGTGGCCCTGGCTGGGGGGCTCATCAGTGCCATCTGCCACACAAGCACAGCACAGCCTTTCATCACCAGCACTGTCACCTCCTACTCCCTGTCCTCTTGCCCACCCCACAGAAGAGCTCTTATGCTCCATCACACCATCATCCCCATCTCCAGCTGTCACCAGTGTCCCCAAGCTTAAGCCTCCCACTTTGAAGCTCCACTGGTATGGGGGCCTACCTGGGTGGGTGGTCTCTGGAGTCACAGTCTTGCTGCTGGCTGGCTTTGCCTCTTCAGGAGGTTGAGACTCTTGAGACTTCTGGGTCTGTATCAGCTCAGGCTGAGTTACTCGGATAAGCTTGAAGGCAAATGACAGACAGAAAGTGAATGCTGGATTGGGGTGACCCAAACCACATCCCTCCCATTCCAGCAGTGCAGAGCCTGTGAGGGGGAGCAAACCACTGAGAATCCAGGTGCACAACCAACAGTGCCATGGTGAGCCACCTCCCACATGAGCAGCAAAAGGCCAAGCAGCAAGGCTGGTTATCTCCTCTTCCCACAAGCCATTTCCCAAGGCCAAACAAAACCCCAAAATTCAGGGCCCCTGTAACACAGGGAGATGCTCTACAAACAGCCTATTCCCACCCCAGGCTTGCCCCCCCTCAGGGCCTGGGCTGTCCTACCTGCTGCAAGGCCTCCAGCACAGTCTGGCGGTTCATCTTCAGGATGTGCAGTTTGGACTCGTACTTCATCCTGCGGTCGGGCACCACGGCCATCAGGTTGAAGCGGATGTCGTGGTAGGGCTCCCTGTGGGAAGGGCCAGTGGGCTCAGCCGTGGGCCAGCAGTGACAGCCTGTCCCCCAGCACAGGGCAGTAGGCTGCTAGCCCCACCCCTATCTCCTGCCTGGGCTTTTAACACTGACACACCCGAGGCTTCTCCCCAAAACCAAGTCAAACCACACACTGGCTGATGAAGCAGAGCAAGGTTGCTTCAGTCACCACACAAAACATCCCTCACACTCACTGGTGGGGTAAGGTGGAAAGGGACCTGAGGAAGTCATCTGCTTCAGCAGGATTCACCCAGTGCTTGTAACCAGGACCACAACCAGAAAGCTTTTGTGTATCTCCAAGGATGGAGACTCCACATCATCTCTGGGCAACCTGTGCCACTGTTCAGTCACTCTCATGCCCAAGCATCCCAGAGGCCCATCTCAAGGTCAGAAGCACCATTCCTTCTCCTATGGACTCCAGCTAACAGAGGCCTTGTTAGACCACTCATACACTGTGCAGCCATTTGCAGGGACTCTGCATCACACAGAGAATGCAGCTTCTCTGTGTGCTCTGTGGGCAAGAGAAGGCAACGAGGCAGAGCACCTGCACATTCTCCACCCCTACTTGCACAGCTTGCTGTTCAGAGACCACAGCAGAAACAATCCAGGGGAAAATGGCAGGGGGCTGGTGCCCACCCCATGGCTCGGGAGATTACCCTGCAGTGGCCAGGCCAATGCGCTCCATGATCACTCTCCTGGCTTTGTCCGTCCATTCCTCGTCCTCAGCCCATGGCCCTGTGATAACAAGACATAGCTGGACTTGGCAGAGAAGGCCAAGGCTCCTGCTTCAGACTCACAGAGCAGATCCTGCCTTCCCCACCAAAGGCAATCCCATGGCTCCCTTACATACAAGGGGGCAAGTCAGCAAGGGGCCCAGGAGGCAGAAGGACTATGTGTCAGCCTGTACACGAAGTGGTACCTTACCAAAGGGCCTGACACACAGAAACTAAGTCCTAGCAGGGATAAATGTTTGAAAGGCAGAACTGAGCAGTCATGTTGTAAAAGAAGGGAGTAACCTGGGCAGCTTGCTGGGATCTGTGTTGGGACCTGGTGCCTCAACACACAATGGTTATTTGGCACAAGGAGAAAGTGAGAAATTGTCCTTGTGATACCACATTATTTCAGATAATTTCAGATATCTCAGTACCTTGTGACCCTGAGCAAGTGGAGACAAAAATGGCAAGGCTGAAAAAGCAATGCAACATATTTAGAAACAACTGCCTTCTAGGCACAGTTCCCAGCACCGTGCACAGGCTCCAAAATGAGCTATCAAAACTCAGGACAAATCTGGGAGCCATCGGAATGATTCTCCACTAACATCAGCTAACACTAAGCAGCAATGAAAAGCAATACATTTGGACACACCAGGGTGCTGTTCACCTGTGTCAACGGGGAGGGGCAGGCGGGCTCTTACCGTGGTCAATGGGATAGACCTTCAGCCCGTCCAGCTCAAAGAGCCGCCCCTTGATGGGGACGTAACTGACAAAGTGAAAAGCCTCCATGGTCCGCACGGCGCTGATCCCATTCTGCTTCTCCGGCAGGTGCCGTGGCTCCGGCCTGGGAGGGAAGAGAGGTCAGTGGAGAGTCTGTTCCTCCAGTGAGAGGGACCTGGAGGCACCCACCCCTCACTCACCTGGCATGGCTGTTGTGGGCCTTGGCCAGCTCCGGGGCGTTGCCGATGGCATAGCCTTTGCTCTGCAGCCAACAGCAAGAGAGGAGAACAGCTGAGAAGTGACAGGAGACAAACAAAATGCTTCGCCCACTCCCTCCGTCCATCCACACACAGGACCAGGACAACTTCCAGGCACAAACTCAATTTCTACTGAAGAAATTACAGCTCTCAGAGAGAAACACAGACTTCATAATAGGTCTGAATGGAGGAGAAAGGATTTTGAACATAGGGAGTAACATGACAGAAGGCTCAGAGCTGTGCCCAGCCTGGGGACCAAGGCTCTGAGCAAGGCAAGGCAGGGTGATGAGAGAGAAGAGGCAATCCTGCTGCAGCCTGCAGCCACGGAGGGCAGGGAAGGAGCCAGCTCGACAGAGCATCACCCCGAGAGGACAGTGAGAGGCAGAATCACATGCACCAGCCCTGCCCACCCACCCCCTACCTCAGGGCTAAAGCCTTTGGTGAAATCCTTCATGCGGCTCAGCGTGGGGCCCAGGTCAACATTGTTGCAGTTCAGGAGGACGCTCAGCAGGGCATGGGTGGCACAGGAATTGGGGATCAGCTGGAGGGTGACACAAGGACCAGCTTAACCAGCAGGAACAAAGCAGCCCTTCAACAACCCCTCAGCATGGATATCAATTGAAAAGTACTGACAAGAACCATTTGTGAGAGCAGCAACCCAGTCTTGGCTCTGGATGGAAGGAGGGTGGTCAGTCTCACTTAGCGAGTCACACCGTGCCCCATGAGCTCACAGCTCAGGCCACAGCCTCCCAGCCCTCACTGCATTCTCTCCAACCTGGAGCTCATTGAAGACACTCCTGGGAAAGAGGTGCTGCCCCATGACCAGCAAGAGCAGTGCAGCCTCTCAGTACCACACTGCTGCCCCGAGGTGCCACAGCAGACACCCCCACACACCCTTTTCCCTCACCTGGTGAGCAAAGAACATGTTATTAACGATGTCATCGTCGATCACCGACGTCTCATCCACCAGCGTGGAGACCTTCCGGCGGGATCTGCGCTCCTCAATCCACTTGAACAGGAAGATGAACCCATACACAGGGCTGAGGAGAGAAGTCGGCAGCTGTGGCACCTTGGACCAACCACAGCAGGGGTCTGCCCTGCCCAGCGCCAGAAACCTTCTGTTTCAAACCACAGGCAGAGCAAAGACAGGGAGGAAAAGCAGAACCACCACCCCTGGCACAATCCCCTCAGCCCAGCCCACATTACTGAGGACACCTCCTGTGCTGATGCTCCAGGCTCAGCCAACAATCAAGCTTGAAAATTTTGGGGTTTGACAAGTCTTAAGAGCCTGAAGACAAAGAAAAGGGAAATTCCTCTCTGGACACTGATTGACCTGCAGAACAGTGCCTGACCACCAAATGACCTCTCCTTTACACCCATCTTCATTCTCAGAAGGAGTTCAGCAATGGCTTTTAAGAAGCAACAGTCTCAAAGCCATTTCACAGCACTGGGACAGGGAGAAATCCCATGCTGCAAGAACACTGGTGGGCACTGCACTTCATGGGGAGAGAGAGACGAATCCCTTGTAGTGTGTCCCACACCTGCCCCAAACCTGACAAAGCCCTCCTAGTCCATCACGTACAGCAGTGACCTCCATGACTCAGATGAGCTCACACAGCCCCTCTGAATGCCTAGTGATGAGTTCCCAGGTCCACAGACCATTCCACTTCACAAAACTCACACTCTGAGGCCTCTGACTTACCCTTGGCATTTGCTCTGCAGATCATAAATCTCTTCAACCTGTACTCCCTTGACCCCTGCAGACAAAGGGCAGAAGATAGTGTAAAGCCCACCAGAAAGGACGGGGTAATGTCAGGCATAAAACTGACTTCAAAGAAAGGCTTCTTGGACTCACCAAAATCTTCCACCAGGAGTGTGAAAAGACCTGGAAAGGAACAAAACCTACAGGTTACTTCTGACTGAAGAAGGCAGAAGGAAACCAGCTGCCACTGTCCCCCGAAGGTCCCACATGGTCCCAGGCGACGGCACAGCTGGAAAGCCCACGGCAGAGCAGCACCAGGATCACACTGAGTCCCAGCAGCAGGGATGTTGAGTCCTGGCTCTGACTACCTTCATCCCTCCATCCCAATTTATCACCCTCTTCCTCCAGAGGATCTGAACTAGCCCTCTCCTGCCAGAGCCCAGTGCAGCCAGACCCACCTTGGGCACCCTGACCCACTGCGGGTGACCGGCCAAGAAGTAAATCCCCATTGTGAGCAGCAGCAGGGAGCACCTGAACAGCACACACGCTTTCAACCAGAGGGAAAAATGGCTGAGTAGATCTTAGGAGATTTTAAAGGAAGATAATTTCTGTTCTTGTTAGTGAAAGACAGGCAGTGAAAGGAAAGCAGCTCACAGCAACAAGACTGCAAGGAAGTCCAAGGGCCGAAAGGCTCATCTTCATTTCTCTCTTTCTTGGGGGACCAAATCTAAGAGCCTGTCTCCAGTGACTACAAAATTTCCTGTCCAGGAGGACATAACCAGGGACACAGAGACAACAGCAAGGTGACCAAAGAATTATCAGACATCAGCAACTGAGTGGCAGCTGCCACTATGATGCCGCAGCAAAGCAGTCAGACCGATTTCCAGGCAGTCACCCTGCACATGGAGTGAGTGAGCTCGAGACTGGAATAACAAAACTGCTTCTTTATCTCCCACATAAAGGCTGCTGAAAGCCTGGGAGGAAGTCCAGGGAATACCAATAAGAAGGATTAAATCCTGAGAAACATCCCTGTAAGCAACAGATTTAAGGACCCTGAAGTAAGTAGCTCAGTTAAGAAGTGAAGAGCCCAAGAAGCTTCCACACCAAAGTTAAAATTATTAAAACAAGGAGAAAACTTCTGGGAGCAAAAAGTCTTCCTTAATTTAGCAGAAAACTTCTTATTTCTTACAAAATTGTCAATGGGAAGAAATATGTTGCAGAAATAATGTGCTTCAAACCAGAGAGAGCCTGCTCCCCCCGTGCCACACCATCGCACCAAATCCTGGCGCCGTCCTGGTCCTTTCCAACCCTCCCTTCTTCTCCAATTGCATTACCTCAGCATCCCTGAAATGCACGGTCCTGCTGCTGCCATCACTCCTGGAACACCCAAACCCCCATCTCAAATTATTTGGGTCACCTGGGACACGATCTGGTATCCACAAGCACACACAGCAAACACCAGCAGCCTGGGTGTTCCCAAGGCTCCCCTCTCCACCCAAACCTGGATCTCCCGACCCTTCCTGATCAGAAAAGCACCCAAAGATCCCAATCCCAAGCCCCGTGGCAAGGGCTGGGCAGCTCATGGGATGTGCTGAAGGCTGAGAGCAGCACATTGGTCACTCCTAACAGCTGTCTTAGCTGCCACCTTTGCAACAGAACTGCCACATCCCAAAGGAAACCCTCCTCTGCACCAACAGGTTATCTCCCAAGCAAATCTTCCCTCCCAGCTATAAGAATCCAAACCATGCCCTGTCTTCAGCTTTGCTGTGGTGAAGATGGAGTGGATGGGAATGATTTCAGCAGTTCCCAAGCACCAGTAAAGAGGACAAAGAGCAGCAAAGCCCAGCATGACTTGGAACAGACAGACAGAATCCTTCACTGAGCACAGGAGACCAGTGTAATTCCAGAGATCCAATTTCCTCACTCACAGCCTCAAAAACTCACCACCCCATCCCACAGAGCAGCTCCTACTGCAGCAACTCAGCAGTGTCAAAACAATACTCAGACAATGCCCCTGCACACACCAGCTCTGGCCCCCAAATCCCAACCTGTGAAACAATTTCAGGACTCCATCACAGAATCCACCTTCTCCAACACAGGAGGGAGATGCCTGTGATCCTTCTGCTCCACTCTGGGCTTTGCAGCACCTTTCCTGGACTCCCTGGGGGAGAGGGTGTGACTCTGCACAGCCATGGCAGGGTGTGACACACACAAGGGGGACACCCCCCCCCATGTGCTCCACGTGACACGGGGTATCCTTAGTCCCCTGAAATCTCCAGCCAGGGCCGTTCCTGCAGCACAGGCCATTCCACACACTCCCCCTCACCTGTGTTTCAGTGATATTCCAGGGTGTGTTTGCAAACAACAGGAATGCCTCATGCTGCACCTCACGGTGTTGCAGATGTTTCCCACAGAGACCCCCAGGTTTGTCATCACACACACACACACAGAGTGTCTGGGGCACCACCACACCTTGTGTACAGGTGCCCCCTGAGCCCAGGCCCCACTCTGACCCTTCGTAGTGCTCCTGCAGCCCCATCCACCCCATCCCTGCCCTCCACACACCTGCACTCCCATACCCAGCCTGCCCTGCACCCCCTTAACCTCTCCCTGACCCACCCATGGGCTCTGTAAGCCCCCACAGTCCCCCTTCCCTGAAGGCCCCGCACCCCCTACACCCTCACCTGCCTTTCCAACCCTCCGCCCCAGGTATCCTCTTGGCACCTCTGCCCTCCCTGCAACCCCTTTCCAGCCTTTGTTCCCATTCCACACCCTCCCACAACTCCTGCTCCTCCTACTTCGGCCCTGCACCCCACAACCCTCCCCAGGCATCTCCCCACACACACAGCCCCCCAAAGCTCCACCTGTGCACCCCACACCCTCCAAAACCGCATCCCACACTCCCAGCCCCCCAAACTTCCACCTGTGCACCCCAGACGCCCCAAACTTCCACCTGTGCACCCCACTCCCCCAACATTCCACCTGTGCACCCCACATGCCCTGCCCGCCCCTCAGGGCCCGCCGGCCTCTCCCCCACGCACCCCCCCAGCCCAGGCCCCGCTCCCCGCGCGCCCCTCAGAGCCCCCTGGCCGCCGCGGCCCGTCTCTGGGAGCCCCCCCCGGCCACCCCCCAGCCCGCCACTCACTGTGGGAACTC